>NC_072486.1:23040378-23343409 GCF_027574615.1 Eptesicus fuscus
ACAATGATGGACAAGACCCTACTAAGGAAAAAATGAAATGACAAAAACCTGGCAAGAAATATGTTTATGATACAATGCAGCCCAACAGCACATTTCCCCCGAGCAGCCTGAGATAGAAAGGCTCAGGGCTGAGATAGGGATATGCCCATTAAGAGATGGGGAAAAATGATACCTGAAAAGGTTAAGCTTCTTGGTCATAGTCACACAGCCATCCAAGAAAAGGCAGGGAGAGGACCTGCAAGGCTGCTGGCTCAGAGCTGCTCCTGTTAAGTTAGATGATGTTCATTCGTCACTGACAGCTTTGGGGGAAAATGGATCAATAAGCACTTCCCTTTGGGTCACTTTCCTGCTGTGTCGGATTTCTATCTGCAAATGTTTAAAGAGTTCCCATTTACCTGGGGTTTTATGGCTTTGTTATAATTGCCAACACTGAGAGAAAGCTGCCTTCCGTCTGGCTTCTCCTCCCTGCAGAGAACAGTCCAAAAACCATGTCATCTCATTCGTAGAACAAAAATACTTTGAAGGAAAACAAATGCTGCTTTTTTTCCCCTTAAAAAATTGTTGAATTGCCTGGAAAAGTCAGATAGTGACTTGCAAAAAAAAAAAACCACCTTTTTTTTTTAGATTGTCCAACTACTGGCAGGAGAGGATGGATCACTGCCATGGGTTTTCGGAGTGCCTCGTCCAGGTCACCATGAAGGACTGGAAGATTAGTCCTGAGTCTCAGGACGCCACGGTCAAGCAGCTCTCAGCCCAGGTTTCTCCATTTCAAATTCAGGGTCTATGTTCCCATTTTTATATAATAAAAAGTATATATTGTGCATACCTTTATATAAATAATTATTAATAAGCGTTATCATGAAGATAGCTGGGGAGTAATATTAGCACATGTATCTCTATCTAGTTGATAATGTGGCTTTGAGTTTTTAGCCTATTTTTTCCTGAACTTTCTATTTCAACGTATATGTTACTTCATATGCAAGTACATCCCCACCAATATATATTCTTTCATGTTAAGAAAACAGTGAAAATCAATAAGCTTTTGTTTGCCAATTTCTTGTTTTTTTTTCCTACTACAACATCCTGCAGCCCATACCTGCCTTTCAAGTAATGCACACAAATATAAAAAGGTAAAAGATGGGGTGGAGGGGGGGGGAAGCAGAGGAAAAGAAATGCTGTTTTGTAATTTATCTAGATAGAAGTATTGACAATTCAATTTCATAGCAAATAAAAAAAGCAGAGAATGTGCTTGTTCGGTATTATAACTCTTTCTTTGTGTAGTCTACTCCTTTTCTCTCCTTGGATCCCCTAGCTCAAATGTGTTCTCAGTTTAAATGCATTCATTGCTAAAAACAAAATAGGATTTGTAATGTTGGGAAAGGGTGCTACTAAATTGAATAAGGTGAAGCCATTCTGAATTTGAACCAGTGAGTTACAGACTATATAATAATCAACTCTTTTAGGAACTACCTATATTCCAAAGGGCAGCTTTAATGACTGCCTGTGTCATTTGCTTTACCATTTTAAAAAGTATATTTTTTTAGTGTATTTGGCACATTTTCTATCATTTTCTTGAAGCTATTTAAGGAAACTTGACCTTATGAGTATATAAAGTAAACATCTGTCTATCCCTGGCAAAATAATAAATAACTCAGAATAAACAGATAAAACTGACGCGGCTGAGCCATTCAGCTCTGAAGCTTGGATCTTCAGAGCAAAGGAGAAGGTAATGGGAGGAAGAGAAGACAAATAACAATTAAATACCTCCTCTGAGCAGGCCCTCTGCTACATGCTTTACATAAATACATATTTCATTGTATTGTCACACAATCCTATGAAGTTGAGGTTATCTTCATTTTGAAAGAAAAAAAAATGGTCAGAGGGTGGAAGGACCTAGGAAAGGAGACACAGAGAATTTAAGAACATTTCTATATTCCTCCCAGTGGAAAACAGGTAGCTTTGAGCGCAAACTTGTACAGCTCCAAAATCCTTAGATTAAAAAGAGCTACTTATAGCTAAAAAATAAATGTATTTTTTACAGATTCTCTATTTTTACTCTCAATATTCTTTCCTCTTTTTTATACCTGTTGTGAGTTAGGATAAGTACGTATGAAAACACCTTGGGAAAAGTGGGACATCACAATAGCTGTGTGTTGACAATGAAAACATTTCTTATGCTACTCCTATTAAGACGACATCATTTCAATATGGCAACAAATAGTACTCAAGTCAGGACTAGGTATAGTGCAAAAGAAGGAAATAAATTGTTCTTCATACAAAAATAAATAAATCTGGGGTTTTCCTTGAATTTCATATTGATCTGTAGTCTTTCAAGTTCAATAATATTTTTGCACACCTACTATGAAAAAGTACTGTGTCATAATCTAGATGAAAAGCACACCTGAGGCTTGCAAAGAACTACAATACAACTACTAAACTTCAGCACCTAAGGACTGCTATTTCTAGCTAACGTTTATCTGTGTGTTTGACAATGATTGCAATGGTAGAAAGACACTGCTTCAGGTCATTAAACAAAGATGGAACTTTCCATTTCTAATACAATTTTGTTTACCAAAACACAGTCCCAGGCAGCTCTGTTCACTTCTAACACTACTTTAAAGATGTCAAGGATCGTCTCTGTAGCCCTCTCCCCAGCACGTTTTACATTATCTCAAAGCATTGCTAGAATCTGCCTCTATATACTAGTAAACATCCCAAGTAGACTATAGGAAAGTTAATGTTATTCCCCTCTCCCCTCCCTGAGCCCAGCTCTAGTATTCCCATACACAGAAGCTCAGGCACAAATATGGGTGGAGAGCTCGTTGGCGGCGGGGGAGGGGGGGGGGGGGCGGGCACAGTATTCCAAAGCCATATGTTCTCTTTAAAGAGAAACGATCGGAGCACCTCTTTAGTCTTTGTGTATCTGTCTGCTTCCAATTCAGAGTCAGATCTCAAGCAACATATGTAAAAGCTACTGTGCAATGACCACTGCAGACGCCATTTCTCTCCCTCTTGTCCAGGAGATGGGCTCCCACAGAAACAAACCTCACATCTGGGCAGCCCTGAATTGTGACCCCTGACCTCTGTGCGGCAGCCACATTGACCTTCACACTCACCACATTCTCTTTCATCCCAGAACTTCACACATGTCCTTCCCTCTGTTCACAACCCTCTTCTCATTCTGAACGCTTAACTCCCACATGACATTCAGTGCCCACTGTACAGAGGACCTTCCTCTGAGTGGCCACATCTGGGTGAGGTAGCTCTCCATGCCCCTGCAGCATCCTGTCAATCCCCTGTAAGGGCCTGCTCACAGCCGACTGTTGCTCTCTGCTGAGTTGCTCTTATACACACTAGTCTGCAAGCTTGGCTAGGACAAATGCTGCCTCGGTCTTTTTCACTGTTCTACTCTTGGTGCCTCACATTATGCCTGCACAAAGTAGATGCTCAGTAAATATTTGTGGACTGAATTAATCCATCAATTAATTAATGTTTATTTATAATCTAAATATTTGATGATAAATCCTATCAGATTTAACTTTAAAGCGAAAAAAGCCCTGTGATGGCCAAACATGGAATGGTGATCGAAAAATATCTATCCGCCTTCTTTCTTTTTCATCTATCCTTTGATAGGATCCTGGACCTCTCTGCAGTTATTCATGGTTTTGTTTGGTAAAGAGCTTTATAAACCCATTTAAGTGGGAATAAATGACAAAAAAGTCATTTTCTTTCCTTACTAAGTTCTAAGCTCAAAAGATTTAAGAGTTCTACTGCCTCTTGGCAACTAGTCATAAAGGCAAGAATTAACTTGGATGAAGCAACTCCAGAGTTGGCTTTAGAAAATACTTCCCTAGGGGGGAAAAAAACCACACATTACCTTTATTGGTCAACTTAATGAAAATCTCAGCAGAATCAAGGTATTTGTGAGCTCGAATAAAATCTGAAGAGTTACAAATGATACTTCATATAAAACTATTTAATTCCTAATCAGAAAAAAAAACCCACAGTATTAAATAAAACTTTGAGGCTCACTATAATGCTCTTTGATCTGTGTTTGTTTTGGTACTTCACAGTGGACAACAACAAATATTCTTGATTGACTGACTGACTAATTGGCTTATTGATTGATGATTGCAATGCCTTAGGGTCCCAGAGAGCATCGAGCCAATGACATGAGATATTCAGTAACTAACAAGCAAATCTCAGTTAGATAGAGCATGAGAAATGGGAGTGAAGAGAAAGAGCTATAATCCATGCTCCAAAAGATGTGTAATGGTAGAAGAGGAAGAGAGGAGATCTCACTATGGATGGGAAGGAAAGAGGAGCTAAAAGGCCTTGAGAACCAGTAGGATTTGAGCAGCTCCTTAAAGATGTCCAAGATTTAAGCAAGCAGAACTTGGATAATAGCATATGCTGTTACAGATAAGAAGACAATAGAAGGTTTGGTGGCAGCAAAATATATAAGACAGAAAATTGTGAATAGTCTAGCTTGACAAGAGTACCAGGTGTGTGTGCATGAGAGTGTGAGTGGCTGAGTATGGAGTGGGAGGGTTGGGGAGGGGGGGAGGCAAAAAATGAAGAGGGGAAGATTTAGAGGACAATAAGATTATAGAGTAACAAATAACTCATGGCCCACAAGGAATAAAACTTTATATTTTATTTAATTTTCCTAGCTTGGGATGTCTATGTGATCAGATCCTTGTTCCATATGTGAGTTTATTGATGCCACTAAAATGCTCAATGTCTCAGTTCTCCAAACTGTTGAATAGGGAAGATAATAACACCTGCAATAAACACATTTCCCAGTAATGTCCCCAAATGCGTATTAGGTCTTACCTAAAGTTCTTTAGCATGTGGTGGTGAAAAATAATATGGAGTTCACGAGTTGCATTATTTCTATACTCTTGGCAGGAAAATAAAAACCTAATTTTTACTGTGATATATACATTCCTCTTCCTTTCTGTGATAATCAGCTAAAAATGATGCATACTTATAAAAGTATTCTTTTGATTCCAAAGACCGAGAAGTAATTTTATAAACAATATATGAATGAGTCCCCTATCCAACTGTGCAAATCTCTGCCATTTAGCTGTGAAATGTGGCAACTCTCCAGGATCCCATGGCAGGAAATAAAATATTACCCTTTGGAACAGCATACAGTGCCGTGTGCCCCATGATCTATCACCCAACAAATATTAATTGATGATGATGAAGCAGAATCACACAGACTAGTGGGAGTTCTGTAGATCTGTTCCCATTTCTCCCACCTCCCATCTAGACACACATCTGCCCAGAAATGCAGGCTTTTTGCCTCGCTCAGAATCAGTCCCCGAGGGAAACATTTACAGCCCAGCTAGGATAGAAACTAGTTTTAAAAAGGTCATTTTAGCTGCCGAGCCTTTTGTAAACTACAAACCATCTCTTTTTACTCTTTCTCACTCTTGCTCTCACTTTCTCTTGCACACACACACACACACACACACACACACACACACACACACATTGCACTCTGCAATACTCTGTTTATTCTGATGCTCTTTGGAAAGGAAGAAGAGGATTAAATATGTAGCTGCTTCTGTGTGGGACAGAGGACATATGGATCATATGAATTAAACTAACTATAAAACATTTGGCAAATAAGACAGTAAAGTACATTTTCTTTAGAGTGTGTAATCTGCACGACAACATTTCATTTGAGACACTGACTTGTAGGAAGAGGAGGTGAGAGGAGGGGTAAGACATGGAGTGAGGTGAACATTCACTTGGAGAAACAAAATAGTGTGGAAGTGGAAACCTTGATAAGTCACCTTGCAGAGTGCCTGCTTGGCTCAGACTGAAAGTGTAAAACACCAAAGGGATGGCAGGTCCTAGTCATCTGACACACATACCCCATAACATTCAAGAATCCACAGCCATGATGTGAGCAACAAGAGAGATAAGTGAGGTAGTAAGTGGGGATGGATTCCTCTTTTTGGCTTAACCATTTTCCAATACATTGGACAAAACCCCAAAGCTTGTCTATAGAAAAGCCAAAGACTGAATCCCAAGTTCACTATTTACTATGTGACGATATGGATGTTACTGGACCTCTCTCAGTATTCCTTAGAAATTAGGCTAATAATAATCAATGTATAGGTTTTATAAATATTAAAGTCTTAAGAAATGCTTGAAGAGGAAGAGTCTCTCTGAGAGAGAAGCAACACATCTACAGTGTAACAATACAAGAAACAGAAGTAATTGAGAACAGGCAAGATGTGGGAGGCTCTAGGTTGAATTGTATACCCCCAAAATTCATTTGTTGCTAACCCCATTACCTCAGAATGTGACTCTTTGGAAAGAGGGTCTTACAGATAAAATCATTAGGGTGGATCGTAATCTAATCTGATTGTGTCCTTACCAAAAGGGGAAGTTTGGACACACAGTTATGCTCACAGGAAAGAAAATGTGGAGGACAAGGGAGAAGACAGCCATCCAAATCTAAGGAGAAAGATATGAAACAGACTCTCCGACCCAGCCCTTAGAAGAGACCAACTCTGCCAAAATCATCATTTCAGACCTCTGGCTCCAGAGCAGCGAGACAAGAAATTTCTGGAGAAACCAAGATGGCGGCATAGGTGAAACACCTAACCTGCAGCCGGGCACAACAATTTCAAAGGCACAACTAGAGGTCAGAACGGACATCGTCCAGAACCACAGGAGAGCTGGCGGACTGAAATGCCCACAGCTGGGGGGAAGGAGAGGGCCACGGGGACAATGGGGGAGCCGTAAAAGCCTGAGGTATGGATAAACTGGCGGAGACACGAGCGCGCGCGCCTGCGGGGAGGATGGAGCCGGAGAGGAGGGGGCGGCTGACGGCCTGGCCGGCTTCACTGGCAGGAAGGAGATAAAGGCTCCAGAGTGCGCTAAGCGCCGGCTCCGACTGCACTGAGCGCCAGTTCCGGGCGAAACCCTGGGAGCCAGGCGCAGGCTGGGGGAATGAATCTGGGCTGTGGGGCGCAGGCACAGAGGAGCGGGGGAGGGCAGAGCTCCAGAGGCGCGCACGGGAAGGGGCGCAAAGGACGAACTGTTGCCTGCGCCACTGAACTGCCCTAGCGGGAAGGAGACATAAGCTCAGGACCGTGCTGAACCCCAGTTCCGACTGCACTGAACCCCAGTTCCGGGCGAAACCCTGGGAAGCCAGGCGCACGCTGGGGGAATGAATTTGGGCTGTGGTGGCGGAGGCACAGAGAAGCGGCGGCTCCAGATGCGCGCACTGGAAGGTGCGCAGAGGACGGACTTTTGCCTGCGCCACTGGGTGGCCCTGCTGGGAAGGAGACAGGGACGCCAGACTGCGCTGAGACCCAGTTCCAACTGCACTGAAACCCAGTTCCAGGCGAGAATCTGGGAGTCCAGATTCATTAGGGGAGGGACTGGACTGTTTGGCAGCAGGCGAAACTCCAGGGCGCGTTTCTCTCAGAGGTGTTTGCAAGGAATACAGAGGGACACAGACACAGGAGCCTCATAGGGCGGGGCTGACAGGAAGCCAAGGTTGTAGGCTCCACCCTGTAGCTCCGCCCCAGCCAAGCTGAGCAGAAGCTTTTTCCTGCTGAGTGCCTCAGGTAGTGGCTGACCCACACTGCATTGGAGACCCAGAAACGAGGGCATCTAGTGGTTGGTGGGAGATGACACCAGATTTCAATCACTTGCATAAGGGAGGCATTCTAGAGGCAGACTCAGTGAGCGCCAAGGCATTGCTGCATCAAGACCCGGCCCACAAACATGTCTCCTGCACAGCAACTCTTCCTATATGGACAAAGAGGGTCCTCACGGCCAATTGGCCTGGAGGACAATTCCTCCCAGTGACACCAACAACAATCAAGACTTAACTGTACAAAGGAGGACCAAGATGGAGACATAGGGCGGCAGCCTGATCGTTGCCTACCACAACAATATTGAGACTACGACGGGAGAGCAGAGCAGACACCAGCCAGAAAGACCGGAGGGCTGGCTGAGCAGATGCTCTACAACTAGAATAAAAGAGAGGGGTACGCAGGATGATGCTGATGCCGGTGACCCAAAGTCCACACTTTAAGAACTATGGCTCAGGCGACACAATGGTGGCCTGGAACGTGCTCGGCGCAGTTCCCCCGGCGGTCTCCGGCTGAGGGGACGGCTCCACTCGCTGCCGAGCACGGACAGACGAGCCCCTGGGAGACATGGGGTGGGAGACTCCGTGCTTGCTGACCTCCGAGTCCTTCAAGAATCTCAATGCCCCGAAGTGGCCAGGTGCGCACGCTCAGCGACTGGCCACCATTGCAGACCCAAGGGCCGACGCAGCGACACCGGACCAGCCCACCGCCGGGCACCGGGCACACCGGAGCCTTGCCGAGCCCGCCGCCCAACGAGTTCTGCGGCAGCCGCCCTGGAGCTCTGAGAAAATGACCGAAGGAATTGCTGAGAGGGAATTGACCAACAGGAATTGGGATCAAGAAGACGAAACCCCGCTGAGACCCGAATCCAGGCGAGCCTGCGAGCCTCTGGGCTCAGATGTGGTCACACGCCTCTGGGTCTAGGTGAGGCCTCACGCCCCTGGGTTTGGGTGAGGCCACACGCCCCTGGGTCCAGGTGAAGCTGGATTCCGGGTTCGGGTGAGGCCATGTGCCCCTGGGTCCGGGCGAATCTGAACCCTGGGTCCGGGTGAAGCCGTGGGCCCCTGGATCCGGGTAAGGCTGGGTCCCGAGTACGGGTGAGGCCGTGAGCCCCTGGATCCGGGTGAGACCACGCAACCAGGGGTCTGAGAGAGGTAACGCGCCCCTGGGTCCGGGTGGGGCCTCGTGCACCTAGGCCCGGGTGGGGCCGCGTGCCCCTGGGTCTGGGGGAGGTCAGGCGTCCCTGGGTCCGGGTGAGACCGTGTGTCCCTGGATCCGGGTGAAGCCTCGTGGCCTAGGCCCGGGTGAGGCCACGTGCCCCTGGGTCTGGGGGAGGCCAGGCGTCCCTGGGTCCGGGTGAGACCGTGTGTCCCTGGATCCGGCTGAGGCCTCGTGCACCTAGGCCCGGGTGAGGCCACGTGCCCCTGGGTCTGGGAGAGGCCAAGCGTCCCTGGGTCCGGGTGAGACCATGCGTCCCTGGATCCGGATGAGGCCTCGTGCACCTAGGCCCGGGTGAGCCCAAGTGGCCCTGGGTCTGGGAGAGGCCAAGCGTCCCTGGGTCTGGGTGAGACCATGTGTCCCAGGATCTGGGTGAGGCCTCGTGCACCTAGGCCCGGGTGAGCCCAAGTGGCCCTGGGTCTGGGAGAGGCCAAGCGTCCCTCGGTCCGGGTGAGACCATGTGTCCCTGGATCCGGGTGAGTTCTCGTGCACCTAGGCCCGGGTGAGCCCAAGTGGCCCTGGGTCTGGGAGAGGCCAAGCATCCCTGGGTCCGGGTGAGACCATGTGTCCCTGGATCCGGGTGAGGCCGCGTGCACCTAGGCCCGGGTGAGCCCAAGTGGCCCTGGGTCTGGGCGAGGCTAAGCGTCCCTGGGTCCGGGTGCGACCATGTGTCCCTGGATCTGGATGAGGCCTCGTGCACCTAGGCCCGGGTGAGCCCAAGTGGCCCTGGGTCTGGGAGAGGCCAAGCGTCCCTCGGTACGGGTGAGACCATGTGTCCCTGGATCCGGGTGAGGCCTCGTGCACCTAGGCCCGGGTGAGCCCAAGTGGCCCTGGGTCTGGGAGAGGCCAAGCATCCCTGGGTCCGGGTGAGACCATGTGTCCCTGGATCCGGGTGAGGCCGCGTGCACCTAGGCCCGGGTGAGCCCAAGTGGCCCTGGGTCTGGGAGAGGCCAAGCGTCCCTCGGTCCGGGTGCGACCATGTGTCCCTGGATCCGGATGAGGCCTCGTGCACCTAGGCCCGGGTGAGCCCAAGTGGCCCTGGGTCTGGGAGAGGCCAAGCGTCCCTGGGTCCGGGTGAGACCATGTTTCCCAGGATCCAGGTGAGGCCTCGTGCACCTAGGCCCGGGTGAGCCCAAGTGGCCCTGGGTCTGGGAGAGGCCAAGCGTCCCTGGGTCCGGGTGAGACCATGTGTCCCTGGATCCGGGTGAGGCCTCGTCCACCTAGGCCCGGGTGAGCCCAAGTGGCCCTGGGTCTGGGAGAGGCCAAGCATCCCTGGGTCCGGGTGAGACCATGTGTCCCTGGATCCGGGTGAGGCCGCGTGCACCTAGGCCCGGGTGAGCCCAAGTGGCCCTGGGTCTGGGAGAGGCCAAGCGTCCCTGGGTCCGGGTGAGACCATGTGTCCCAGGATCCAGGTGAGGCCCCGTGCACCTAGGCCCGGGTGAGCCCAAGTGGCCCTGGGTCTGGGAGAGGCCAAGCGTCCCTCGGTCCGGGTGAGACCATGTGTCCCTGGATCCGGGTGAGGCCTCGTGCACCTAGGCCCGGGTGAGCCCAAGTGGCCCTGGGTCTGGGAGAGGCCAAGCGTCCCTGGGTCCGGGTGAGACCATGTGTCCCTGGATCCGGGTGAGGCCGCGTGCACCTAGGCCCGGGTGAGCCCAAGTGGCCCTGGGTCTGGGAGAGGCCAAGCGTCCCTGGGTCCGGGTGCGACCATGTGTCCCTGGATCCGGATGAGGCCTCGTGCACCTAGGCCCGGGTGAGCCCAAGTGGCCCTGGGTCTGGGAGAGGCCAAGCGTCCCTCGGTCCGGGTGAGACCATGTGTCCCTGTATCGGGTGAGGCCTCGTGCACCTAGGCCCGGGTGAGCCCAAGTGGCCCTGGGTCTGGGAGAGTCCAAGCATCCCTGGGTCCGGGTGAGACCATGTGTCCCTGGATCCGGGTGAGGCCGCGTGCACCTAGGCCCGGGTGAGCCAAGTGGCCCTGGGTCTGGGAGAGGCCAAGCGCCCCTGGGTCCGGGTGCGACCATGTGTCCCTGGATCCGGGTGAGGCCTCGTGCACCTAGGCCCGGGTGAGGCCATGTGCCCCTGGGTCTGGGAGAGGCCAAGCGTCCCTGGGTACGGGTGAAGCCAGATCCTGGGTCCGGGTGAGGCCGTGCGCCCCTGGATCCATCCGGGTGAGGCTGGGTCCCAGGCCCGGGTGAGACCACGCGCCCCTTGGGTATGGGTGAGGCCACGTGCCCCTTAGTCCGGGTGACGCTGTGCCCCTGGGTTCGGCCGAGACCAAACCAGAGGGAGTCGGACCTCCATTACCACCATTTTTCCACCATCCAGAGCTGAGGGGTCAGTGCTGACATGTACACATAAGGAACTACTGGACATTGAAATTGGGTCTCAAAAGAACTGTTGGTCCAGGGGGAAGCTCGCTACAGATTGATTCATTTGCCTGTCAGCATAACTATTATTGCTCGTCTCACATTCAGTTCTTATTAGTATATATCTAGTGACATATGATCTCGCTCATCTAGGGGAAATGATGAACAACATAGACTGAGGAACAAGAACAGAACCAGAAGCAAGGAGGCATTGATCGGACTATCGGGCCTCAGAGGGAGGATAGGGGAGGGTAGGGGGAGGGTGGGGGGAGGGGGAGAGTTCAACCAAAGGACCTGTATGCATGCATATAAGCCTATCCAACGGTTAAGTTCAACAGGGGATTGGGGCATGCGTGGGGAGAGGGGGGGGATGGGAATGGGGGGATGAGGACAAATGTGACACCTTAATCAATAAAGAAATTAAAAAAAAAAAAAAAAGAAATTTCTGTTTCAGTCGCCCAGTATGCAACTTGTACAGTAGCCCTAGGAAAGGAATACATTGAACAAGGTACAGGCAAGTCTCACAAACCATATGACATGTGTTGTTCTCTGTGAAATCCTTGTGGTGAGCTCAAGGTGAATTCAAGGAGCTCAAATGACTCTTTCCTCCCTCTTTCATCCTATTGCCCACCACACCTGGAAATGCCCCTTATTCCCCAAACCATAATGAGATGCCTGTAGCTGCCCAAAACTATGCAATCCCTTACCTGAAACCCATAGGGCCAGATGTAATTTGTAATTCAGAAATTTTCAGATTTTATAGAAATGTTATGGTGCATGTAGCTTACGTTATGACCTTATAATCAACATATTAATATTATGGTCATATACTGTATAATCAACACATTAATATATGGTAGTATACCTTATAATCAACACATGAATATTTCTGCAACTGTGTGTGAATATTAACATTAATGGGAATAAACTAAAACTACATGTAGCCTCACATTACTTCAGGTCAGTTCATTGCCAAACAATTTAAGAAAAACAATGAGGTTTTAAAGCTATGGGGAGTTCAGAATTGCCGCTAAGGAACTGAGAACTTATAGATCATTCTATTCCTTCATATCCCTGTACCTTCAGTTTCCTTCACCTAGAATGCCCTTCAGTATCCTATTCCACCAAAAAAAATTCCTACTCCACATTTATAACCGTGTTGAAAGAGCAACCAATCTCAAGAAACCTGCCCTCATTCCTTAGGCAATTGGGCACTTTCCCCTCCTTCTTCCACGATACCTTCTACACACACATCTCTGTTTTAGCAGTTCTCATCCTGACTGTTTCCACATGCAGAAAGAACACCTTTGGAATGACAGTCAATACTATACACCTTCATTTTAATGCAGTACTAAGGGCTACCTGCTAGTAAAGTACCAAACGTGCCAGAAGTTTCCAACACTTAGTACTTACAAATGAAAATTATTGTTTCTGAGAGTGTACTTAGAATCCAAATTCAGTTTTCTGCTAAGAATTCTGGCTGCCACATAATGCTGGTCAACACTGCAGAGCTGCTCCTCCACACACACACACACACACACACACACACACACACACACACACAGGCAAATGGGTGGAATTTTGCATTTGGAGCAAAAACACCTCATTACCAGCACATTATCAGCACTATAAATTGGATGTAGTTTGCATTTGTTACAAGGAGTAAGAAATTGCTATTAATTTAACTTCATCATTATGAATTTATTTTTGTTTTTTGGTTCATCCTATAATACGAAGAAATGTGTATTTGCATCAGTATTATGTTAGTCTATAGTGTTTACATTATTAGACTATGCATCATGATTCAAATATGAACCATGCATATCAGTAATCCTAAAGTAAATTCATCATAATTACCCTCTCAAATTTTCCACCACTGGAAGGGGGCAAAGGGTAGAGTTGGTGAGCCACAGAGCCTTCAGCCCCCCAAGATTGAGAACCAAGACCCTAAGGTAAGTTACTATATGATTATTTAACTTCTGTATTGTCCCTTTCTGCCATGCAGTGGGCATTTAATAAATGCCACCTGATTGCATGAATGAATGCTTTAAGCACCAAAAAGGATCACAAAAATGTCTAGGATTTTGCTCACAACCTCCTCCAGGTATTGCAATGATACACTGAGTTCAGATTCCTTGTGCTTCTTACAGGGGAAATTGTACTGTTCTCTTGGCTTCACTTTCATGCTGGATTTGGAGAGGAGCCACAGCAATCCCTCTGGTTCCTTCCTGTCATCTCCATCAGAAGAGCCAACTCATTTGGGCACTCAGGGGGCTAGTTTGGCAGCTGTCAAGCTCTGGATTATGCTTCTTCAGCCCTGGCATCTGCAGCTGTGGTGAGATCCATCTCTGGCGTCTGGCCTGGCTGAGCTCCAACGGCCAGAGCTACAGGGGTAGGGTCACCCATTCCTGGGCGGTTAGAATCTCCTGGTGGCTACTTTCTTTCAGTCAACCTTGATAAAAGGAAATATGCCTTCGATTCAGTCCCCTGGCCCATGTCTTACTGAAGCTGCCTGCACTAGGACTGAAATTGTGCCAGAAAATTCAGCAGGGTCTACAAACCTGCTGCGTGAGGATGTGAAGCTAAGAATCTAATGCAGCTCCAGAACAGAAATAAGCGGTATTAGCAGTATTATGTTGCTGTGAGTGGCACATAGCTCACCAGTTCTCTGGGGCCAGGTGGAGGTGGGAATGTCTTCCTCAAATCCTTTGGGTACAGTGTGCAGCTTCCCCGGCGGTTCTACAGAAGGCTACCTGTCTCCAGGCTTTATAAAATGAAAAGACACTGCAAGGTCTCGAGTTGAATAAATGATCAGTCTATACTGCACAAATGGCCTCACACCTGAGAGAAGGGAGAGGGTGCCAGATATCATTGGACCTCAGACCATTTGTAGCAGAAATCTGAAATTCAGGGCCAGGACAACATTCATAGGCAGGACAGTTTCCACAGTTAGGAAGGAAATGAAAAATGTTGGCTGGCAGCCTCCAACATGAGAGTTGTGGCCGCTACAGAAAAGCAGATAAACGCTTCAGGCATTAATTCAGAAAGTCACCAACACAAAGCCTGCTAATATAGCAAGGATTTATAAATGAGGTATTCATGATGCCCCATTTTGTCTGTTACCATTAAGGGTTAGAATGATTGTTTTATGCCCTACAAAATGCTTTATTTCTTCAGAAAACTTGTCTATAATTGTAATTCAAGTCTGATTCTTTTTTGGATTCCAGTTAAAAGCACACTCTATTGTTCTATTGAAAATAAGGTTTGCTTGAGAACAACTACTATACTCTCACCTTTATTGATCCAAGGTCAAAGAAGCAAAGAAGACCAAACCAGTACCATATACTACAGGTATTTATTTCTCCAGATCTCATGACAAAATAAATGGAACCTTCCAGTGAAAGGGTACAGGAGTTCAAACTTAAATAAATTGGAGCCAAAAGGCAAGTGTTTATTGAGAGAGACTATAGCTTCAGCTAGGAATAACAAGCACCTTAAATTTGTACTATTCCCTCACGTTGACCCTATAACAGATGTTTGTTTAAACCGGGTATGTTTAAAGACATACACATAGAAACATATGCATACATAAGTATATTTTAAAGTTATATATTCCTATAGTTTATATGAGTATATATTTATCTAATTCTCGCTAAAGGAGCAGGATTTTCATTCTTTTGTGCCTGTACTTCCCATCCTACCTAAAACCAAAATGCAGTATTTCTTTAATTATCAGACATAGAAAAAGCTTTCAAAATGTATACCTTTCTCCGTGACCCTATGTTTTGAATGGGGCCAATGCTAGAACTGCATGTGCAGAGCATATGAAAACAAACAACAAAAACCTTCTAGATCTTAAGTTGCAAATCTACAGACAAATGTCTCGAATTCTCTGAGCCTCAATTTTGTCATCTGTGAGATGAGAATAATAATTGCCCCCAGAGTAGTTGTGTGAAGTATATGAATAATGTTTGTGAAAGTATTCCATGTAATACTTGTATATAGTGACAAACATCAAGAATTACTAATATAATATGATTACATTCATCATTTCAGGGCCAGGAGTAGATAAAATGTCAAGTTTCTGTTTCTTGCCTTCTGATCCAACTGGATTTCAGCCCCACTTGGCCCTCAGCTGGGCTCCCTTGGATATAAACAATTTTCCCCGCCATATGCAGGAGAGCTCCTTAGAGTAGTGCCTGGCACATAGAGTTTCAGGGTCTGTAGTCAACATTCAAAAGTTTGGGATTAGCTCAGAGCTAGTGATTCTGAAACAGTAAACATCTAAATATAACCCTTCAATGCAAAATTTATAACTAAGGATTTTCCACTAACTCTTTCCTGATGAAGTTTATAAGAGCTGTCATTAAGCAGATGCTTTCAGAAGAAATGATCATTGCTAATTCTCAGCTATTACTACGTGATAAAACCCCCCAGACTTCCTGTTCCTCTCCACACAAAGGCATTGATGAGACATCCCCGTGTTGGTTTTGCTTTTGTTGGAACATGTGTTAACTATTTCACCGGTGTTGGTGAAGCTCGTGGTTACAAACATCAAAAGAAACTCGGGTCACACTGAGTTTCCCATTTACGCTCAACTTTCCCAGTCCCCTTTCACTCTTCTCCCCTCTCCCAGATAAAACACAAGCTCTGCCACAGAAGACCCTGGCAAGCTCCCTTACCAACCCACATACACACAGGAAAAGGGGGAAGAATATAATAGAGAGAGAGAATCAGACTCACCACCAGTTTCCTCAGGTGACTCTGATTACAGCAGACCCACAAAGCCAATGAAGATGTTTGCCCTCAGAGACCGAAAAAGAGAAAGGGGGAAGGGGGGAAAAAACAACACTCTACACATGATGGTATTACTCCCGATGACAGAGTAAAAGTCGACACTTGGAAAATCAATGTGCTCCTCCAAAGCAAGGTGTTTATCCTAGACACCACAACATATTTATTAATGTGGAATTAAGCTACTCAAATTAGACAAAATGCCTTCCAAAATTAATTCCATCTTGCAACATTAAATCAGCATGACAGATTTTTCAATAACCCTGTGGAATCAACATGTTAATTTTTAAATAATGTATGTGAATAAGTTTTGCAGCTCATCTCAGGCTGGTAAACAGTGGACTCAGCAGTCATGCACTAATGGATAATAGAATTTAATAAAGATGTCAGAATTATGCGAAGTGTTTGGGGTTTTTATTTCATGGTACTTCATGCCTACTTCAGGCGAATCTGATCATCTGAAATGAGGAAATATCCACAAATATGAAGTTGTTTTTATAAATATCACCGGTTTGAATTGTGTTATAAGAAATTGGGTTGCAAGAATCAGCTTTCTATTTTGCCATGAATCCAGTCCCCTTTCCGTACTGTCCTGCACCTCCCCAAATGGCCATGGGAATGATAATAACAGCCTCAGATGGATTCTTCTCCTTTTAGAAGACACTGACTTCTCCCTTCCACAGAGACCTGAGGACCAATGAAAAGCCTACAGATCACTGTACTATGTATTCATTGATGCCACATACATTGCTTGACCATATACAGTACATGGGACCAGACACCAGGATTCTGCCCCTTCCCCCAGGATTCACATTCTAGGCAGAAGATGCTGAGCAAATATGAGATCTTATAACAGAAGGGAAATTTCTTTTGGTCTGTCTCATGTTCTATCCACAATGCTCAACCGACAATAAATACTTACATTCTCTCTCTCCATGTTGACCTAAGAAGAGACTCCAACAATAAGTATAGCCCTCACTGAATAAATGCATATTGCAATCGACTGAATGTTTATGTCCCCTTGTAATTTGTATGTTGAAACCTAATCTCCAATGTGACAGAATTTGGAGGGGGAGCCTTTGAGAGGTGATTGGGCCATGAAGGTGGAGTCCTCATGAATGGAATCGCTGCCTTTTATCAAAGAGCTCCCTCACCCCTCCCACGATGTGAGGACACAGCAAGAAGACAGCCATCTATGAACCAGGAAGTGAGTCCTCATCTGAGCTTGGACCGCCAGTACCTTGATCTTGGACTTCTCAGCCTCCAGAGCTGCGAGAAATAAATTTCTACTGTTTATAAGCCACCTCGTCTACAGTATTCTGTTATAGCAGCCCGGATTGACCAAAACACTTATCATGTGACAGGCACTGTTTGAAGCAGTTTGAAGATATTTACAACAGATATTTGCTTCATTTAATTCTGTCAATTATCCTATGAGGGAGGGGAGGTAATGTTATTATCATTTCTGTTTTACAGATGAGAATACCAAAGCTTAGGGAGTTAACGCAACATAGAAAATGCCACACAATTAATGAAGCAAAAAGAATACTAATCTAAATCAGACAGACACCAAAGAACACTAACTCCACATGCCCTTAGAGATCTAGCTAAGTTTGTCAGCCAAAAACATCTAAATATTCCATTGCATTGAAATACACCTGTAGCTATGCAAACATTTATCTAATTATGATTTTGTTTGGCAGGTAGACATCTAAATTTATAATAGAAAAATAAAACTAAATCACAATTATCTGAGTATTGTTTCACTGAAAAAAATATCAGCCATGATTTAATCATGATTAAATTGGCATCTGTATAAAGTTGAAATCAGAAACACTTGTATGGACGCCCAGTGATCAGTAATATGAGCTCTATTTATATCAGCTTGGCAACGCATAGGGATCCTTTACAAAGTGTGTTCCTGATTTCATCATTAATCAGCTTATCCCCCTGTCCCCATATTGACTGGCTATCTGCTTCAATAGAACACTTTGGGCAGTTTTCAGAGCTTTCTCATTCAGCCTTTAAATTAGTTAACTGCCCAGCCACAAGGCAGGTAGCAATTTATGCCAAACAAATCATGAGGCAGGAGGCACCAAGAAAAGACTGCTTATTTTCCTTCTGCTCTTGGGTGAGGAGGGGGGCAGTGTGACAAATGCTTGTGAGCTGGCAAACTGTACTAATCTACAAGCCTGCTGTTATCTTTCTAATGTAACACTCCCTCGAGGAGCTCTGAGGAATGATCTAGTTTCAACTTCAGCTTCAATCAATAAACTTGGGAGAGTAGAAAACATGGGCTCCCATTTAATACAGTAAAATCCAACTTTTACACTGTTGGGGAAGGGATTGATGCTCTAAGTGATTTTAAAGTATAAGTTAAATAAATTAAAACATGAATTAAGATATTGGTTGCCACATTTTATGACTAAAATAATGATAATAACCAATGTTTCTATAGCTCATGACAGCTCAAGATATCCACTAGGATGCCTTGAAGGTATCTTGAACCCATCATCACCATCAGCAGGGCATCCAGTCATGGATCAGCCAGCACAGTTCCAAGTGCTTTACATGTGCTTCATTCATGATCTCCCTCACATTCTTTGTCCTTGTAATGTCCCATACCCTAGTGAATGAACCACCACTGTTTGATTACAAAAGTCAGAAATCAGTTATCCATATGCCACCTTCTCCACACGCTCTATATATAACCCATAGCTAAATCCAATCAACTCCATCCTCTAAGTCTATTTTGAATGCACCAGCATCATTCTAGATCTCCCAAAACCACTTTAGCCCAGATTCTGTCCCCTGAACTGTTACAATAGCTTCCCAGTTGGCCTTCTGGCATCCTCTGCCCTCCCACTACACCCCATTCATCTTCCCAGAGTGGGCACTGGAAATGCAAATCTAGTCATGTCACACACATCTGTCCATACACTGGACAGACACCCTTTAAGGTTTAGGCCCTGAACCTTCACTTGAACTACAGAGGATATAGGGTATGATGCCTGCTCCCTAATATGACCTTCTCCCTTGAAATTTGCCCTCCAGTTATCTCAGCATTGGTTCATATCTTTCAAATGTATCATGTATCTGCAACACTGTCCCCCACTCCTTCCACCTGGAATGCTAGCACCATTCCTATTTAATTCCAGTCCACCTGTCAGCTCTCATCCCAAACATTACTCCCTTGGGTAAAACTGACTTTTCTGCACGGGCTTCTCTTTCCCCACTCAAGTCAAATGTCTTTGTTATGCCCCACCCCCTGGGACCATGCTAATTTTCCCTACTATCTGTTCAGGGTAAGCAAGGATAGGTCTATATTACTCATTAATATATTTCCACATCCTAGATCAGTAATTTGAATAACCAAAGGTAGGAAAACATTAATTAAATGATTTAATACACTTCCAAATAATAGTAGCTTTTCCCATGTAATTTCACAAGAGCCCTATAGAAGAAATATTAATTAATATTATCTCAATTTTATAAACACAGTGATTAATACTCAGAAACACCATGTGTTTTGCCAAATCTCACACTCTGGTCCTTTCCAAACACTTTGCTGCCTTCCAAATAAGAAACCATTATGCGCATTGTCACCTGTTGGCATAATGGGTGGGTTGAATATGAACCCAGCAAAGGATGAAAGGTAACAATCATCATCATAATAATTGCACAATTCAAGAAAATGTGTTTAAAATATTGAACTGTCCACTAAAATGAGTATGAAGTGTATAGCATGTAAATTATAGGTCAATAAAATTACTTTTGAAAATAATAATCACAACCTCCTCAGTGATATTTTGGAGTTCAACCCAAAAAGCATCTCTAAGAATGTGAGACCCTGAACACATTCTCTAGAGACAAATTTAGTGCTTCTGAAAGTGTGATCATCACACAGCACCAGAACCACACTGGATGCTCTGACAATGCACATCCCTGGGCCCATTTCCAGTCCTACTGAAGCAAAATGGTTGGGTATGAGGTCCCAGAAATCTACATTTTTAATTTGCATGGCAAGTGGTTCTTATGTGCATCAAGTTTGGAAACAATGATCTATGTGCAGCAAGAGTGCTTTCAAAAGGCAAGTGTCCTCAAGGAGAAGGCTAATCAGCGGTTAAGACCTTGTTCAGAGACACTCGCCTGTTCTTCAAAGTTAATTCTCTAGCAAATAGTGAGATTTCTGATAATTGAGAACAAAAACACTGTGAGTCTTACACAGTTGTTCAACTAACAGTTATTAAATAGTTCGTGTATGCAAAACTTTAGTGCAAACTGAAATCTTCAAACAGTCACATGGGAAACTTAATGGGCACAAAAAGTGCACATTTTACAAAAAGTCTTATGAAAATTATCTAGTAAGTGTACCTGGTTATGTATCTCTAGAGTTTGCTAATATAAAAATATGATTTTAAAGCTACTTTTCTTACACTGCTCTCCCCAGGAACTTCTGCTGAGTGGCTCAGGAATCCAATCTGCAAGGCAACATGGAGCTCTGTTGTTTCTTCCTAGACACAGGCATTCCAGTGCTGCGTGGCTCATCAAGGACTGCTGTGTCCACTCAGTTACTCTGGGGCAAATTATAGGCAAGTAATAAGGACCTAGAACTGGAGAGGAGGCTAGAGCAAGCCTTCAAGCAGGTTATCAGCATTGAAAATGAGCCCAGGTCATCAGAAAAGTTTTCAAGATCAAGAGGGAGGTGTGAATGAGGTTAGGGATTAGAAACAGGTATGTAAGGGCATGTATAGACAGAAGCAGGGCCAGCAGAGGCTCAGAGGCTCAGCATTCTGTTGATAAGCAGGAAAATGTTGATTCTTCAGTGCAGAGCAAAACCAAATGAAATAAAATCAAATTTTTTAAGAAGTTTTAAATCTCTTACTATGTGCCTGTCATACTAGGTAAAGGCGGGTAAATTAAATTAAATAATTGATATTAAAACAAATATATAGTGGAAGCACATATATCTTAGTGTTTTAATTGGTAGGAAATATCCTCAATGTCTGGATGATAAATTAAACTTGTTTACTAACATTATTTGACAAAAAGACATTTCTATTTAAATAGTTTCCCATATAACAAGGTTAAAATGTTGTACTTTTTAATGTACTTTCCTGTACATTTTTAAAATTTTGTATTCATAATGTTCCTGTAAAGTAGTTAGGGAACATATTAGTCCCATGGTTTCTAAGACAGGGAAATTGAGGCAAGAAAAGGTCCAATGACTTACCTACAATCTCACAGTGCTGATTAGTGATGGATGTGGGAACAAATCTCAGAGCTCCCAATTCTCAGCCAAATACTTTTTTCCTCCAATGTATTAACTCTCCAAAAACAATGATCAAGATTGATCCAACCTCAAATGGCATCTTAAATTAATTTCTTCTTTATATGTGAAATATTGAAAAACAGGTTTAGAAGATTCATGCAGGCCAACTTGATGGGTATACAGGCCTTGGATCTTGTCCTCTGATTCCTGTTTCCACTGCCTGTGTGTCCACAACGTTGCAGAACTTTGAATATGCCCCATTAGCGCTCCCTCATCTCTGTGATGGGGCTCTGATAGATCTCAGCCTGCTGCTCTGACCATGACCTGGGGCGAGTCTCACAGCCCTTCTGGCTCCCAGTTTCTTCACCTCTAAAATGTTAATGACATATCAGATCATTTATGAGCTTTCTTCCTCCTCTAAACCTCTATGATCCTAAAACTGATAAACCATTCTCAACCTCACTTTCTTTACCTATAAAATGTAGAATTAGACTGGATGTTACATTAAGTTCTTACCAGCCCCCAAGTGCTTTGATTCTAATATTTGAAGTATGAGTCCTAGGTTTTAACGTGTCACTTGGGAAATTAATTCATCAGAACCACCTTGGAATTTTAAAAAAATAATTCCACCTGCTAGATATACTGACTCCAAGGGCTTGAATGATCCCAGGAATCTGGGTTTTATGAAGCTCTGGGAGCCAGCAATTGCATGGCTGAGCATGTGAATCCCTGTTTCCGGGCACTGGGGCTCGCTGTTTTACAGTCACATCTTGTATCGCACAACTCCTGAAAGCTCCTGGGAGCTGATTATTTGCCATTTCATTACTTGATAACAAATTACTTTTCTCATTTTTGCATTGTGTACCCAACTTCAGTTCAGTAGTAAGAACTGATAGGCGCATCATACTATGAAATTTAGACATGACAGATCCTTCGTGCTTGAAAGGAGCCAGATGACAGAAACCATATCTATGACAGCTGAGAAATTTTTTTCACAGCCCTAAAAGCAAAGACCAAAAGCATATGCTGCAGATCCCAACTCAAAAACAAGTATCCTTAAAGGATTTACTAAGATACCTTCCACGATCACTGACCAGGTTAGAGTTACAGAGACCTCATCTTTGGTATTTGCCTTTGAAGATTGTTTTATTGGAGACTTTTTACAGCAAAGAGTATAGAGGCTACTATTCAAATTCTGACCCTGTAACTATGAGCTAGGAGACCTCTACCTACTTACTTAGCCTTTGGTTATCTGTCTGAAAAATGAAGAGGCCTAACTAGAGAAGATCTGCATTCAGAATGTATAATTCTGTGAAAGGTAAGGTTAGAAAAGTAAAATATGTTGAATTTTTATTTTGCTCTCAGAATTATTGATAATACATCAGCTGGTTCTGATGGTTATGGACAGTGTTATTATCATTCCAATTAAGAAACAACTTCCTTTCAAAAATTCTATATTACAGCAGTAGGAAAAACCCTGAGCAGTCTAGACAATATGGTTCCCTTCACAAAAGAAGCTGTGTTTGGAAATAGTAATAGCAGACACTTATACATTAGGCTCTGTTATAAAGGTTCAAAACACAGAAACTCATTTAATCCTCCCCACAGCCAAATAAGGCAGGTACCATCTCTGAATCACAGAATGATTAGCAACCTGCTCAAGGTCACAGCTAGAAAATGCCAGGCTCAGATTCAAACTCAAGCAGTCTGATCCTAAAGTCTGTCCTCTTTATTTAATATGTTTTTATTAATTTTAGAGAGAAAGCAAGAGGGAGAGAGAGAAAACAAAAACCACCATGGATGTGAGAGAGAAACATCGATCAATTACCTCCCCCACACACCCCAACTGGGTATTGAACCTGCAACCTGGGTATGTACCCTGAAACCAGTGACCTCTCAAAGCATGGGGCAATGCCCAACCAAGTGAGCGACACTAGCCAGGGCCAAGTCTGTCCTCTTAATCGTCGTGATATACTGCCTCTCCCCAACTCAGCAAACTTCAAAAAAACTCCCAATCAGGAATTGTTTCCACAGATCACTGTCACAAATCTTACAGAGTTACTATAAAGTAAAAAATTCAAATAGCTGATCCCATGCTGTTACTGTCAGGGGTTATTTGACAGATGGAAATGAATGCTGTCGAAGAGAAACTGAGATTTAAAATACAAAAAGACCATTACTAAATTCCACACTTCCAAAACACTGAGCCTTTGGCCATCTTTTTAAGTTCCCACACACCCAGACACTAATAAAGACTTTGCCCTATTTGGGTTCCAGAATCTTGACCCTAATGGTCAGGAAACTTCTGCCAGTCCACACATAATACCTGAATGCATTATTTTAACTCACAAATATATGAGAATGACTGAAAGATTTGTTCAGGATGTTGGAACCCACACTCTATAATGAAAACATTGTCCACTTTATTTTATAGTTCAGTGACTTCATCTGAAATGAAGTGTAAGGGATGTGGAGAGTTTTCTGTCCATGGTTCTTCTTCATGAGGGAAGTGGTGATCACCTGTAACCAGTGTGATTACAGCAGGAGACCCTTAGCTGCTCCAGTCCTTCCCTCTCCGGCGAAGTCTGGGATGGTACAGGAAGCCATGTTAGGCCAGCTGCACTGGGGCCCACACGCAGAAGTCTGCAACTATGGTCTAGAGAGTAAAGACCCCAAAAAGGACCTTTGAGGGCTCAGCTGTTGCTATTCTAATATACTTGACCACCAGCCTTCAGCATCAGTTATAGAACTTGGGGGTATCCATCTCTATGCAGAAACTGAGAGGCAGTGGGAAGGTTCTGTACCACTCACTCACTGCATCCTATATTCACACTGTTGGTTTTAGTAGCTCAATAGTTAACCAAACTGCACACAACTTCAGTAAGCCAATCCAAGTCTCAAGCTTGCTGATCTTCAAAGCCAGACTGGCTTTTGTGGGCTAGCATCGCTCAGCAGGGATCTCTGCTGTTTGTACCCCTTATTACAAAGTCTTGCCTGGGCATTGGATGAAAGCACAGCCTTGAAGTACTGGTTGTGGGACTGGCTTTGTAAGACAGCCTGGCTGGGGTCTCCTGAGCATTCCATCTGGGCTGTCTCCGCTGGAAGAAGCATTCTTATGCCCAACCCCTTCCCTTTTGGAGTGTTGATGGCAAGGGCTTAAAGCCTCTTCCTTAAGAGTGGTCTCTTCCTGCTGGATGTAGGAACTGAAAAGGAAGCCTCCACTGGCACAGCTCAGAGACACTTCCTGTCTCACACCATCACCCCGACACCCCTATTGGGAGTTCCCACTAGTGTTACTGCTCCACCTCACCTTGCCTGATACGAGGTTTATACCATGTAGAATCTGTGTACTTTGTGCTAAATAGTCACATGCCCCAGCTGCTGAAATGTCAACTGCCATGTTAAACACAATATGTACCATCTAGTCAGAGCTAAAATCCCAAATTCTCAATGAAGACACCCAGGCCCATGCATTGTTTTCCCAAGCCTAACCTAGACTCTATCTGTCCATACCACTCTTTTGATTGACTGACATCACACGTTTCCTTTTCCCAGGGCTAAATCCAAGCTCTAAGAACAACTTGGGGCAGATATCACATTTGATATTTTCCCTAATGTTACAGTGGGTAGGTAGGTAGTTATTAACAAAGGAAGGAAGCAAATGGAATCAGACATTAAGCCTAGTTAACTAGGCAGAGGCAGCTTCATGGACACTCCAGGGAACGCTGCATCCTCCAACCTCTGCCAAGGGGACATTAATCCCCTGAGTGGGCAAGAAAGACTGCTTTGCAACCTCCCCAGGGAACAACCAGCCAGTTCCTGAGATTAATGGATGGAGGGATACGCAACAAGGGAGGAATTCCTCTTTGAGGAAGCAAAACGATGAGGCATGTGCAGTGGAAGCCAAATGGTGACTATAAAGGGGAGGAGTCTAGCCTGGGAACATCTGGGGAAAGACCAGATAGGATAAGGCATGAAACCCAGAAGAGAACATCCAGGAAAGGGATTGGACAGTTCAGAAGAAAGCCTATTGTTGCTCAAGCCCAAGAAAATATAATTAAAGCTTAACAGAAGCACCAGCATTCATTGGTTCTCTCTCTTCAGTAGCCGTGTGGGCTGAATCACAGCACTGGTCACAGGATCACAGGCTGGATGGGAAGAGAAACTGTGCTGGACCACTGGAGCCTTGGATGCAGCAGCTCTGGACTTGGTGGGGACAAGTGCAGGCCTGCAGCTCCAGAGGCTAGACTTCTTCCGCAGAGAGATGGAGCTGAGCCACTTGGTGGTGGATGAGACATCGGGCATGGTGAACCTGGGGGCAGTCCTTTGTTTTTGCTCCAATAAGTCTTGCCACACTATATCTCAAATCCTCCTACGTGAGTATCCCTGAAATGCATTTCCCACGATACTGTGGAAGAATCCTATTTTCTCTGGCAACACCAGGACTTGGCACAAAATAGCTCCTTAAAATAGTCTGGTCACTGATTGCCAGCAATACTGAAGTTCATGACACACCACTATGAGCATCTACAATTCCCCAACAGAACTTGAAAATAAGATGTTCCAATAAGAATAAGCAAAATAAGAGACTATTGGCAATATGGAAAAAACTTTCCACAACTGGAACTTCAAAAACAGCTCGTCTCTCATCCTTAAATTCCTTTAGTTTGCAAATGTTGTTAACTTCACCCAAGACTGTCTGTATGATAGGCAGAAACATTTTTGAAAGTAGGGCGACGGTGAAGGAAGAACAGGGGGATTAATAAACCTGTAGTCATTAAGTTATCCTAAATATCCAATTTCAGCCTTGACAAAATTCATCAACTCTATTTTTTTTTCTCACTCAAATTAAAGCACTCAGCCATGGTCTGGCAAATTTTCCCCCTACGATTTGGTTCTTCTGCTTGATACCTTATTGGTTAGTGGTAGGAACTGGTTGACAGGTGTGATAATGAAAGCTAAAATGATCAGCAAACCCCAGGGATGCCACTTTCAAAACTGAAGTTGATGTCCATGTAAACAAGGTACTTATAATAATAATAATAACTTGCATATGTATAGTGCTTCACGGTTTAAAAAGCACTTTCAAATACATTCGTTTGACACAATATTCTCACAAAGTAAGCAGAGCAGAGATGATTATCTCATACAGAAGAGGAAAGATCAGTTGTAACATTACCGCTGTGAGGAAATAGGTTAAATGTTTTGGTATTTATATATCTCCTTGATATTTATTGTGAGAGCCATTGGTCATTAAATAGACCTACCTGAGCATGGTAGGAGGACACTACTTTTTTCTTGTGCTAAGGTCCGACATTATTCAGGATAAAAGTGACCTAAAGTCAATGTTTTGCCTACATCATAATCACTTGAAGGGCTTAGATTGTTGATGGCCACTGCCCAGGGTTTCTGAGTCAGTAGGTTGGGAGTGGAGGTGCAGGGCTGGGGGAGTTCTGATGCATTTCTAACACTTCCAAGGCAACACTGAAGTGAAAGGTCTGGGGACCAAACTCTAAGAACCATTTGCCAGGGACTCAGATACAATTCTCTCTTGACTCCTACTGATCCCAAATGAATACTTGACCAGGTCCCAGGGCTTTTTTGCTCACTGTTGGGCTCTTCTAAATTGCAGATACAATTGCTCTAAATTATAAACATAATCTCAGGTTAGAAAGTACAATGTCCAGGTTATGAGATTAATAAAAACTCTGAGCTTAATTTAATGTTAAAACTTCTCCTCCCTTTCTCTTGAGACTTTCCCAGGCTAGAAGACAGCAGAATGGGAAAGAGGGGTATGGCTGGCTTCTCTTTTCTCTCCTCCCACATACCAGCGCCTCTGTGGTTCGTGGAAGGGATCTTGCAGGGGTGAAGGAAAGAAAGATAAAGGATAAAGAAAGACCTTCATGAACTGGTACTGTGTGTAACGACCTTCACACACTCTCAGGCAGGTTGAGATTAAAACTGACTCTCCAGTGGGTGCTTTAGTGGGTTATTTGGAGAATGTCAACAACATTACATCCCTGTACATTTATACAGTGGTGGGCAAAAGTAGGTTTATGGTTATTGGCATGGAAAAAAAAAACATGCAGGTTATGATGATTACAATAGCTTTATTAACTCAAAAGAATGTCACAATAGCACAGTGCTCTCAGGTATATAATCTCATAAATGCTCAAATTTCCAGCCTTCATAGAAATAATAGTACAAGAATAAACTGTGTTTTGCATACTCACAACTGTAAACCTACTCCTCCACACCCCCGAATTAGATATATATACATATATCCATCCTATTGGGTCTGTTTCTCTGGAAAACCCTGATAAATACATGATATTGGTTGAAACTTCTATTTTAACATCCCTTTCAAACCTCACAAAAATCTATACTATCCCCTATTAAAGATGAGGAATAATAGTATAAAGTTAACCAAGGAGATAGCAATCAGTTGAAGGTATGGTCTGGAGGTAGCCCTGGGACTTGAACAGGTCTCTCTTACTCCAAGGACCAACTTCTCAAAACCACGAAGTATTTCTGCATGTCCATAAAAGCTGACCCACTAAATCAGTTGTATTTCATATGTGGATTCATCCATGAAATTGGGTATGCCTAGAACAAGAACAGTTAATTCAGAGATTTAAACTCAAAATAATTGTCTACTTGATTGAACCAATTGGTTGGCACTTCAGAAAGATAAACCATTCAGAGTTTTGCCTGCATTTTGTTTGCATATTATCAAAGTAATTGGGGAGGAAATATACTTGTAGAAATAGTAAAAAACAATTTAAGTAATCATTTTCTGAAATCTTTACTATGTTAACTTTATTCTATACACATATCGTTAAATATCTATGAAGGTGTTATTAGCTTCATTTAACAAATAAGAAATTGAGGCTCCAGATGTCAAGTAAGATTGCACAATAAATAAGCTTAAATCTTAGCAGTAATAATAATAACAATACCTCCTCAAATTCAATACAGAGAGAAAAATTGAATAATATATGTAAAAGTGCTTATTACAGGGTTTAACCCAATATATATTAAAAAAATATTATTTCCTTTTCCTCTTTATAGAAGTAAATATCTGCCTAAAGAAATTAATGTTTTTCTGTCTAAAAGTTTTATTCTGCTATGAAAGTTCACAAAGGAAATAAAAAACAAAGTGTGCCATTGCGTACCTCCTATGAGCCTGCTGATTTCCAGAGTCTCAGTAAGGGCCCCAATATTAGAGGCAGAAGACGTCTAGGATACATAGGTATGATCCCTCCAAACAGAAAAAGTGATTTTAAAAATCAGCTATGTGCCAGCTGGTGTGGTCTAGTGATTGAGTGTTGACCTATGAACCAGGAGGTCATGGTTCAATTCCTGGTCAGGGCACATGCCCAGGATGTGGGCTCGATCCCCAGTCAGGGGCGTGCAGGAGGCGGCCAATCAACAATTCTCTCTCATCATTGATGTTTCTATATCTCTCTCCCCCTCTCCCTTCCTCTTTGAAATTAATTTAAAAAATATTTTTTAAAAATAAAAATAAAAATCAGCTATGCTTCCTATGCTTTCCTTCATTTTACTTTTGCATTCTCATTCTTATTTAAGCGAACAATGAGAATACTGCATCCCATTCTATGGACCTTATCAAGCAGTAACCCCATGCTATTCCTGGCACCTCAAACTTAGGGAAAATTCTCTCATTTTAAACAAGAGAGTGAACTCATTTTCATTTACATGTGTGGATCTCATCTGACTAGAAGTGGCTCCTTCCAGACTTTTGTTCTTAAGCCAAAAGGTAGACCTTGACATCACTGGAAAGTTTCCTTGACCATATAATCTTTCTGAGTGCATATATATGAGCATTTTATTATATTTCTGACCTCAGTGAGCTGAAAATAGGCAATTAATTTTCCTCTAATCTCAAAAGTGGACACTTACTCCAGGTCAAGGTGAGAAAATATATTGTAGTCATATAACAATGAAGTTTATACTACTCTCCAGGTTCCTTCAAAGTAAATTAGCCTGAACTGCTCCCTCATTCTCTCAGAACAAAATGTTCTTTCTTCACATGGCACAGACAATTATTCCAGGAGAATATGAGCTTCTGGGAATAGCAGTAAGCAAAGTCAAAACACAAGGTGGTCTGACCATTTATCATTGACGAACATGCTGCCATTTTTTATATCAGCCAGATGCTGGGGTTGAACCCCACCTTTCTTTCATTCTTCAATGTTGAAACAGCCAGAGCTAAGGGGTTAAACTGCGAGTAACTCAAAGCACATTTCCTTCCATCACTAGTACTGAAGGCTCAGAAGGAGACCTCCCTCCAAGTAAGCTAACCATCATCCCCACCTTTTTTGGGAGACAGAAGATTCCATCATGTAATCCTGATGATGACAAAAACCTTCTAGTTCACAGGGCCGCAATCCCTTAACCACAGATTTGTCCTCCTTCATGAACACAGTTAAGATGACAGTGGAGTATCCATCACATGATGACCCAAGATAAAATCCTGAGGGACGGTGGATGACACAGGAAGGCTTACTCTTTGAAAATGAACTTCCCGTGCTCATTGACTCTGACATTACATTCTAGAAGAGTATTTTTAAAAAGCCTTTTCTTCTTTTTCTTTCTGTCTCTTCCACTTACAACACTCTGACTACAAGGGAAATAATAAATAGAGCTTCCAGACAAATGTAAGGGGATAAACTAGCAAACGCTAAGCTTAGGAGCGTTAAGAAGGCTCATTGTGCAGTCTTAGAACAATTTCCATGTCATTAGCTCTAACTGCTCCCTCCACCAATGGGACTGACTGTCAGGAACAACATCAGCATTATTTTGCTTCTCACCCTCAGGCATAACAACAGCTGATATAACAGTAATAATGATGATGCCAGCTTCCATATGTGTAACATATTCAAGTATATGGAGTTTATTTACAAACCTGTTGATTATGTAAGCTCCATGAAGGCAAGTACTGCACTTGTGTAATTCCCCAAAGGCTGCCAAAATGCCTGATTGGTAAATGTTTGTTGGATACATGAATTAAATATCTCATTTCATCCTCAGCAAATAATGTCCCCTGAGGAGCATTATTGGTTCCATTTTTCAGAGGATAAAACTGAGACGGGGGGAAGCAAGCAGTGTGCCCAAGGTACAAACTATTAAGTGGCTGAGTCAGAAAAGAAAACTAAGGTCTTCTGACACCAAATTTAGTGCTGCCAAACGTGATGAGAGCTAAATCATGGGTAAGGCAAGTAACAAGATCAGCATGTCCAAATGTAGGAATAATACTGCCTCTGAAAAAAACTGCAAAGGAACAAAACTCTAAGGTCAGATCACAATAAAAGTACAGTGAGGAGTCAAGTTCAAGAGATTGGTCATTATTAATCAAATTATAGATCAGCCCCAGTAGCCACATATTTCCTTGCACTTGCACTCAAGAGACCCTTTTGTAAAACATTCACAGAAAAAGATCAATACTTCTCTGGAGGTAAGTGGCATAAATTATGTCTCAACATACACACCACAGGAGTTTTACTGTGTGTTGTATACAGTAATTGCATTTTATAGATGGCTGTGGAAAGCTTCAGTCCTCATTGATTTTGCTCATAAACTAAAAGGCGACAAAAAGAAAGGAACAGCACTTGAGATGAGGAAGTCAGTCAGCTAAAGCTGCAGAAGAAAATGAAAATTGGGCATGCTGAATGTGATCAATTCATGTTTCTTGGAAAATGAATGTAGATATTTGAGTGCTTTCATTATGAGCCAGTAGCAAGACTTGAATGGTACTCTGTGAGAGACTATGAGAACCTCTGTTTATTGAATAGTCATTGGGGGTACCTATCAGCAGGATTTAAGATGGCAGGAAGCCAGCCTTAACTAGAGTCCTTTCCAACTTCTCACATTATGAATGCCATCAGACTGCCTTATGAGCTACATTAACTGAATATTTGTGCTTTTATTATTGCATTTAACATGTCCTTGGGATTTACAATCAAAATTAAAAGGAGATTGTGATGTAATCTGGGACCATCAATATGTCCGTTAACATTTCTAGTTTCCAAAAGCATATTTCCTAAGCATTACTCTCTTGATTTCCTTCATTTCTTCATGCCCTTCACAGCAAGCAATTCTGAAGGGATGTTAATGCAGCATAACAACTCTTTACCCTTTTTCAAGGCCAATTTTGCAATATGGGCAAAATGATTGGAAATGGAGTCCTGAAAACGCTGAAACCATCTGTCAGGGACTCAGTTAAGAAGATCCACACTGTTTCACAGCCAAGGATGGGATAAATTATGCCTGGCTAGAAATGTCCAAAGCAAGTGGATTCCCATTCAAGCTTATTAGGATAAATTACAAAATTTTTTTTTTATTATTCACTGCCCTGGTAAAATCACACTTTCAGATGATGATAAATTCATAGACACAATCCTGTAAAATGTTCCTGTGCACTTTGTAAAGATAACCCTGTTAATATTTAATCACAAACTCCAGAAGTACTGGGCTAATATTTATTCATGAAATGTATTTTGTAAAATATTAAAGAACTGGAGGGTGGGGCTGTTGTGATTAAATTATATAACTTGGGATGTCAAGTTTTAGAATAAGTTATGCATGGTGCCCCATTCCTCCCTTAAATATTTATTGCCATTATAAAACTATTGACATCTGACATAGAAAACAATGGTTCTCACATTTTTAACACATATTTCTATACTAGTAAACAGTGGTTGTCAAGATGTTCACACAAATGTTGGAACTGATCTGCTTCACAGAGAGCAAAGCTCTCCCCAACTGTAAGTGTGATACCACACACAATGAATCATCAGCTCCACGTTCCTTCCCTCCCACGAGGTTGAGTGAAAATGGGAAAATGAGCCCTTTCTATGAAGTACCAAATAAAAAATTTGGTTAAAAAGTTGCAACTGGTGAGTTAAATGTGTTAGAAAAACAACCTAACCATATGTGAGGACACACACCATTACTTCCCCTCCCTCCCCTCACCCCTGGCCTCTTGCTAAAACAATGAAATAAGAGAATTGAAAAGTTAGTCCAGTACTTACTGTACTAATCAGAATACCATTCATGGATTCCTTTAGTTTCTCTTGATTTATTTTTGCTATTTACTAGTAGTCTTAATCTGAAGAGCTGCCAGATTGATTTGGTTAATTTATCTAAAGTAACATTCATGAAAGCCCTTTTCATTAGTAGAAAAGAATATTAATGTTCAGAGAATTATGAAATTTGAATGAGTTCACCTTGCAAAAAATGGCCCAAAGAGCAAGATTAAGTCAGTAAGTAACTCAGAAGGAACACCCCTTAAGGCTGGGTCTCAGGGTTGTAAGTTCCCGGCTTCATCAATGAGGCTGCAACAGGAACCAAGGTACAGGCTCAGAGAATAAGGTGGAATTTTGCTTAATCAAAACAAGGGTCCAATCACCATGAACCAGACATCAATTCAAAATAGAATCAGCCAAGGTATTGCGATGCAGAGAAATCCTCCTGATCCAGCCCTTAAATTAGTCCCTAAACCTAGGGCAAAGAATTTAGATTGAAAACCAGGTAGGGAGTTGAAGGTATGCAGTGGCAGGTCCTTTCTACAAGCCACTTGTACCACTAACAAGCCACCATTCTAAGTGGCTTTGTAGATCAGAATCCAATGGCAGAAATTTTCAGCTTTTTTTCCTAAATTTGGAACTCCGAATATTTGACAGACAACTATTTTTGGAGGGGCCACTGCTAAGAGAATGTTTCCTCTGTACAGCCCAGGGACGCATGAATGAATCCATCATTCAAATACAGTAACAATGCCACCCACTCAACCATTAGCTCCAGCTAGACCTCTGGGGTGTTGCAGGCACTAACTATGAGAAAGGCTCTAAATCACCCAAGCATATCATGTGCATTCAGTTCATTTTAATCTCTTTCTCCTCCTCCATTTGGGTGGTTAGTGGTTCAATGCCCTGGACTATGGCACCAGAATTTTCTGGAACTGGAACAGATGACTACTGACACCATACAAATTCACCCTTGAATGCAGAAGAGCTATCTTCCATCTGGAAAGGTCACTCGCCTTCCAGAGGCCCCATATGGAGCACGGAGGGAAGAAGAGAACATTCCACAAGCAGACAGGCCAAACCCACCCTAGCAGATGTCACTGTGATGCTATCCTCACATTTCAGCCTCTGATAATGAGGCTGCCAATCACCTAAATTCCCCATAAGCAGGAATTCTATGTCCAGGTCCCATCCTTCAGAGCTCCATATGCTATGATGGGCAAATTCAAAGAACTCAGTAAAATGCTTCTGAAAGATTTGAGGTTGAAGCCCTCCGTCAGAACCAATATTGAGACGAGGAAGACTTACTACAGAATCCAGAACAATTACTGAGGTTCACTAGGATATTAAAAGATAGACTTGATGGACAAATTGCATAACAGAATCAAAAGCTGTTATTTATTGAGCTCTTACTATCTACCAGAAACCATACAATGTGCAATGCTTAGATTCTCATTTAACCTTCATCGCCTTTGAGATTATTCCTACCATCTGCCCATTTTATAAATGAGGAAACTCAGCTTGGAAAAGGTTAAGTCACGCATGCCAGGCCCCACAGTTACTAGGTGACTGACCAGGTCAGAGATGCCAACATGAAAGGATATGTGAAAGAGAAGTCCTCCCTTAACTGTAAGAAGATCAAAATATAATCTAAATTAGAATAAAAGACACCAAATGGGATTATAAATGAAAGACACATTGCATAGCTTCTGGGGGCACAAAACTAAGAGATGTGAGGCCTGGGTTTCAGTCATTTGGATTTCTAGGAGAAGATTAGCTTTATGCTTTTAGGAAAATCACTTAATCAGTTTAACCTCTAGAGTTAACCATTCATTAAATGGTCAAATGGAATAAGTATTAAGAGGGGAAGTTGTTATTTTTTTGAAGCTTGATATTAAAACTAATGTATGATTTATAAACTGATAGGTTACACAATAATAGTGCATAAATGTTTAATACAATATTACATTTAAAAGGTAGCACAGCATAGTATGGTTGAAAAGAAGGAATAGCAGAAGTACCTAAAATAGGCTAATGCTTTCCATATAGTATTCCTCATGAATCTTATAAATTAGATATTGTTGTCAACATTAAGAACAGGAACTGTGAGAGATAAAATGCTAAAGGTGCTAGCAGTCCCATGGCAGAGTCCCATGACAAATACCTAATCCCACCGAGCTATGACTGGTGACCCCTGTAAGCCTCGTGATAGCGCTTTGTTTTTCTAACGTGTTATTTCATGTAACCCTTAATATTCTACAGATGAGAAAATTAAGATTTGTCAAGTTTATATGACTTAGTCATGTGAATAAGTGTTGGAAGAGGGACTCAAAATCACATTTGATACTAAACTCTGAGCTCTCTCCACTGCTCCACACTGTCTCAAATTTCTGTGTCTCACCCCAGATTGGGAAGTTTCCCTTGTTAAGTGAATTCCAAAATTTTACTCTCTAAGACTGCATATTTTGGATAAAGTTACTTATTTTAGGGCAAGCTGGGAGTAAGATTAAATAAAAAAGGATTTATATTTCAAGAAACTTAAAGTCTTCCACAGTGATTAACGAGATATTATACTGCCCTGGCCGGTGTGGCTCAGTTGGTTGAGCATTGTCACATGCACCGAGAGGTCACTGGTTTGAGTCTCAGTCAGGGCACATGCCTGGGTTGCAGGTTCAATCCCCAGTGGGGGGTATGCAGGAGGCATCCAATAGGTGTTTCTCTCTCATCAATATTTCTGTCTCCCTTTTCTCTCTCTAAAAATCAATAAAAACATATTTTAAAAAAGAGAAATAAAGTACTAAGTCATAATAAGTACCATACTTATGGAGTTCAGAGATATAAAATGAACAAACAAGAAAAAAGCTTTTCAGTGATACCATCACATAAACCAGTGAGCTGACGATCTTTGAGGAGGAATTAAAGGAAACTAATATTGATGGAACACACGCTGCATGCTAGGCACTTAACATATCCATTCAATAAATATTTATTGAGTAATTATTCTACATCAGGTACTCTGCAAAGCTCTTAGTATACAATGGTAAACAATATAAACACAGTCCCATTCTCATATGCATATCCATTCAGGGGAATAGATATTAAACAAATAATCAAATAAATATAAATTCTGAATTGCAAAACCTATAAGTGAGAAATAATAAAGGACAGGTAATAATGGGAGGGTCAGGAAAGACTTAATTAAATAAGTTGTATTTAGTCTGAGAACTAAAACATCAGTAGGAATTAACCAGATCAAGAAAAATGGGAAGGCCTCTCCAGGTAGAGATAACTGCATACCAAAACCCCTGAGGCAAACAAGAGCCTGGTGTGTGAAGTAAACTGGAACATTGAGTATAAAAGTGGAATAGCTCAGCATAATACTCTCCAGGTCCCTCCATGCTGTCTCAAAGGGTAAGAGATTGTTTTTTACTAAGCAAAATAAGCCTTTCAGAGAAAAACAAGTATCACATGATCTCACTCATATGTGGAATCTAATAAAATAAACTGATGAACAAAATAGATTCAGAGACATAGAAACATGGAACAGACTGTTGACTCTCAGAGTGAAGGTGGGGCTGGGTAGGTGGGAAGAGATTAACCAATGAACTTATATGTATCTATGCATAACCCATGGACACAGACAATAATGTGGTGAAGGCCTGATGCAGGGGGGCTGGTGTGGGCTAGAAAGGGGGAAGGGGGACATCTGTAATACTTTTAACAATAAAGATAAATTTAAAAATAAATGAATAGAACATCTACTTCAGAGACTGTAAAAAAAAAAAGTGGAATAGCTCGGGATGAGTTTAAGAGAGGTAGGCAGGGGCTAACTCTAGCTTATGCTCTCCATCAGCTAAGTGAAGGAGGTGGGTCTTGTCATGTGTGCCTTACAGAGGAGGAAACAAAGATTCAGAAAAGTTAAGTGAGTTTTCTGAGTTCAGACAGCTGGTCAGTGGGAGAGTGCAGTTTGCATGTGCTCCTTGCTGTGCTCCTCCATGTCTTACATCGGGAGTCACGTGATGCCATTTTGCCACCTTAGGCTGCTGGGAATTCTGCCTTCAAATGAGAAAATCCACTTGCAAGCAGATAAAAGCCCCACTCTCCAAAAAATCAGTTTTATCAGAAATAAAGATGAATTTTGGACTTACCTTCCTGACGCTTCTTAACCTGACCAAACTCAGGTGGGGAAAGAAGTGATATTTATGGGGGCATTTCAAACTCCATAATACGTTGTTTTTTTTTAATCTAAGGAGTCCCTTGTTTCTAAGCATTTTATCTTAGCTTGTCGAGCTGGAAAGGGAAAACCAGGCAGGTTGACATTGATCATTATAAGCAGAGTCAATGTCAGATAAACACCAACGATGTTAACCCACAAAGGGTTCTGGGAGCTACTGTTCTTATTTTTATGACATTGATTTGAGCTTATCAACCCCAGCTTCCTCTCATTTTTCACAGAGGGTCCTAATCAATACCTGAATCCAAAAAGCTCTCGTCAGAAAAATAACTTGTAGTTATTGCCTCCTGAACTCTGTCTCTGATGTATCCCTTGAAATGGATTAACCTGAAGTTGAAAAATAATTAAAAAATAATTTTTTTAATTCTATATTTAAACCACAAGAAAAAGCTTGCCAAATGGGACGTCACATCTTTTGAGTCCCTCCCCCACTTAACCAAAATACTAGACCTCTAGCCTGCCCCACCTGCTCCTCTATCCACGGCCTGAAAGAAAATGGAATCTCATGGGACCTGGACAATCAGGGAGTTCTTGGTGGTGTCCTTCCATGGAACAAGTAGTGAGAAGTCAGAAGTTCCTCTCACAGGAACACCTAAGATCCCCATGAACAGGACACTCTGAAGGATGGGTTGACAGGTTGTCATTTAGCTTGATGTCAGTTTTGGGGTTGGTGTCCTAACAATTGCACTCCATGCTCACAGTTACCTCCCCTGTCCTTTTACCCTTTTGGTCAGAAGCTTACATATTTTGTAAGTTGCTTAAGTGATGGTCTCTATAGCTAAGCATAGCATGGAGTGACAAGTTAAATAGCGTTATTCAAGCTTGATCACATTTGGAATGTCACCTGAAAGGTGAAAAAGTCCATTACTAAATGAACATTACAATGTTTTTCCTAGATATAAAAAGGAGACCATTATATTTATTGAAGGAAAAGAGAAAATTAAACATACCTACATATGTCCATTTGTCTATCATTACACCCCCAAAAAATGATAGCTTCTTGAAGATTTTCTTCATCATTTTTAAAGAAACTCAGTATGCCCTAACCGGTTTGGCTCAGTGGATAGAGCATTGGCCTGCGGACTGAAGGGTCCCAGGTTCGATTCCGGTCAAGGGCATGTACCTTGGTTGCGGGCACATCCCCAGTAGGAGGTGTGCAGGAGGCAGCTGATTGATGTTTCTCTCTCATCGATGTTTCTAACTCTCTATCCCTCTCCCTTCCTCTCTGTAAAAAATCAATAAAATATATTTTTTAAAAATAAATAAATAAATAAAAATGAAACTCAGTTATATGACACTTCTTCAACCAAGTTCGGAATGAAGAACCCTAAAGCAACTTATGAAGTGGTTATAGTGCATACATTTTTTAAAAGGGAGGACTAATTTCATTTCATGATTGCAGTAATTTCTAGAATTTTTTTAAATGTATTTTTTAAAATATCTAACTTATTTTAACTTATTTTTGTTAAAAAAGAAGGTCCAAATGGTTTGTAGAAATTATACACGGGGCCAAAGCCTACTCCTTTGCAACTGCCATCACTGGACCTTCAGTCACAGGCATTAACCATCCTGCTTCATGGTGTAGACTCAGACAAGCCACAGCAAGTACAGCAGACTAAATAGTTCACGTATAAGAATCAAGCTATTTTGTTGTACCACCCTTCAAAACCAAATAAAATCTTGATATCTAAGGCTCAAGATATAAAGTTTCAATTATAATTTGCTGAGCACAATTTTAAAACTATTTCGATTATGTGAGATCCTTGAGGTAGGGCTGTGCTTTACTGACCTTTGCAACCATAGTATCAGCATCATGCCTGGCACATGAATGACACTAGCCAAATTCCTGTGGATATGAATTTGCTGCAGGAGAGAGTATGGAGAATTCAAGGCTTAATGAAACAGAGAGATCCATAGACAGTAAGAGAAAGTTCAAATGTCCTATACAGTTTACTTAACACACACACACACACACACACACACACACACACACACACACACACAACAAAGTAATGTCTAGCTGCTGCTAGGCTTTCATGGACATGGCTATAAATTTCCAGCAGTTTCTACAGTACAATAAGGAAGTTGATCAAGGCATTGAGAGCTGTCTTCTTTGATTCAGTTGAAATCACAAAATGTTAAAGATTAGAATGAACCTTGTGGAACATCAAGTCTATTGGTTTTCAAATTGTGTTCCAGGGGACTCCAGGGTGCCACAAGTGTGCCTCTGGGACACTTGTAGAGGTGAAATAGGCAGGCATCTGGGTACCCTACTCCCTTAGATTTAGCGCAGCTTCTTTTATAGATATCATTTATATATTAGGGCTTCAGAAGATTTCATTACCAATGCGATTTCCATGCTAAAAACAATGCTTTACACCCACTTACCTAATTTAAACTTTTAATTTTACAAATATGGATGCAGAGCCCAAACACCCAAGATTTTGTAACCAATTAGCTATCCTACTAGTATATAATAAAAGCCTAATATGCAAATTGACCAAATGATGGAATGACCAGCAGAACGACTGGTCGCTATGATGCACACTGACCACCAGGGGGAGGATACTCAATGCAGGAGCTGCCCCCACCCCGCAGTCCCCAGACCATCCCACAGAGGGAGGTGACCAGCGGCGAGGTGATTGGGGGGCGGTGATGGCTGGCGAGTGATGCCAGGCCGGCCAAGGTGGGTGCCAGTGGGGGCCCTCCTGATCACCTCGCTGGTCACCCCACAGATTGGCCCTGATCGCCGGCCAGGCCTAGGAACCCTACCCGTGCACTAATTTCATGCAGTGGGCCTCTAGTAGAATATAAACAAAAATCCAGTTATGCTGTGTCCCAGTGTACTGCCTGTTCCACAGCACTATTAATACTGGGAATTTTAGGTACTTACTTAAAGAATCTAGCAAGATGGTGTGGGTCAGTGGTTGACCTGTAAACCAGAAGGTCAAGGTTCAATTCCCCGTCAGGGCACATGCCTGAGTTGCAGGCTTGATCCCCAGTAGGAGGCATGCATGAGGCAGCCAATCAATGATTTTCTCTCATCATTAATGTTTCTATCTCTCTCTCACTCTCCCTTCCTCTCTGAAATCAATAAAAATATATTTTTAAAGAAGAATATAGCTACCATAAGTCTAGGAAATAGGGAAGCAGAAATTTGTAATATATTATGTTACTAACAGCGCTTACATGCATCACATTAGGCCATTTGGAAAAGACATCCACATCCATTTGTTTATTCCTATAGATTTACAACAAACTGCAAAGTATTTAGAGCAGGAATTTCATTTATTCCAATGAGGAAAACTAAGTTTCAAAACATCAAATATAGTTGTAGTTAACTGGTAAGAGGAAGAGCTGAGACAAGAACACAGTTCTAACCATTCTTTCCACGACTCTGTTCATTACATTCCTGGGGCAAGGACAGCCCACCAGTCCCTCGGCTCACTCCACTCCACTGTCACTCAAGCACCACTTAACCAAGGTTAGGAAACAGGATTCAACACGTAGGCTAACTCATTGATTGGCCATATTAATAAGTGTTCTGAGACAGAGTACAGATTTAGCAGAAAGGAGTCAGTAAAGTCAGTGATCACTGTCAGCCTTTGGCACAGGAAGGAAGAAACGAAGGCACTGATGTCAAATCATCACCGTGATTTAAAATGCCAAAAGTTCAATAGAGAGAAAAAGCCTGGAATACTAAGACTTAAACCCTGAGCTAGAGCAAGCTAACTCTCACTCTAAGTTGCACTATCTACCAGTTTAGGCTTGGGAAGCCCAGAAGGGGACCTAAAGATCCCCCACCCCCACCCCAAGTCATCTACACTAATAAAAGAGAAACATGCAAATTGACCATCACTCCTCTACACCTACCAGCCAATCAGAGCAAGTATGCAAATTAACCCAACAAAGCTGGCAGTTAATTTGCATACACAGGCTCGAAGACTGAAGACAGCTTAGAAGGATGAGGGAGGGAAAGCAGAAAGCAGGACGGTGGCAGCGGGAGGGAAACCGCGGGGTGGCAGCGGCAGCGGGAGGGAAGCCCACCTTGGGGGGCTTTGCTCCCTTCTCTGCTTTGCTCAGGCCTCAGGAAGCCCTATTCTTGCAGGAATCTTCCTGCAATGGGCCTCTAGTAGGAGTAATAAGCGCTTCCAGATAGTTTCCTTGCTTAAACAGCTCCCTGCTAAAAACAGAAGTGGGCCTGACTCGAGAGAGGAGGTTTGATTGTGTGGGAAATGGACTTTAAAAAGGGAAATGAAATCATGTCGTTTCACCGAGGCACAGTTAGAAGTCGTGTTTGGGCACTGCTGACACGCACTGCTAACAGGGGCCAGATTCCACTCACTTGCTTGGGAAAGCCAGCGAGGCTCTGGGAACACTCTCCCCTGCAATCCAGCCCCAGCTGTTCAAGCTGAGGCTGCTCTTTAAAGTGAAGCAAACTGGTGAAAAAGCTGAAGTTCAGCAGTTTCACTCTGTTGGGCCAAAGCTTCTCTGTAGTCCCAGCCCGCGGATTCTGCTACATCAGCCAGATGCTCAGGGCCTCCCCAGCCAGTCTTCAGGGAGCTCCGTGAAAAGTCAACAGGGCTCCACGTGCCAACAGGAAGCAGTCTAAAGGGGCCTGGGTCTGGCCAGCCTGCTCTACAGCACGGAGTCTGGTCAGCCAAAACCGCACAGACTCCTGAAGCTCCAGTCATCACGAGTCATTTTAAAAACTAGTTATTAGGACAAGATAAAGCATTTTTAGGTGGTGAAGGCTTTGTTTGTTTGTTTTTCCAGCTTTATGAATTACAGTACTTACTCCAAATGTTGGCTTCCTCCCAGTAAAATGTCTCTTAAGTTAGAAAGAAATCCAAAAACAATGCAAATGCACTCACTATTTCACCTCTGATTTCTGTGTTGTAATTTCATAGTATTTATTTCATTCCTCAAATCAAAGACAACTGTAGGGTGATTACCAGAGGAAAAGTGAGGTGTGGGGAGGTAGAAGAGGGTAAAGCGGGGATAAGTGATGAAGGAAGGAGACTTAACTTTGGGTGGTGAACATATAATACATTACACATGATATATTATAATTTTATTAACATATAATTTTATTAACCAACTAGAGGCCCAATGCATGATATTTCTGGGAATTTTAGGTACTTACTTAAAGAATCTAGCAAGATGGTGTGGGTCAGTGGAATAGGAAGGCCTATTCATGCAAGAATAGGCCTTCCTTCTCCTGGCTGCTGGCACCTGGGACTGGGGCCTTTGCTCTGACCACCACCTTCTGCCTTTGTGCACTGCCCAGAGGCCCAGAGTGGCTGGGGCGGGGTGGAACACCTGCATCATCATCATGGCGACGACACAAGCGTCCCGGCCCAGCCGCCTTCATCTTTGTCACATCAATTTGCATATTCTCTCCTTATTGGCTGTGGGTGCCACCAACTTTGTTGTGAAGTGAAAGTCAATTTGCATATTCCATCTTTATTAGATAGTATGTCACTCCAATAAATTAAATTTTTAAAAATTTTTAAATCTTTTCCAACCACAAATAACTGTTTCCATGGATGTTTCTTTTCTCTCTCAAGATGTTTCTATATCCATCCTATCATCATTGCAGCTGGATAAATTGCACCTTGCAAATGCCTCTCTAACATATACTCCATGGCCTAGCGCAGATAATTTGCCTTCAGCCCTCTCCAGTCACTCTGGCATTATTTATGAAGCAGTTTCTTCTACACGAGTTCAGTAAAGAAGAAAAAAGAGTTGACTGGTGTCATCATCGCTGAGTATTTCTTTTCGTTTTTAAGATATTGACTGAAAAGGTAAACCCTGAATGGAGTTTCAGAGATCTCCATCAATGTCCATGCAAGAGGCGGCTGTGGCTCATCAGACATTGGGCACAGCACAGTACATGTGTGATCCTCATTCCTGAGCACTGATGGACAAATGAAACCTCACTACTTGAGCCTCTCATGTCCAGTTTCTGCCAGTAATTGAAGTGTCTAAAAGATAAAAAAGAATCTCACCATGAAATGAAAAAATAATTCCTTTAGAAACATCCATCTTGACAACGACTAACTGTGTGGACCATGATTGCAAACACTTAGTGAATCACTAAGGAAAAAAAGATTTCCGTTCCAGCGCTGCGTGAGGGAAGGGAGCATTTGCCTTGCACAGTGCACAAGTCTTGGTGAGTCATTTTTCTTCCTACAATTCCCAGGTGGCCAAGTTCACACAATGGATGGATAGATTAAATAAAGATCAACTCTAGCTTCTGAAAGTACAGCTCACAGTCATTGTTAGCAGCTATTCAGGGAGTGCTAAAACACTTAGGGCAGCGGTGTAGTCCACTGAGATTTATTGCCCAGCTCCCCGACACCCTGGTGTTAGAAATTCTCACTGATGACAACAAACCTTTAAAGTCATGTTGTTTTTCCCTGGAGGCAAATAAAACAGGAAAATACTGGATTTCAAAAGGAAAGTATGTCCGTTTTGAACCATGTCAGTTCTCTGGATCATTGGGCATTCACTCACGTAAAGATGGATTTACTTTCAGAGTCTTTGGACTTGGGCTTTAATAAGATCTCAGACCATGTATATGAGCAGAGAAAGAATCATAGAATTTACTTGGGAGAGGAAAGAAAAATCCCATACAATCTTATTTTCTTTTGTTTTTAACTTTTAATTATAAAAGAAAACAAAAAACACACACAAAAAACTTATGCATAGTTTAATGAGTTATTATAAGACACACATCCTGCAACTACACCCTAAGTCATGATATGGATCTTTCACAGCCACCTAAGAGACCTCACCTGCGTGTACCATTCGTATTTCAAACCCCATCTTCCTCCTCCCAAAATTAACCACTAACCTAACTTTTAATCACTTCTTTATGGTTTTATCACATAACTGCACATTCCTAGATATCATATTTTAGTCTCCAACATTTTATTAAATGAGATATGTTTTTTAAGTCTCTTTTAATCCACAGGTTTCTTGGCTAGCCTTTTTTTTTTTTTTTTTTTTTTTTTTTTTTTGCTTTACAATTATTGGTTCAAGGATCTGGGGCATCTGACCTACAGAGCTTCCCACAGTCTAGAGATTGCATCTGCCTGACATGGTTCAGTTCAGTCCCTGTGCCTTGTGTGTTCCCTGCAAATTGGCAGCTGGATCCAGAACCTTGACTTGTTTTGGGTTCCACCCTTTTACAAATATTTTAATAAGCGTGGTCTTTCATTAAAAAAAGCACTTAATGTCTGTCTTTTTCTGTTAGCAGCTGTTGAGACCTAATGCCTAAATCTAGCAATTCATTTAGGGTTTGTAAAATGGTGATACTTAAGTTTTATCCATTCTTTTTCATTTATTTATTACAATACTTTTGTAAATAAATGCTTTCCCTCATCTACTATTTGGTTTCCCATTGGTTCATTTTGGAAAGACAGGATAAATGTGTAATTCTTTCTATTTATCAACCCATTTTCAAGAATATTAATTGGATCTCTAGAATCTTTTGAAGGTGACTACATTTTAAAAATACAGTTATGTATTCATGAATTTAAGTGTAATTTATAGGCTTTATTCAATTACAATTATTATCTCTTTTGAAGTTTAAATTGTCCCAATGGGAGCATCTTAAAGTTGGCTCCTGAGTTCTCTTGACATAACCCCAGTAGATTTTGATAACTTCCTATATGGAATGACAAGATTTGCCAGATTAATCTTATACATTTCCAGCCTCAGACCTAGTATTCGCTAATTCTCCAAGTTCTACTTTATTTTTATAGAAAACTAGAGGCCCAGTGCACAAAATTTGTGCATGGGAGGGATGTCCCTCAGCCCGGCCTATACCCTCTCCTATCCGGGACCCCTCAGGGGATGTCTGACTGCTGGTGTAGGCCTGACCCCTCTGCTTGCCTGCCTGCCTGATTGGCCCTAACCCCTCTGCCTGCCGGCCTGATCACCCCTAACTGCCCTCCCCTGCTGGCCTGATCACCCCTAACCGCCCTCCCCTGCTGGCCTGATCACCCCTAACCGCCCTCCCCTGCTGGCCTTATCACCCCTAACTGCTTCCCTGCCAGCCTGATCACCCCTAACCACCTCTGCCTCAGCTCCCGCCACCGTGGCTTTGTCCAGAAGGAGGACTGGATGACCGGAAGATGTCCGGTCGACCCAGTCTAATTAGCATATTACCCTTTTATTAGTATAGATGTTATTTCAAAGCCACCTCAATCTGCATGTTAGGTGTGCTCTTTGCCATTGAATTGCTCATTGTTTCTAGAACTCTCCAGCTGGCAGATATATAGGACATATGCAGATATTTACACATCCAAGACTTCATAAGTTCATACTGACACTTCTAATTTAAGAATATGGGGCTTTTTATTCAATCATTTCAAGATTACATCTGTATCTCCTGTCTTCCACACCAAAAATTATTATTCTCAAAGCACATAGAACAATAGAGTTAGAAAATCACATAATTTCTCATTAACTTTTTCTTATATAACATACAGAACTGTCTCCAAATAACAATGGTAATTAATACTATCATCACCAACATAAATAATGAGAATAGTTTTTAAACATTTATTTGCATTTGCTCATGATTTCCCAATTTATATCCCCATTTTCATAGTTATTCCTTATCTACATTTTATAGCATACTGCAATTTTATAAATACTTCCTCCATTAGCCTGCAGTTATTCTTAGTTCTTCAAGTAGCCATATGTTCAATATTCATCACCACTCCTAATGACAATATCTCTCTAGTTATTTTAATTATCAGAAGTGTATTATCTAGTAGACTCCTCAGAAAAAAATCTCATGGGAACCATTCTCTTTGGATCATTGTATGTTAAAAACAGCCCGTGCTCTTTACAATTGAAGGTCAGTTTTTCTAGCTATAAAAATCTTTAGCTTATATTTTTTCTTTGCATCTCAAATATTTTACTTCTAAAGGAAAAGCTAGGAAGGAAAGAGAATGACTGTGTTTCCTGTGTCATCCTCACCTCAAGGAGAGACATACTTGGTCAGCTGACATGGTAACCTATAGTCATCAGTCACCTGCACTCTAACATAACCATAAGTGGAGAAATATTTGGGCAGACCAGATTTTTTGTTTTGGTTGTTGGTTATGGGAACTATGGAGGTTTGCTGCCCCAGGTCATCTACCAGGGAAGTATCTTTTTAGAATTGTGCCTCAGACTGTTGTCTCCATTTTAGAACCAAAAAGAAGGAGAGGAGGAATTCTTCCTCTGCTCACTTTCCCAACTATGCAGACACTATGCATTTGGGGTAAGATTTAAGATAGACAAGCCCCAAGTCTCACAAAAATGTGACTACATTTGAACTTACATACCTTCCTTTAACTAAAATTCCTGCAAATCTTCAGTTTGAAATAAACTTGGCGGGGGGGCGGGGGGTGTTAGGAGGAAGGAACATATGTAATCTGCTCTAGAAGTCAGCTCTGAGAACAGTTCTATAGTGCTGGTAGATTTTCAATGCAATGATAGATTTATTATCTTTTAACATGAAGCATGTTAATATATTTGTTAAAAGAAAGCATGTCTTTTGTTGACATGCTTCACAGCCAAGGTTGAAAAGACAACAACAAATGCACAGAGTTGCATTTAAGGATGTCGGAACAGAGGAAGTCTAGTGTAAAAATATCATTAAAAACTAAAACAACATTATATGTGTCAAATAAGATCAAATATGAATCTAGGAGTCTTGAGGCAAAGAAAAGAAGCTAAGATTTGAATAAATGTTGAAAGGGAAAACAATGAATTTAGTTTGATCTCAGATAAGAAATGATTTGAGGAAAAAGGATTATGTAGGGAGAGACCCAAAGGGTATATCTGTGCTGGGGGCATGAAGACACAAAGCCAGGCCTGAAAGACTAGAAAAGTAGGTCAAGTGCTTCAGGAAAGAAGGTGATTGGCTGATAGAGAAAGAACCATGGCTTTCTCACATTCACTGACACCTCTCAAAACGATGTTAAAAATAGGTGCTACAGACAAGGGTTCATGAACTTCCTTTAAATACATACATAATGGAAGAGAGGAATACAAATTCTTTAAAATAGGGAATCCATAACATTTTCATATGCAGAAAAGGGACAAAAATGTTAAGAAACCTGCCAGAGAAGAATTTAAATTACTTTCAGGATCAACATAATAATGTGAGTTTCATCCCCACTCCCACTGCCCTAAAAACAAATAAACTTTGAATATCTTTTTTGGCAAGGTATGTGGAAATTAGAGAGGCTGGACCGGGGTGAACAACATGGCTGTTATCTGGAATAAAAATTAGAAATAATGGTCAGAGATCCAAATACCTGTTTGAGATAACATTTTACTATGACTAAGTTTTACTTCAATCAAATTGTTTAGAAGTCCCTAATCCACAATTATATGTGTGATATCAGATCCGCTTTATTTTAATGGAGGTAAAGAGGTAAGGAAAGAGGGGTGAAGAAGAATAAAAATATTGGAAAACACTAGCATTAAGGCCCTGAAAGTGCTTCCCACTCAAAAAGAAACACTTTGAACACTGAAATGTCTCCTATAATCCGCCCTGATTACCATGCTCTAAGCAGCAGAGCAGGGAGGCATATGAAAGCATCAGCTTCATGTAATTCATAGGGGGTTATTTTCTGGTCTGGTTGGTTTTTCTGTAAAGTTATTGCTATTTCTTATAAAGTACCCTCATTCCATGGTTTTCTGTAATCATGATATAACTAAATCACATCCAAAGTTGCCTCATCTACCCAAATCTTCTTAAATGGTCCAGTACTTTTAGACCAAAGATAAATGGTATAAATTTATAGTTTGGTTATAGAACAGGAAGGCTCATACTTAAGGGAAACATCAAAAGAACCATCAAGTCCCTGAGGTTCCCTCGGAGGAGACCAGCAGAAGAGCTTAAATGAAGCCTGTGGGGGACAGGCCAGAATGGGAATCCGATACCTGCAGAGTGGGAGCTCAACCTGCAGCAGTTCTAGGCTTCATACCCTAGAGCTCCCCACACAAAATTTAAACAACTGAAGTTTAGGGATGTAAGAAGAAGGAGTCTAAGAAGGTGGAAGCAAAAGCAACGAGAATAACAAGCTGCAGGAAAACCACACCTCGTCACCCTCCAAATCAGAGTGCACAACCAAGGATGGCCTTCCAAAAGCAGAGGTGATGTCCAGGACTTTGCCAGTGGCATCCCTGTTCTCACAAATGCTCTGTCCTTATACTCCGGCCTCGGCTACATTCATTCTGCTCACCTTGGGAGAAGGTTCATGAAAGAACCAGTCTGGCCACAACTTCATGTCCTCATCTTCAACTCCAACTGAGAGGGAAGAAAAAGCCAGTGGGAGGTGGATAGAGTACTAAAGATAGAGAGAGGAGCATGAAAGTGAGATTGGAAAAAATTATAACAAAAAGAGGTGGGCTTGGACGAAGTAAACAAAAACAAAAAACAATTAGGGCTGGATTAAGGAAAACCCTGCCTGTGAACTCTATTCAACTATTGAATTCATGTTTCCCAGTGTATATAATAATATGAGAGAGATGTTCACAATATGATGATCAACTATAAAAGCAGATTATGAATAGCTTGCAGAGTATCTACTTATTTTTGTAAATACGTCTAAACATATAGAAGTTAGTATACTTGCATAAGTATTATATTAGATATGTGTGAAAAAGACAGGAATAGAGATAAAGGCCAAAAAGACAAGGGGATGTACCAAAAAAAAAAAATGCTAGCATGGGTTTATCTTTATATAGTGAGATTATGGGTGTTTTGTCTCATTTTTACACTTCTCTATATTTTCCAATTCTGTACAATATATACAATAATAAGAATCATTAATAAAAACAAGAAAGCTTTGTGACTAGTTCTTTTTCTGTATCTTTTCTTCCCAGAACCCAACACATGGAAAACTGTGATCAAAATTGTTTGCACCAAGGATTTTGAAGAGAAAGAACAAAGTAACACAAAGCATGCATAACAATCATCACAATCCTAAAACTGTCTGTACACACCTGATTCTTAATTCCAACCAAGTCCTCCCAAGTTCTCAATTTCAATAAGAAAAAAATAAATATCATGAAAGAGAACATCAAACTCAGACTTCTGACAAGGCAACAGTTAAAATTCATGAGGGTACATTTTGCTGTTAATTGGCTATCCACCATTAGAAACCTGGCTTTTTGATTCAGAATAGTCACAGCAGGCGCCCGCAGATTGGCTAATGAGCTGTCCATTCACTGGTGAATCCGACTATTCATCAAGCCCCTGGGTAATCTGAAGGGAACTCAGGATACCTGCAGCAGTTCAAGTGGAAAATGAAATCTGAGGAGCCTCGAAAGGGGAAATGACATCCTGCCCAAGCTGAAAGCGTCTGTTCTTTTGGGGTAGATTCATCCAGACTGGTCAAATTGGACTGAGAAGTTAACTAAAATGGAAGATCTGTCATTGCTGGAGTTTGGCAGCTTGCCTTCTCTCCTAGAAAAGCACGCCACTTTAATATCTACCTCAAGTCACCGTCGACTGCCTTAGAATGGCTTTCGAACCTAGTAAATGGGAATATGAGCTTATTTATATAGAAAACACAACATGAGGGAAAGGACTACTGGAAAAATAGAACTGGATTTTGGCGGAGAGAGACAAGCTGTTGGAACTGACAATACAATACAATAAGAAGTGATGGGGGGGGATCCAATAAGAGAGCAATTATTCAAGGGGGTTTTAATCTGCATCTTCCCACCACCATGCCAGTATGAGACAGCAGGAGGTATAAAAGGACACCAGAGCTTAGCAATGTCAGCCAACTGTCATCCTGTCAAGAGCGCAGACAAATAGTCACCATGAGAAAATCAATAGCAGTGGGAAAAAGGCTTTCGTTGTACATTTATGATGGATAACACAGCCTGGGTGTAATGCATTGAAACAACTAACTGAGATGATGCAGCCCGCTTCAGTCAATGATTTTCAAGCCTTGGATAGGAGCAGCCACACTGCTAAAGCATTTCCAGTTGTAGGCACTTGACAGCAGTCATGTCTCTACATCGAAGAATTAATCCAAAGGTTTTCCCTGAAAACTCCAAGTACGGTTGTAGAAGAAAAGAATGGAAAGAACCGTCATTACACCATGTCTAAACACCCAAACTACAGAAATGACTCTTACCATGGATCACCCTCTGCTTCTAGAATTGGAGGAAAGCACAAAACCTAGTAGTAATCTACCCCTTTTATGTAAGTTCCACAGGGTGATGTTTCAGTGGGGAGGTAGATTGGCTCTTTTGTTGAACTATGGGGAAATTGGAACATCAGAGCAGTAATGGTTTTTTTCAACCTTCTAGAAACCTGTGGGAAAGCCGGGACTAGGTGCTAAAACCACGTGAGTTTCCACCTTTTAATCCAGATCCTGGTAGTCAAGACTTCTGCTTCCATTAGGCAAAGTGAATCTATTGTGGCTAATGAGCTGGTACCATTCTCAGCATAGTTTCACACTTTATTAGGCAGAGAAGGATTATTTGCAATCACCAGCTCCTCTGCCTTGGCCTGGTAATTTTGTCTATCTCCTCTCCTGCCACAGAGGTACTCTTGGGATGTGGTGTCCCAGCCAGAGTCTCTTTCCTACTAGGCAGTTGGTCCCACCCAGGAGGATGGCATCCACAGCATCTCCAGAGACTAGGGCTTCTGAGAACACTGGAGACAATGAGGCAGGCAGACCAGTGACAGACACAGGACCCAGAGAAGGACAGCCACAGCCTCACACAGACCCTGATATTGATTCAGGGTGATTCTGGACACATCAGCCTACCTCTTGGTGGATCAGTCCCTCATCTGAAAAATAGCAATGATCTTATCATGATATTATCGCCCTCACTGGAAGATCAGGAAATAAAATGAAATCAAGAATATGGAAGTACTTTGAAAAATGGTCACTCATCAATTACAGAATTCTAGAAGCACCTTAGAGATCATTTAGTGCAAACCCTTATTATGCAGATGACAAAACTGTCCCCAAGCAATTAAATGGTTTGAACAAAGACTAACAGAAGCAGAGCTTCTATACAAGTTAAAGCACAATTATTAAAAATTAGTATAATTCCAATGTGACTGAAAAAATACTAATAACTTATTTTTCTTACTTCTTAGCACAAAAAGAAGACATATACCTATAGAAATAAAAGGAAATAACCAAAGAGGCCACCACGTTTAGAATACATAGTAAATGGCTTATTACTATTACATTGTAAATATGATAAAATAGTATTTTACATTTTCAGTTTTTATGGCCACTGTGTAGAATAACAAAAAATAAATAAATAAGACTTACCCATAATCCCTCTCAAGAAAAATATCAGTGTTAACATTATGATAAACATCATTTACCATAAGATTATATTCTACAACCTGTTTTGTAATTTGCTATTTTGAATGAGAAAAATTAAAAGTCTATTTTATATCTTCCAACAAAGTAACATCCATGAAACATGTTAATGAGAAATATGAAATTGTAATAAGGTGCTTGGTTTTATGAGAAAAAGAAACCTCCATTAAAGTCTTGCTCTATTCTCCAAGGAACAAAAGAATAAATATAGATAGCTCAGGAATAAAAATTTTTAAGTGGTGCACTGGCTGATGAGGCTCAGTTGGTTGGTCAATGTCCCGTGCACCAAAAGGTTGCCGATTTGACTCCTGTTCAGGGCACATGCCCAAATCGTGGCCTTGATCCCCATTAGGGGTCATGCAGGAGAAACTACTTTTAGGTATATTTTTTTCTAAAGATTTTTTAAGTTGACTTTTAGAGAGAGAGGAAGGGAGAGGGAGAGACAGAGAAACATTTATGTGAGAGTGAAACTTAAAAAATCTTTAGAAAAAAATATACCTAAAAGTAGTTTCTCCAGTTAGTTAAAGGCCATGGAAAAATCCATCATGCTAATATTCCATGCTAAGTCAAGATCTGTTCTGTAGTAAGCAACAAAATGAGTTCCTGAGAGAAGCGGCTTCTGTTGTACTTACAATCTATTTCCAAAGCAGTCTCCGACGCAGCAGCTCCTACTGAGCTGCAAAATAGAGATATTGTGACTTTCAATATTCACCTGTCTCAACCCTCTGTTCTTCCATCCCTCTTTTGAACCAAAGGTCAGTTTTATGAGAATATAGCTTTTATGTTAATGATATTCCTGTGACCAAGAGTTTTTACTCCTCACATATCCTTCCTCTCAGAGTGAGGGCTCATTCTACTTAAAGTCCCTTAAATGCAACCTTTATTATAGAGTGCTGCTTCAGAGGACTAAAAATCACCTTAAAGAGTGAAATTCAAAGTTGATCATGTCTCATTGCCTATTCTCTATAATTCCGAAATGTGAAAGTTGGCAGCTGCACATAGATCATTCAGATTCAATTTGGATAAAACCAGTCCTGCTGAAGTAGCTCTGATTTTCGGATATAAGCCCACTGGAAACATAAATTCCCTCTGCCTAATTGCAAAAAAAGAAAACCCAAGAAGTTCAAGTAGTTACTCCCTTACCTGCCCTTGCCCTAACCTCCAGTTATCTTTCTGAATCACAGAATTTTCTAAGCTCCCATCTCCATGACCACCATCTTGCTAGTTCCTTCTGTTTTATTAAAAATACTAGAAGCCCGGTGTACAAGTTTGTGCACGGGTGGGGTCCCTCAGTCTGGCCAGCTATCAGAGCTGATAGGGGCCGGCCGGCCTGGGGGAAGGGACCACGGGAGGTTGGCTGTGGGAGTGCACTGACCACCATGGGGCAGCTCCTGCATTGAGCGTCTTCTCCCTGGTGGTCAGTGCATTCATAGCTATCATCAGGTCATCCAGTCGTCTGGTCGTAATGGTCTCTTAGGCTTTTATATATATAGATTATTTTTGTCATCCTAGGCAAAACTGTCGAAGAGAAGCAGAGTTCACAATCATTGGCTCTGAAAGCATTGTACAAAAGCAGCACCTTTCAACAAAGTTTTTATGGTTATTAAAAGATTCAACAATAAAGATAATAAAAAATTTTTAAAGGATATTTGAAAGAAGTTGATAAAGAGCCATTATAAAAATCCATATGAAGACAGTGAAATGCATAAACAAGGATCTTAAAAGTTAGAGCTTGTTTTATATGCACGCACCTCCTCACCAACCCCCAGTACAAGTTGGCCCCATCCCCACTAACCAACCAGGTACAAGGTCTCTCTCCCTGAGATCTTTCTCTGTTTTTACTCTGCATTTTCCCTTACAAAGCTGAAGTTGGCATTACATGGTCTAAAATTCAAATGTGGCTCAGCTTTAAAGAAAGTATAAATATTCTGAGAATTTTTAAAACAACGCCCCTTGAATAAAGTGAATGTTTCCCCTTGTAGAAAAATTATTTCCAGGTTCAGGATTTATTTGGAATGTTAGTCTATAACTCTTGACCACATAACAAAAACTTCAACTCCTTAAATCCCTCTCGTTCTTAGATGTTTTATATTAATACCACTTATCCATGGACCAAACAATGGAAATCCACATTTAACCATTTCAGTGGTCAATGCAGATCTCTGGCAATTCAAGTACAGCATAAATGGTGAACAAAGTCTTTTCTGTAAGTCTGGCATGTTGAGCCATGACTAACTCTAGATTCTTACACTAAACTCAGCCCCAAAGTACTTTCAATCAATGAGACTGCTCCTTAGCTGGATTTCTAGAACACATGCACTTTAACTGTAAGACAAAATATACAATCCACATTGTGTAATATTTTCAACATTAAGATATATTAAGAGTAATAGAGTGAGAGGGGCATGAGCTTTGGAAGCAGTTCAGAACTTGGATGGAACTAGAGTTCTTTCATCATGGGCCACATGGACTTGAGCAAGCCCAATATGGCTGAAGTTCAGATTCCTCACATAAAATTATAATAATGATCATTATACTTCACAAAATGTTTGCATGGATTAGAGATAATGTATATAAAATGCTTACCATAATGTCTAGCCTATAGTAGAAGCCATACATATATAGTAGACTTCTATAGCTAGCAATAATGATAATGGTGTAGATTTTACCCTCAACATAGTGTGCATTTCAATCCACAATTAGACAGAAGTAAAGTGTAAAGGTCTCTGGGAGCCTTCACTGTGCACTTACTTTACTTATTCATAGTTAACTTATTCAAGATTAGATGTAATTATCTAATTACCTGACTGACTGTTTCCTGAGACCATACTTTGAAAAGGGAACGAATAAAGACCAGTAGTTTCATGAAAGGGTAAGGCGAGAGAAACAGAAGGAAAATAAATAGCTGAGAACACAAAAACATATTTGCCCCTCTATATCATCATGTCCTAGATGATTGTCCTCACAAAACCCAGAGCTCCCGGGGTAGAGCTAAGTCCCCCAGCACAGTGTGTGGCACTTGACAAGTACTCAATAAAAATGTGTTGACAAATGGAGATTATATTTATGTTCATGTGACCATTACCATAGAGAGTATATTGGTCACTGTAAGATAAGTCATTTGTAAGTCTAGAAAAGCCCAAGTCTTGAAATTTCAGAGATTGCTGATATCAAAAATGTATACTATTGCTTTAAAAAATTTTTTTTTTAATTTTATTGATTTCAGAGAGGAAGGGAGAGGGAAAGAGAGATAGAAACATCAATGATGAGAGAAAATCATTGATCGGCTGCCTCCTTCATGCTTCCTACTGGGAAATCCAGCCTGTAACCTGAGATGTGCTCTGACCAGGAATCAAATCAGTGACCTCTTGTTTCCTGGATCAACATTCATCCACTGGGCCATACCAGCCAGATTAAAAAAAAATGTTTAAGGTGTTCTCTTTTTTCTTTGTATGATATGGAACTCTAAAAAAAAAATGACAATTTTTCTACATTTTAATATTTATTTTTTCTATATCTTAAAGATACTTGAGATGTAAACATTTACTTTCAGGTGAAGTTTGAATTTTAAAAAATAAGCATTTCAACATAAGCATTTAGTTAAAAACAAGATTATTAGATCAGTGTCATGAAGAAAATAGTCTTAAAACCAAAGATAAAATTAACAGCTTTTAAAAATTGATTAATTGCTTATCTGTTTTTTCAGAAATAGAAGGAAATGATATAAATTCTTCTATATGAAAACACCTTTCTAGAATTTTATCTGAGGTAATTTTTTACACTAACACAGCTAAAATTATAGCTCAAATCTAAGTATTCAAATTATCATGATGGCATAACTACTAGGGAAAATTGTAACAAAGAAAGAGTATCATCAATAGGTCAACTGCAAACAAGGAAACTTAACCCAAAACCTTGAACCTTCTATCTAAGGCCAGTGTTATCTCTGAGGCTTCTAGAAAAAGTGCAGGACCTGAGGTGTGGAGAAGTATCCCAGGCCATATAACCCTGATCAGTGGTGACTAACAATAAGTAGCAGGACTTGGGACATATCATAGGTTACACAACACCAGTTCAAAATAAAAAACTAAACAAAGATTTCCTATTCATGGACTAAAATCTCACAGAGAGAATGAGACACATGAAAATAAATGCAGATTGTGGCAAGCACGGCTCTTAATTAATGGTTAGCATTTTCAGAGAAGAGGCTTTCAAAAATAAAATTCAAATAGGCTTTAAATTTTTAAACTGATTTTAAATCCTCTTCAAATTCTCTAAATTCATCTGCATAACCACTTTAGAAGAAACTCTAAGTTAATATTATTCTTTCTTGGCCATTTGCTAAGACTTTTGACTGACTTTATTTGTAACGTTCTGGCCAACTTCAAGATTTGATTTTATACAGCATTCTATACATTATATGCTGGAAGGGTTTATGTTTATCACTTATCTGACAATCTCTATGTTTGTTTTAGAAATTTTAGTGAAAATAATATTAAAACATGGTACAAAACACTTTCCTTCTTTTTTGCTTCATTTAAATAGGGTATAGACAAATCGCAATTTCTTTTCTCTCTTTTATTTTTGTGTAATTTTTTTCAGAACTAAATGCTCAATAAACTTTATTAATTAACTGCATACAAATTACAGACATCCCTAAAGAGTGCAATCAATAACACTGATAGCATGAGATGCCCGAGAAATTTGGAATTGGCCTCAAAATAAATCGCAGTGCTTGGTCATAAATTTCTAGAAGAAAATAGGCAGATTACCCAGTGACTTCTTTCTTCTAAGAAAGTCTCTATTCATGATTAATCACTTTAAATCTAAAAGTTCTAAATTGGGAATGGTTGCTATCTTGTTACTGGTCACCATACTAACCAACTGGTCCTATTTACAACCTGACATCGGTGAACTTCCAAGATGCTCTAGCAAGACTAAAGATGCTAGACGGAAAATTCAGCCTTTTAATACATGGGCTGAATGCCCTGGCAAAGGTTAATTCCAGCTCCCTACACTCCCCCTCACGTAGCTTATATATCTGCTGTCTTACACTCATGCTTTTAGAAAATTAACGACATAAAGAGCAGACGATATAAGAAAGTCTGCAAGAAGATTAGGGAAACTCAGGAAATTAGTGTCCTAAGGGGAGCTATAATAAAAGCCTAAGTTGAAAATATCTCAGAACAGAGAGGAAGCATCTGTAAATCATATGCCAATTACATGAGAATGTGCATGATATGGCCTCAGGGAGATTCTGGAAGAGGCCTCACCACCTGATGTTTCTATAGGTCTTCATTTAGCAGTTTTTAGCTGCTAATACCCTTTCACAGACCTATAAAATACACTGGCCTCTTAAACCAGATGTGAGTTAAACTTGGCCATACTAGAGGAGGCCCAGAGTAGTCACAGACTTCCATAGAAAGTAAAGGTACTTTACAATAGGATTTTGCAGGACTCATACCCAAATAATAAAAAGCATTCACTCAACGCTAAGTGTCAGGCAGTGTGCTGAGTGTTTTGTATTTCTCTCATTTACATTTTTCATCCTTAAAACAGCCCCAAGGGAGCTATTATCTCCATTTTACAAACGTGGAAACTACTATAGTTTAGAAAGATTAAGGGAAAGGTCCCAGGTTACATAGTGGGAAAGTCTGCCTTTGAGTCAACCCTAATGACTCCAGATCCTGGGCTCATTACCACGACTCGGCACCATCTCCCTCACACATAACTGGGGGAACAAATGTGCTAGCAAACAAAGGACCAGGTCTCAGTATCTCCGAAGTTTTTTCTAGTTCTAAAAACTTTTTTAATGGGTAATAGGAATAATATCACAGGAAATCAGATAAAAGGATTTTCACACCTCATCTTCCTTAATAATATATTAAAAACTAAGAATATGTGATTTCATAATGTCCCCTCGAATCTTTATCTAGATGTGAGGCTAAAGAAAAATGAAACATAAAGGGATCAGAACTCCAGCAAATGCGGCAGACACCTTTATTCTCCCAGTCCACATTTTATTTTTCTATTCATAAAAATTCATAATTAAAATTGCAAAGAGCAGCCTAATCTGCTCCCTCGTTTTAGTGCTTCCATACATCACTGGTTCTGCTGACCTAATAAAAAGAGCTCATCTTTCCCATATCAATTGATGAACCAAATTACTAATTAGCTGGTGTTCATTTTGTATATAGAAGAGGGTTGTATTTCATACATCAACTCTAGGAGCTGCTTAATGCCTTTTTCAACAGTTAACAAAGCAAAATTTTTTTAAAAAAATTAACAAACTCCATGACACTGTGATGGTCCTGGTCTTGACTTCCTTTAAGTCATTCTTTTATATTTTCTTACCACTTTTCAAGATACTCACGAAGTCAGGGAAGGTCAAAAGAGGCCCACAGTACCAAATCCCCTTTCACTGTTTCCCATTTTTCATAGATCATTTCATTAGGAATGACCTGAGTGAACAGAAGCAAGTCAAGGAATAGCCTCAAGATTCCCCTAAACACCTAAGAACCACACATTGAGATTGCCCTGTCCACTCCATAGGAGACTGTGGAGTGGATGGGGGACAGCAAGGGAATTCTCACCTTCCTCTTTAAGGCTGAGAGAGAGCAGTCTCCAGTTTTGTTACTAATGTGCCAACACCATCATGTCTGCTCAGGGGGGCTGCTGAAATCCCCAAGGGAGTCTCAGCGTGTGACATGAAGCCAGCTATTGCTAAGTGAGGTCTAGGGAATAATTAGAAAGGAGGCATTTTGACTTTTAAATATTCTACTGTCTTTAAGTAGTTTAAATAATTCCTAAGCATAAGGGCCGCTGGGGAGAGCAGGGTGTCAACAACAGAATGGATGTTGTTGCTAACAGCCAACAGCTGGAAAGGGACTGTGACAATGCCCCCTGCTTTGCAATACTTTCCTGGTAGCCTGCACTGCACTGGCTCCAGCGTCTAATAGCACAAAACGGGAAATGAGACCTCATCCATCTACTTGTCAGGGCCACTGCAGGCATCCCACATACAAGCCTGCCCAGCTCACCCGGGGCGGAGCTGGACCATGACCTAAAAGGAAGCCTTTCGGGGGTGAGAGGCCTTTTATGGTAATTAATCCTCCAGGAGACACAGTCCCCAATGTCACCTGAGCATACAGGAGTAAGTAGGAAATTCCACCATTCTGAATTCCTTATATAGATCACACTGAAACGGGGCTATATAAGACAGTCCAAAGGAAAACCTGTAAGTATTTCTGTAAGGATGCCTTAATAATCCTCTGGATGTGTTCACTGGATTTCACTCATGCTTTTCCATCAAACAAAAACCTCCCCGTGCAATTGAAAACTTCTAGATTTTGGGAAGACCTCCTGTGCTGTATCTTTTCCTGTTATAAGTGCCAGCATTCCTAATGAGAGCTTCTTCCCCGGCCCCCGGCCCCACCCCCCCTTCCAGCATCTATATCCACCTCTTAATTGGTCTCCAAGTCTCCTTCTCTCCCATCTGGCCTATATCACACTGCCAGAATAATTTCCCAAAGTACACTTTGATCATATCCCTCCCAAACTCAAAAAACATAAACAGTCCAAAGTCTAAACTGCTTGGGCTAACTTTAGGGCCCTCCAGAATATGTGCATATGAATCCTTGGCACTGAATGGTACCAGCCTAATGAGCAGTTCACTCACTGTATGAATTCTCAGGAGACTTCCACATGAGCTATCAAGGACAGTCTTCAAGATTAAAGAAACCACATGCACTACATATCCACTACATGCCTTTCACTCCACTAAACTCTTGGACAATCATCATTTCATTTTTTATTCTAGATTTTAATAAATGAGACAATCCTGTTGCAATAACTCTCCCAGGTCATCTGAACAGAAATGGGACTTAAATCTAACTCTGCTTGATGCCTATCATAAAACAAGTCACATTATTTCAAAAGTCCTCCTGGGTACAAAGTACGGTTTTCATTTAAGGAAAATTAGCTCTGGCCACAAATATGTAAGAACACTACATAAAGGATTGGCATTTGAATTGTCCCTATGGTTAAGGGATGGATAAAGGCATCAACCTAAGTGGTAGGTGTGGAGGGAAACAGCTTGAGCATGTTTAGGGATTAGAGAATAGAGCCATTAGTATGGTTAAACATCAGTAAGTTGCTTTGGGTTCATGGAGAGGACAATGATAGTGGGTTAAAAAATAGTGAAAGACAGAAATTGTGAAGGGCTTTGAAAGCCTGGCTGAGAATTCTGGACTTTCACTGTGGGCAACAGGCAGTTATCAAATAATTTTTAAAAGATGCATAATGACGCATTTGTTTTATAAAAAGAAAAATTACCTGAACAGTGAGATGGATGGACGGGAGAGGCAAGAGGTCACAGTTAAGGCAGTTAGGAAAGATTCTTCCAAAAGATATAAAGAAAATGTCTATTGAGGACTAAGAAAGGAGGAGATTAAATTGATTATTTAATGGAATTGATAAGATATGGCACCTGATTCGTTTTGGGGGAGGAAAAAAGGGAGGAATGAAGAGCTCTGAGAATTGCCAAACCTGATTATGTAAGAGCATGAAGAGTCACTAAGGCAGAAAAGAAAGAGAAGAAAAGTTTCTGGGAATACTGTTGTTAGCAAGAGATGGCTAGAAATATGAATATGGAACTCCAGAAAAGGTCCAAATGGCAGAGAAAAAAGGTGCTGATATGGAGCAGTAGAAAAAAATAAAATAATAATAACACTCAAATTTTATTGGTTGCCTATTTTCTGCCAGGTACTGTGCAAAACCTCATTACACTCTCATTTAGTCCTGAAAACCCTCAGTTTACAGATGAGGAAACTGAAGTTTACAAAGCTGAAGTCACTAACCCAAAAAGGGACATAAAAAGTCCATAGAAAAGGAAATTCTGTTGGCTCTTAGCAAATGAAAGGTAGTCAAACTAAGTCAAAATTAAATAAGTGCAAATAATAAAAAAGTTACTATGTGAGAAATAGCTCTCATATTTTGTTTGTGGAAATATAATTTGGAACAAAAATTTTGGAGGACAATTTTGGAAATACCTACTATAATTTTTAATTTACAGACCTTTTGGCCAATTCCACATCTAAGAATTTGCAGTATTGTTATATTTGCACATGAAAGCAAAGAGAGAGAGAGAGAGAGAGAGAGAGAGAGAGAGAGAGAGAGAGAGAACTGGAGAGTGAGAAAGGGATTTGTGCCAACTGGCACTTCTTCCTGACCATGTCATGTGAGAGAGGAGGGATGACGAACTGAAAAGTGAGCATTTAGACAGTAAATGCTAGGCAACAGAGTCCACTCTTCAAATGTTGTCCTCTTCAGTAACCTAATGCTGAGCTTATCTCCAAGCAGCTCTCAGATTTTTCTGTTTTTCTCAGACCTCTAAATAGACAATAGCAACATTTTTACTAATTTCAGTACTCTGCCCACAGTATAAGCCAGTCATTTTTAATACCTAATATTGAAATGTTCTAGACACAAAGAGAGGAAAAAAAAGTGCTGAGACACAAATTCGAGAATATCTGGTTCAAGACTCATGCTGTCTTGCTTTCCACTTCCCATTATGCCACGAGTCAAAACAAACAAATAATAATAATTTAAAAAAACCAGCCTTAAGTACAAGAAGTAAAATCCATTCGAAACTTTCATCTGGAAAGATCAGTGCTAGGCATGTCCAATGGTGAACGCAAGGTTTGAAAGTGAGTCTTCCCACTGAACACCTTCCTGTTGATCCCCTTCTATTACTAATGGAACAGATCTGCTTTAGGAAACTCCTAGGCAAAGTGTCATGCAAAGAGGAATCAATTTTGCTATCAAGGCTCAAAACACCTAATTTGCACACTACCGCTTGACGTTTTAAATATTGATTCTTAATAGAACTAGATCAAAACAACAACTGGATGGACAAGAAAAGGTATAGAGTTTCTCTTTACCTTCATCTTCTTTTGGAATGGGAAGTCTGAGGCCATTAGAAATAATGAATAAAAAAGGACAGAGAAGCAAACGGACAAATGACAAATGAAATTAATTAAATTTTAACTTCAAAAATTCAGGCTGGGCACAAAAATGACATATCATTCTTATATTTGTAAATAAGATATTTGTTAAGTTCCTCTTACATGCAAATAAACTTTTGATCTACTGATCTGAACAAAACTAACAGAGGTCCTAACAACTTACGCACTTAACTGCAAAGCTAAGGGAAGCCATTCATTTTATTAAACTCTGCGGATCATATGGCGTAGCTCAGTCTGGCTAGGCTTCCATACTTTATATACCCCATGGTTGCTTTCATTTTCAAGGGATCTTCAGCACTATATCATTCATTCATGAATTCATTCATGCAACAAATATGTATTTCCTATCTAGCTCTATACTGCTGCTGTCTGTCATTCTCTTCACAGACACACACTTCATAATGGGATTTGTATCTACTACCCATCCTTACTCTTTCCCCTTAAATTTCCCTTACCTTTTCCACTCTATTTGGATGTTTTTAACTCCCTAATCTCACAGTTTCCTCCAGCCATTAGAACCCACAGTGGACAGATTTAAAAACTGGAGTCAAAGCTGAAGGCATTAGCAGGGGGAAGTACTGCCCACATTTGCATTAATATTTCTAGAAGGAAGATGGCAGGGCAGTGCACAATTGGACATTTTCCTAAAAATGCAGTTTAACATTTCAAAACTCTGGCACCCGAAGTTGTTTTCACTGTTGCTGAAACTGTAATTACACTATTGGGCAATTTCATTAATTTTGTGTCTTATAACAAAAGTCCATGATTCTGCCTAAATAAAGTTAAACTAATGGAATATAAATCGGTTTGTCACATCTCCAATCTGTGAAGGGTATTTGGCTTTAATTTGTAAAATCCAGTGAAGTCTCTACATGATAAAATTAATCATTTCTTCCCTCATATCATTTCATCTAGAATTCAGGTAAAAATAAGTAATTTTATGTCCTCATTAACCACTTTGCCTAAAAAAATACTAAAATTCTTAGATAAGCATTAAATTATTAGACCACAGAGACAACCCAAGATGTTCACTAAGTTAAATCCTTCTGTTGAGCAGGCGGGGGGGGGGGGGGGGGGGGAGAGTCAGCATCAAAAAGCTAGTATATGGTAAGGAGGCTGTTTTATGTAATTATCAGTTTATGGATAAGAATCTCCCAAAGATAATCAATTTATAAATTTAATTTAAGAAAAAAATGGGAGTCATTTGCTCCTTCTCAAACTTGTCCCAAAATTCCATTCCCAGGCCAGAAAGTGTCTTTTCAAAAGGGGTGTAAATTGGTCCCTTCCATCAAGATTATTTCAACCTGCTAAATTTGCAATGTTTCACTCATAATTGCTACTCCACTAAATTATTATAACAACAACTCTCTCTCTCTCTCTCTCTCTCTCTCTCTCTCTCTCTCTCTCTCTCTCTCTCATTTATTAGATCTTATTCTTTTCACCAGCCCTATTAAATCCTATTAAATATCATCATTTCACAGAGACTTGGAGAAGCTGAGTAACTTTGAGAACAGTTTAGTGTGGGAGAAATACTGAGGATTTGAAGTCAGGAGTTCAGGATTCTATTCCTTATTCCTCCTGTAACTAGCTACTAGTATGTTTCTGAACTAGTCACTTTATTCTTCAGCTCATTTTCCTGAGCATTAAAATGAGGGGCTAGTGTAAATTAGTGCATTTCAAGCTCTAAATTCTAAGACTTGCCCAAGACCGAGAGAATCAGAATTAGGTCTTCAATTACTCATCTGGTCCTCTCTCCCCTGCTCAATAAACCTAAAAATAAAAGATTCTGCATGCTCTCGGGAACACCTTTATCTTTTCACATCAGCACAGTCAGATAGACCATGAAGGAAAAAGATAAATCTCATTAGATATCAATTCATTAGGACCACTATATTATTTTTGTGGGCCAGCACTTATTTTTATATTCTATATCAATTCAATTAAAATAGGTCTCAAAGAATTAAATAAAAACATTTAGTATAATATCATTAAGAATTGCTCTGGAACCTGGCTCAGGCCTTGGACTAGCTGTCTGAATTTAAGCAAGTAAGTGAACTGGAATTGGTCTGAATAATTTATAGCTCTAAAATTCTAATCAATGGCAACAAAGATAATAGAAATGCCTATCTTAGTCTTCAACACACACACACACACACACACACACAGTGGGGGGTGTTGGAAATAGCCTGCACCTAGTGTTTGCCAGAAGGTTGAGAAGCAAGGGATAGATGTGGGAGTACTTCATGTGGCCCCTCACTGAGAGCTCAATCCAAAGAAATGCTGAGGAAATCTCAAGTATGAGCAATGGGGGAGAGTGCCAGCAGCTATGAGACCTAATGGACCAATGAAATTGTTTGCCTGCCTTCTGAGGCTCCTTTCAACTGTGTTGTTGTTGTTTTTAAAGAAAAACTTGGTGAGAATTAAGGCAATAAAAAGCACCCTACCAATACAAAATACGGTGTGTGACTAGACCCTCCATTTCTCCACTATGCTAAGAATGTGGCCTCTATGCCAAGCAGTCATAGGCTCCCTGACTAAACTGCCTAGCTTGACAAAAATATCCTCTCCATTGGCGTACCAATTCTGATTCAGCATATACCAGTCACAGATTGCACCTGTGGATTGTTTTGCCCCCCATTTAAGAAGAGGCTCTAGAACTCCTAAGAAAATTAAACGACTTAGACCAGAGAAGTAGATGTTTGTTTCATTTGCATCAGTTGCCAACTGTTGTACAATGGTTGCACAGTAAAGAGCATTTCTTTATTCCCGCTAGAAATTAAGTAGTAACACCAAGAAGTAATGCCTCTTCCATGATTAAAGAGTTTGAAAATACCACTTAAAATGTAAGAAACCCATAGCTCCCACAAAGTGGATTTTTAATGTCAAACTATTTTATTACATCATAGCAGAGCTTAAAACCTCCAATGTTTATAAGCAAACAAAATTATTCTGAATTCTCAAGTATAAAAAATAAGATTTGATTAACTAACTAGAGAAAGACCAAATTATCTTTATATTGACTCTATAGAAAATGATTTTTCAAATCTGTGGTTATATGAAGAGATAATAAAAGACTATGCTGGAAAAAAATTTAAAGTATATAGAGATGAATATTCTATACTATTGTGTAATAATATAAAATGTTAACTTGAGAATATTATCCTAAGTGAAATAAGTCAGAAGCAGCTAAGAATCATATAATTTCACTCATATGTCAGATATAAAATTGAAACTCGTGAACACAAACGGCAGTGTGGTGGTAGCCAGAAGGGAGGGGGGAGGTAAAGAAGGGGGTCCTAATATATGGTGCCAGGAGAAGATTTGACTTTGGGTAGTGGGCACACACTACAATATACAGATCTTGTAACATAGAACCCCACACCTGAAACCCATATGATCATATTGATCAATGTCACCCCAATAAATTTAATTAAAAAAACTCAGAGTAAGGGAAAATGTTAATTAAAATGTTGCATTTTTTTTCTATTTAAATATTTATAATTTTACATTAATGTCATTTCCTGAGAATATAATAATCATTATTCATGACATTTATATTCCTAACCTAAACAACAAATGCAAAGTAAATTATCTATTTACTAGAGTCCTGGTGCACGGATTCATGCACCAGTGGGGTCCCTCAGCCTTCACAATCCGGGACCCCTCAGGGGATGTTGGATAGCTGGTTTCTACCCGATCCCCAATCCACACAGGAGGGAGCCCGAATCCTGTGTGTTGAGTGTCTGTCCCCTGGTGGTCAGTGCATGTCATAGCGAGTGATCTACCAGTTGTTCCATCATTCAGTCGTTTGGTCGCTTAGGCTTTTATATATATATATAGAGAGAGAGAGATTATGTCACAATTAAAACTGGAAAAATTTAGTGGCATAACTATCATATTCTTAACCCATATCTTATTAGCTTTTCTTTGCTAATCATATTCTCCACAGATCCTGAATAATACTAATAGGTGTAGTTTAGTAATTCCAGTACAGTTTTCAGAAATGATTAGCTTTATTTTTGCATTACAATGATATACATTAATAGGAGCTTTATAATGGCCCCCAACTCCTGTCTTCCAATTGCTTAACCCCAAATTATTTTTTTTTATTAAATTGATTGAGGTGACATTGGTCAACATGAACATATAGGTTTTAGGTGTGGGTTTCTATGTTACAAGATCTGTATATTACACTGTGTGCCCACTACCCAAAGTCAAATCTTCTCTTGGCACCTTATTTAGGATCCTCTTTTCCCCAGAAATTCTTAGCAAAATTATTTTCCCATCTCTTTCTCTAGTTTCTTCGTCTGGTCCAGCAGCAGTGTTTAGAAGTATATAATGTGCCACCATTTTGATAATTTAATATGATTTGAGAGTTAGAGAGCTTTTTTTTAGACAGTGATAGGGAGAGTGGTATGAACTAAGAGTTAGAAATCATTGGCAGTTAAATAAATTGAGGACACAAATCAAAAGAAAAAGGTTGCTTTCACCAAGCTGGACCTTAATAAGTGAATAGATATAAAAGGACAACCATGACTTATATTAGGTCTCATAAAGACAAAAATTGGTTTCCTTTTGAAGCTAATTTAATATAGCCTGTGAATTTGTATGGAAAAATCAACTATTTTTATTTTTGTTGGGTTTTCTGCTCAAAATCAAATAGACCAGAACAAAAGTTATGCTTTCAAGCCTGTCAAATTCCTCTTCCACCATGATTCACTGACCCCTGGAATGCCATGTCTGGCCTGGAAGAGAAGCAGATGCCATTCCAATAAGACCTTTGTTTCCTTGAACCTGCTTCTCCATTTATCATTTTTGTCACATGCTGAGCACACACAGCCACTTGGACCAGACTCAAGGTCCCACAGCTTCTGTGAATTCTAAAGAGATGGGCAGATTATTTCATGAAACTGCTCAAGCTACAGTGACCTTGGCATTAAGAAATAACGATGAACAATTACTCATTATTTATTATTCCCAAGTCAGAGATCAATGAGTTAATCAACTACCAACAGGATGAACTGAATTCTTTATCTCCCTTAAAAATATAGGTTTAGGTAAGATCCTCCTAAGTAAATATATTAGACTTTCACCCCTATGTTTACAGAAAGTGGTAGAAAATAGTATGAAATCATGTGCTCCTAATTTCCCTTCATGGCAAAATAAAAATTAGTAGCATTCTAACTCCAACATGTGTAACTCAGGTAAAATATTTAACTACCCTGTGCCTCAGCTTCACACTTACACAATAACTTACCAACACCCAGCTTCCCCCCTTCCCATTCAGAGCAGAAGTTACATCTAGAAAAGTGCCTGATGACTTCACAAGAGTGGTGGGTACCATTTCAAAGAATCATCCTGTTTTGTAGGGGTCAGCAAATAAACAACTAGCAAAAAAATAGTTCTTGGGACAAATGGAAAAAAAAAAAAAAACACCTGCATCTCATATTTGGTTTGAATGAATAAAAGGCACACCAATATGCATTGCAACAAACCACTTAATATTTTATAGGTTAGTGGCTTCCAACACCATCTGATATTGAATATTGGCCCAAATACTTTTGGGAGAAGTGACAAAAAGTGGACGCTGATAAGCATCAGGCAATTTCCTCCCAACGTGTGCTCACGAACGGCTTGTGAATGTTAAAATCCCAGGCTGGAACATTGCTCAAATTCTGATCCTTTCTGGGAAGTGCCATTCTCTCCAGACAGTAAATGGCAACGCAGGCCACAAGGCTGTGCAGATGGTGTACAGAAAAAGGGAAGTCTGTTCTCATTGTGAGCACAAATGCCCTGGCCTGGAAATAAAGCTTTACCTTTCACCCTTCTGCTAAAGCTTAACAGCCCTGATTTCCATTAAAAGATCCACTCATTTCCTTTTTCAATGGTGCCACAAAGAAAAATAGGACCAGAGATTACTCACCAAGACACAATATACAGTACATCAATTTTCTTCATGCATGGGATATTACGCCAGCTGATGGAAGTCTCTGGATTAGTCTTTTAAAGTGGCCACAAGTTGATCTTTAATTTAAGCCAATTCATTTTCTTTTCAGCCTTATACTACAGTTCTGCAAACTCAGCTTTATCCCCTTTTGTTAAATTTACATATAGGGGAACTAACAATATAGTTCATGGAATTAATTCATTGATTCATGTGGAGTCTTATGGAACGTAATGACATGGCACATACCATTGCAAGCTTACCTCTGATCATTTGAGACACAAACGCCCAGCCCTTGTGGTCCATGATTCACTCCCTCCATAGTGCATGGCAACTCAAATGATAAAATTAGTAGCATAAGTGAGATTTCTATTTTTTTTAAATGTCCTGTCTTTTGCATTTACCAAAGAGGGAGGGGGGAGACTTCTATACACTCTCTTCATATCTCCATTTTCTGTTGTTGAAACACAACTTACCATGAGCACATAAATAAAATGCAGTGACTCTTAGGAAAGATGACTGTCTAGCTGTAATAATCCCCAAGAATAGAGAAAGTCATGATTGACAAAAATTATTATATTGCTCATTAGCAATGTGAACTCTGGTTTGAATATTGGATTGAAATTCCAATGAACGCTGATTGCTAGGAAAATTGGCTCATCCTTTCTGCCCTTAAAATGAAGTGGCAATGTTTCTCTACAACCACATTTTCCTTTTTAAATGCAACTCTTTGCATTCATTCTTAATTTTGAGTATATCCTAGATAGAGTGAGGAGACGGAGAGTAGGGGTCAGAAAAAGGAGCTAGTGACCAAAACACATCGTCAGAGGATCTTCTCCATTCTCCTCCATGACTGGTCCTAATTCTACCACTTCCCCAGTCATTAGAAGCCAACTGTGGAAAAGAACTAAGAGCTAGCAAAGATGAAGAATTGTGTTGCGCAGGAAATGTGATGCACAATGCAAAAGAAATGCTTTGTCCAAGAACTTGTAGTGGTTAAAACGGATCATCCTCTCTAAACTCTAAACACCTAAGACATAGAAAATCACCTACTATTTCAGCCAGATCTCATTGTTCACTGGCAATCTGCCAAGTTCCAAAGGCAGTCCTCTGACTTTTTCTTTCAAAATTATGTATAAGGCATATGTTAGAAAAGACATTTCCTTTTGGAACTCACTATTATCAATATCAAGATAGTCTTCAGAACAATTATAACATACACAATTCAGAAATTCCTCACCTAAGAAAGTTTAATCAATAAAACATTGACTTTTCTTAAAGCAAATGGTTCTTTATGGCTCATTATTAAGAGCATATTTGCCCATTTATATACTTAGAAAATCAACCTCACTACAGAATGGCCCTGTTTGGAACATACAGCCATCTTCAAAACCAATGAGACATTTCCATAAATATTTGATATTTGCACATGGTTTGTTTTTGTTCTTTGGGTTTTTGTTTTCCCCTTTCGTCTCTTTCCTGCTGATTAAAATATTTAGAATCACTTTCAGTTGTTGAGTGACTAAGAAGGCAGGAGCTCATGTCAACTGTTCAGCTCATTGGAAAGGTAATATTTTATTATGATAGTTTCTAAATACAGAATAGATGAAAATACTAAATGTTTTTCTCTCCCTCTCCTCCTCCTCATCCTCCTTTCTAGATAGATAGATAGATAGATAGATAGATAGATAGATCCCTCCCTAATACTATAGAAAGAAAAAAATATATTTGAAAAGAAATATTTTTTTTCTATCTTTTAGTCCATTTCAGATTGCAGGCTGAAGTAAAATTCCTGGCATGATATAATAACTTTTTTCTTCCTTCTTAGCACTGGCCTTGCAATGATGTCTTGTATTTGACACCAAAGCACAAGGAACAAAAAACAAAAATCAGTAAGTAGGACTACACTGAATTGAAAAGCTTCTGCACAGCAAAAGAAACTATCAAAAAATGAAAGGCAATCTATGGAATGGAAGAATATATTTACAAACCATATATCAGATAAGGGGTGAATATTCAAAATATACAAGGAACTCATACAACTCAATAGCAAAAAAAAAAAATCTGATTTTTAAATTAGCAGAGGACTTAGACATTTTCCCAAAGAAGACATACAAATGGCTAACTGGTACATGAAAAGGTGCTCGCTATCACTAATCATCAGATAAATGTAAATCAAAATCACCTTACACGTTTGAATAGCTAGTATAAAAAAAAAAGATAAACGCTGGTGAGGATATGGAAAAAGGGGAGCCATGGTTCACTGCTGGTGGGAATATAAATTGGTACAACCACTATAAAAAATAGTATGGTGCTTCCTCAAAAAATTGAAGGTAAAATTATCACATGATCCAGCAATCCCACTTCTGGGTACATATCTGAAAGACATGAAACACTAACTTGAAAAGATATTTGCAGCCCCATATTTATTGCAGCATTATTTACAATAACCAAGATATGGAAACAAGCTAAGTGTCTATCAATGGATGAATAGATAAGGAGAATGTGACATATATATAATGGGAGTATTATTCTGCCATAAAAAAAAAAAGAATAAAATCCTGCCATTTGCAACAGCATGGATGGACTTTGAGGGCCTTGTGCTAAGTGAAATAAGTCAGACAGAGAAAGACAAATACTGTATGATCTCACTGATCTGTGAAATTTCAGAACATCAAACTCAAGAAACAGAGTAGAATGGTTGTCGCCAGGGACTGAGGGGTGGGAAAGATATTGGTCAAAGGGTACAAACTTTCAGTTGTAAAATTAGTAAGTTCTGGGGATCTAATGTACACATGTGACTATAGTTTAAAATATTGTATTGTATACCTGAAAGTCACTAAGAAAGTAGAGCTTTAATGTTCTCACCATAACAACAACAAGGAAATGGTAATTATGTGAAGTGATAGGTGTGTTAATTAATCTTATTGTGGTACATATTCCCCAACATATCAAATCATCACATTGTACACTTGAAACTTGCATAATGTTATATACCAATTATATTTCAATTAAGCTGGGGGAAAGCTCTGAGAGGGGCCCAGCTCCAACAGATATGAAATAAAGCTAGACTGCCTTTAAAATTAACACAGTGTGGTACTGTTATATACAGGGACAACCGAACAATGGAACAGGGACAGAGGGGAGGATATTTAGTATAGGGGAAAAGAGTCATCTCAAATCACTGCAGCAAGTGTGGGATTTAAAACAAATGATGCTGCCCTAACCGGTTTGGCTCAGTGGATAGAGTGTTGGCCTGTGGACTGAAGGGTCCCAGGTTCGATTCTGGTCAGGGGCATGTTGCGGGCACATCCCCAGTAGGGAGTGTGTAGGAGGCAGCTGATCGATGTTTCTCTCTCACCAAAGTTTCTAACTCTCTATCCCTCTCCCTCTCCATTCCTCTCTGTAAAAAAATCAATAAAAATATATTTTTAAAAATGATGCTAGAATGTCTGTTTAGCCATTTACAACAATAAAATTAGACTGACATTTTATACCATATGTAATATATAGATTCCAAATGGAACAGGGTTACCACATATGTGCCAAAAAAATGGATGAATTCCTTTATTAACTGGGTATAGGCTAAAGTTTTCTAACTATGACTCCAATTCAACAGACTATAAAAATATTGACAAATACAGCCATATTAAAAAAAATTTTTAATTAAAAAAAAGAAAATTCTGACATGGTATAACATGGATGAACCTTGAAGACATTGTTCTAAGAGAAATAAGCCAGTTACAAAAGGACATATACTATATGATTCCACGTATATGAGTTATCTAGAGCAGTCACATTTCATAGACATAGTCCTGGCTGGTTTGGCTTAGTGGATAAAGCATTGGCCTGCAGACTGAAGGGTCCCGGGTTCGATTCCGGTCAAGGGCATATGCTTGGTTGCAGGCTCGATCCCCAGTGTAGGGCATGCAGGAGGCAGCCAATCAATGATTCTCTCTCATCATTGATGTTTCTATCTCTCTCTCCCTCTCCCTTCCTCTCTGAATCAATAAAAATATATATTTTTTAAATTTCATAGACAAAGTAGAATGGTGGTTGCCAGGAGATGGAGGAAGGGGGAATGGGGAGTTGCTTTTTAATGGGTATAGAGTTTCAGTTTTACAAGATGAAAAGAGTTCTGGGAATTGGTTGCACAACAACTTTAATGTACTTAACACTACTGAACTGTACACTTAAGATTGGGTAAGATTTGTGTTATAAGTTTTATGTTATGTATATTTTACCACAATTAAAAATAAAAATATTTTTTTAAAATTCTATCCTTGCCAGACACCTGCAACAAATCAGATTCCTAGGGAACGATTTCTGATGAGATTTTCCCAGAAAGGCAAAGTAGGCTGCACATTCATCTCCTGAGCTTTCAGAAGGAGCTGTCTGCATTGATGCTTCCTGCTGAGCAGAATCCAGTTAATTTTTGCCAGAGCATTTGCAACTAAGAGGAGAATTTGTCAAATGGCTCTAGTGCCAAACCCATAGCAACTTACCCTCCCCACTACTCTTTTTAATGCCTTATCAGGCACCAACTTCTATAATCTCAAGAAATTTAGAGCCCTAACTGGTTTGGCTCAGTGTATAGAGCATCAGCCTGCGGACTGAAGGGTCCCGGGTTCAATTCCAGTCAAGGGCATGTACCTTGGTTGCGGGCACATCCCCAGAAGGAGGTGTGCAGGAGGCAGCTGATCGATGTTTCTCTCCCATTGATGTTTCTAACTCTCTATCCCTCTCTGTTCTTCCCCATAAAAAATCAATAAAATATATTGTAAAAAAAAAAAAGAAATTTAGAGAAATCAAGACATTTCTACAGGATGTCCACTATAAAATAACAACAACAACAACAATAATTTTAAAGGGTCAAGCATTTGAACAGAGGCATGAAAATGCTTTCTTGTCACCACACACAAAATGGCTTTGCTTAGGAGCCTCTGTAACTCCTTGAATCACACATCATGAATAACCCCTGAGTTGAGATATGAAAGAAAGCTATTAAATCAACATCATATGTTCATTTTTCTAGTCTAAAGGCCTTACAGAGGCCTATATAAAAGAAATGTAAAGCATGGGATGGTTAAGGGTATGGATGAGGTTGCAGTCCAACAAAAGCCAAGATATTATAAGAACAAAAACAACCTTGAGGGGATTTAATAAGGTCAACAAAAATACGTTCACAGGAAAAGCTGTTTGAAGTTGCATCAGTGATAGTAACACATTTAAAGAAAGAATATTTTTTAAAAAACAACAAATGGGTTGTCTGCATAGAAAACAGGAATTCAGAGAAGTTAGCAAGGGATATGTGCTCTCAAAGATAGGAAGACATGAAACAGATAAAGGGAACCTTTAACTCCACTTTGTGTTCTGCCATGGCCTCTTAAGAGATATACTTTGATTACCAATTGGACTCCCTAGAGTTACCATATTGAAAGAATGTGCTCTAAATAGTGTTTCAGCTATTTTTCTCATGAGAAAAGGGCAATTTCAAAATGATATTCTGATTAGAGTGAGTCTATTTCTCAGTGTTAACTCAAGAAGCACTGGCAAAGTTCAGTTTCTGGGCCCTGGACCAAAGCAATTCCACCAAACTGATGCCACGCTGCAAAAGCTGTGGGTGGCAAATCAGTCATTCTCCTCTTATCAGCTTTTCCCATGACTGTGTAATGCACAATAGTTAATAAAAAATTTTACCAGATTTTTATATAAAAGAGCATGGGTTATATTCCACAAAGCACATCATGACAGTGGACACTGGTTATCCAAATGTATGAGTACCCTGAATGCCTCATGAGAAATAAAGCATAAAATACAGATGAGAATGCTCTTCTTGCCTATTTCACAATCATTCATAATCATAAGCCTTTCATAAAGGCTTATAATCAACCTTTCTCATCAGCCAGTTGAACACCGAGTCATATGTAAGATGAGTATATAATTTATTTGAAAATAGGAGAAGGCAAGTTTGATATAGACAATAGGCATAAAACAGGATGTCCAAGTGAAGGAGAGTGTATTATCATCTTAGTCTATGGCCTTGGTCACTGAATATTCATTACATATCTACTCAGAGAGAGGACTAATACTCTTTACAATAAAAACAAAACTTGAAACTTTTGAAACCAATGATCTCAACTCATTATTCAACAAACCAAATAATCTCCCAAAGACAGAAAAACTTGGAATGACATTGGTCTGCTCATCTACCCCAAAATAATTGGTTCAGCTCAAGGTTAGTAAGGAAAAGAAACTCCTACTGAGGCTAGTAAAGCCATCTGTGCTTTGGAAACGGCTGACAGGTGCCTCCAGAAGAACAATCAAAAGTCATTAACCATCAAAATTATGACAATTAAACACAAGAATCTATCAGGGTCTTATTATCCAAATTCCAATGAAAAGAATTTACTCTCTCTGTCTCTCTCTCTCTCCCACCCCTCTCTCTCTCTCTCAGCAGTTACTTTACTTTCTACATTCATTGCTTGCACTCTGCTATCAGAGTCCCAAAATCCTGTTTCCTGACTGATCTACAAGGAAAATAATAAGCAAAATGAAAACAGATGATAATTGAAATAAGCTTGAGCCCTCAAAATTTTTCAAAAGCACATTCTTCTCTCATTGCATATATTCAGCCAAATCAATTTTATTACAAAGGAAATGCTTTCTGGAAAGATTTGACATTTTTAAAAGTTCAAAGTTGAAGGCACATATTCTATAAATAAATCTACAATGAAGTGCTAAAAGGTTTATTTCTGATTTCCTATTTCGCAAACTAGGAACTAGGCATAAAAATATTGAGTCATAAAATGCTTAAAAAGTAGATTACTAGAAACTAATAGAAAACATTATTATCTATTGAGCCAATGATGGGTCAAATGGCATTTTGAATTCTTGCAGAGACTATGAATATGACCTTCATGTATACCATTTACAGAAAGCAATTTTATTTACATTTTTAAATCCACATAAAGGTGAAAGATGATACTGCTGCAAAATGGAACATTTAATTTTTTGCCCCAAGGCATAACTAAGCTCCTCCAAGGTCAAAAGTAGTACATGACTGAAATGGAGCCAGACTCTCCACCTCATCTCCTGCCAGAGAGCTTCCACTTTGGGCAGGAATATCTTGGATTTACTTTTATTCCTCATAAATAAATTTTTAAAAATTCTAAATCCTATATAGACTGGGTAATTCCATATACTATTTTGTGAGCATTTTTCTATTTTATTTTAAAATAACATATCCATACTACAGGGAAAATGCCTATGCTAAGATAGTTGAATATTTGGGACTATTTTGACTAGAAGGTAGTAAGTTAAACATATTTTTAAATGTTTCTTAGTTTGTATCTTGTGCAAAGATTTTACTTTTAAAGGAATGTGGATTTGCATCTCTCTTTTATATCTGGTAAGCTGTCAAAAACACTAGACTCATAAGAATAAACGCCATGAAAGAAACTAGAGTTTATGTCTATTACACATAGTTATGCCCTTATAAATAAACTCTCCTCTCCTCTCCCCACTTCCTCCTACCCAGACTTGGCAAATAATTCACAAAGCAGCTGTGTGATTTGTTAGGAGAGATACAGATGTTACGGATCATTTTAAACTGCATCATAGATGACTGTGAGGGCTGTGCTTTATGCCCTGGTCTCACTTATTACCTTACCCCAAGGCTCAGGATCATTTTTCATAGCAGTCAGGTCAATAGATGCAGACTTCTTAAAGAGATTGTGTCCCACACACCATCAGCACAGGCTAGAGTCACAATCATCAGTATCAAACCTACATTTATTACCTTGTCTCCCCCACTTATGGGAAGTCCCTCAAGAATAAGAACTACATCTAATAAAATTACTAAATTACAGTAGCACCAGCAGCACACTACAGTTACCCAAATAAGATCTACCCAGAAAGTGGGAAAGAACTATTCATTAAAGTGGAAAACAACATAGTTATTTCTTTCAAAAATATTTTTAAATGGACCCATTCTCATTCCCCGCCGCCATTATATGCACCCATGCATGTGTGCATGTGTTAGTGTGCACCCCCCCCACACACACATACACAATATAGTATAGTAATTAAAAGCACTGGCTCAAGAATTAGACTGCCTGGGATAGAATCTTGCCACCTTACACCAGACACTCATACTCTCAATGCCTCAATTTCCTCATCTATCAAATGGGATGTTCCTAACAATATGACTAGGATGGGTATATTAATATATTAATATTATTGATATTAACAAGACCTTACTGATATCAGTAGCACCTATCATCTCATAGGGTTATTAAGAGAACTACATGAAAAAATAAATCATGCTAAAGTCCTGACACACTGCATGGCTTAGGGTGTAAATAGGAAAGGAAACATTTTATCCTTTGCCATCAGCCCCACACCACCCCCATTCTCATGTCAAATTCAAGACACAAAATAGTGTTTCTGTATAGGAACTTTTCTTGGGTACCCAGGGTAATACCTTGGAAGGAGGTATATGGTGGGATACAGGAGATATTTTGAGCAGAATATGAGAGGGCTGCTGTGGCTGTCATCCCATCAAAGTATTTCATCTACTACTCTGGGGAGCTAAGGTGCTGTTATATCCAGACCTTTAGCTGTAATAAACTTCAGTGGAATAACATAGGCTATATCCTCTGGCCAAAGGTCCCTCAACTTTAAAACACAGTAGGCTATGTTTTGCTTACCTTGCAGGCAAATTTTAAGCGAATTCCAAGTATTAGAAGAAAAGTAATTAAAAGAAAATGCCCCTCACAAATAAATCAATGTTTTAAATCAGATCTTAATAAATGTCCATAGTGTTTGCCACATGAAATTAAAACATCACAAGAATTCTCCTGTCAACTAGGCAATCTGTTCATTGAGCCTGTCGATGACTTGTCTCCTTATTTATATAAACATTTAACTAGTTGCTGTAGAAATGGCCATTTTCTTCTGGTATGAGTCACAGTGATTGCTATTCACATTAAATACATATGGCTTTCTAGGCAGGATTGGGCAACTATACAGCAATCAACCAGCTGCAAGGGGGAAACAAAACACAGGAGGGTCTGAGGGTAGAATTAGGCTTTGCATTTCATCTCTACAAGGGTTGTGCTGGGAGTATGGGAACCTGGTCAGAACCTTTCTCTCTAAAGGGTAGCAAGACTTTTTTCTTGCTAAGTTTACCACTGCTAAGTGTCAGGGATCTTTTTATGCTCCTATTATACACTAGAAGTCTGGTGCAGGAATTCATACATGGGTAGAGTCCAGCCAGCCCGCCCCAATGGGGGCCGATCAGGCTGGGCTGGCAGGGGGAGGGGATATGGGAGGTTGGCCAGCCCTGCCCCCGATCGGGGTGGGGGGGTCAATTGGGGGCCGGGTCGGCCAGGGGAAGGGGCCATGGGAGGTTGGGGGGTGCCGATCAGGGCCCAGTTGGGCGGGTTGACTGCCACAGTGCACATCATAGCGACAGGTCGTTACAGTTGTTCTGGTCATTCCAGCGTTCTTGTTGCTTGGCTTTTATATATATAGATAAGTGCAGTTAATCCTTAACTCTGAGAGGTTAAGTGTTGTTAGCACCATTTTAAAGGATAAGACAATTGAGGTCTAAGAAGTTTAAAAGTTTGCCTAATGTCACAAAATTAAGAAAATACTTTGCCATTCTCTTTTCTTCTTTTCTCCTAATGTCTTTTTCAATGCTGCTTCCCTTAAGAATTGAAGTGAGGGAGTGATGAGAGAGAGAAAGAGGTGGGGGGGGGGGATTTGGGGGAAATGACTGAAAAGGGGCCTGTGGCTGGTCAGGTCCTCATTGGAGCCAAAAAGTCACCCACCTTTTCATAACTCATTGATTTCTACCATGAATTCAGTGTTGACACTCGCACAAGAGCTATGACATTATCCACCTAGCTAGCTTTTGGTAGGATATCAACCATCTTTTGGTATGTGGATTTGCATCTAAAGCCTCTCTCTTTGTCACCACTTGTTCAAGGGGAGTGGTGGGGACCCATCAAACTTAGATATGTGCAAATGCATCCAGCCAAACATTAATTAGAGCCATTCTAATTGTGAAAGATTTCAGTCAAGAATGCAAGGCAGGATTAAACATCTTGAGCCAAATAATTCCCTTTTCATGCCTCCACACTCCCAAACATTGCAGCCTGAGAGCAGAGCTGCAGGTCCAAAAGTGGTAGCTCAGCTCCTAGGTGCTAACGCCAGATCTGCATTAGCTTGATAGTGGCTGCCTCTGGATGCAGCTGTTCATAACTCTTTGCCTTGTTAAACCAAAAGAAATAAGGTTGAAAATCTAACATGAGGGACTCATCATTCAATTACATATTTCTTGTGAAAGAGGCAAAAACTCTGCCATGTTCTGCAAAATCTCCACATCAATAGCAATTAAGTTTCACATCAAGACCAGAGAAATACTACACTGACTACGCATGAATAACTTCCTTTCATATGCCATGGTTTGCATCTTTCTCTACATTTAATTCTGGAAAACAATAAATGATGATGCCCTGGTGCAAGAAACTATTCACAAATAATAGAAAAAGATACGTGAATAAAGGTATTTTATATTTTCAATTTCAGAGATCAGGTAGTCAGCCCCATTACCAACACCACAGCTGCTCCAACAACAAATCACAATTCATCATTCTCCAAATAGGTTTTTAAATCAAACCTGGGATTAATTATGGCATTTTCATTGAAAACTTCTCAGACAGAAAGTATAATGAATCCCATGTAATCCAGTCCATGTTTTAAGAGTTTTCCATCGAGTATTGAGCAGCAGGAACAATATATGTAGCTGGTTGGTAAGTTATGACATTATTTCTTATTTAGAGGACATGTTAATGCGATAGTCGAGTGGCCATTTTTACAAGAAGAGGGGGGAAAATAGTATGTTTATACTAGGTAACCTTCACGTGAAATAGGGGAAAGTGGGACGAAGGTTTTGAAAATGTCACTATGCTGCCCTGGCCAGGTGGCTCAGCTGTTGGGAGCATCATCCCATACACCAAAAGGTTGAGGGTTCCATTCCTGGCCAGGGCACATACCTAGATTGTGGGTTCCATCCCTGGTCAGGGCACATTCAGGTAGCAACTAATTGGTGTTCTTCTCTCTCTCATTGATATTTCTCTCCCTTTCTTGTGTGCTCTCCCTTCCTCTTTCTCTAAAATCAATAAAAATATATCCCTAGGCGAGGATTTAAAAATAGAAAGAAAATGTCACTATGCTATTGGGCCACGTATAATTCTCAGTCCAATAAGGCAAGAGGGAAAAGTGATTCATTCCCCAATGAAAATGCACAGTAAGGAAAAAGAAATTCATAGTAGGGCTTATGGCATGTCTTAGATATCCATAAGCCAAATAACAGAATACAGAGAAATGTTGTCTTTAATATATGTTTTGAGGAAGAAAAGAATAAGAACCTCCAATTTTTCCAAATTTTGCCCACACTTTTGCAAAACAAGAAGAGATTTATGTTAATAGTTTCAATGTTTTTAAATCTCATTTTATGAAGTTTGATGCTAAGTTAAAACCTTCATTCATTTTCTTTTTCAAAAATGCATGTAAAATATTCAGACCATACAATGCCAATAAATCTATTGTTATTTTTTAAAAATAATAAAGCAATGTTGGAAGATTTTTTTTTATTTCTTTCTCAATCATGACTTCATAGTGACCCATGGATCTCTTTGTAACCAGGTAAGTCAATAAATGCATCTTTCCCGAAATTTTGACAACTTCCTTAGATGTTGACTTAGAATCTTACACTCAGTTTCAAAATTGGTCAAGTATACAAAAGAAGGGGCAGCCTTATAATTAGCACATCAGTGCACAAAGACAGACAATAAGTTTTCATCACATTTTCAAACTCATTCAAAACAATCAAATATTTCACCGAACCATTTACAACTATTGATTGCACACAAAACCTGACTTTTATATTCTTCCTACTTTAAATAGATTCAGTATTTTACAAGGGCTTCACAAGTAAGAGACTGTGAAAGTAAAGCAGTCCATTAATTTTATATAAGCTGTTTTATATACCTGTGGGCCTCTAATAGCATTTAGCTACAAGGTTAAAGGGAGAAAAATCATTTTCTAAAATTCAGTTGGAGAGGTTGGAATATATATATATATATATATATATATATATATATATACACATATATATATATACATGTATATATATATATATATATATATATATATATGCCTATATATATGACTAAAATTCCAGCTACCTTGCCAGTAGTTCCCCTTTACCAAAACTGAATTCATTCTATAACTGAAAGTGATGTCATAAATAGGACAACAGTCCAGTGTCAGGTACCAGATTCCTATCAAGGAAATGGTACTGTCAAACCCAAGTTGGAATTTCAAGGCCAACAATTTATGAAAACAAAATATTTTCCTGCTATACTTTTTCATAGAATCTTTCAAAGAGTAGATGTACAAAAGTACATTATTAACATCCAGTCTTGGTCTGCTGTGTGTCTGTGTGTTTAACCTGTAAATGGAAAAAAAAAAAAAGGTTCTTCTAAGCCAGGAAATTTTCTTCAAGTTTTTCTGGCAATAGCCAATCTGAAAGAAGGAAATCTGTGCCTCCTTGGCTTTAATCTGTGAATTGTGATTTTATGAAAATCCCTGCTGGTTTGCAGCGTCATGCCTTTGTGTTGGCTTTGGAAGACCCTGTTACACTGCGTGTAAATGTGTGCATTGTGATGTGGTTAGGGACAGGGAGAGGCAGAACAATGGCGGGCCTTGCAGCCATTGCCCCCTAACTCTTTCTGCTCAGCTTCCTGCATCACACTGCATCCTTGCCATGCTAAGCCTAGTGTACATATCAAATGAGTGGCTAGCCTGGCCTTCTGTTCCACTAAGTTCATACAGGTTAATATGTCGATTGGGATCTCTCCTTTAACAGGCATGACTCAAAAAAATAAAATAAAAGTCATGGCTCTGGGGTATGGTCTCACAGAAAGAACCTGTTAGACTTAAAAAAAATAAGTAAATTAAAAGGGCATTTCTGTTAATGTCAAACCAGGCTTATTACTTAAATGTAAGCGCTTCCTTAATTTTCCATTCTCAGCATGCTACATAAATAAAAATAAAAGACTCTCCACTGGATATATTCTACATATATCTCACAGAGTTTAATTATAAAGCTGCTGAAAAATGAAGAGGGTGGGAGGAAAGGATTCCAGTAGATCATGCAGTCTGGGTGTTGTGTTGGCTGGCTAGCTCTGAAGACAAGGGAACAAAGACACTCAGGTAACCACAATACACCATGAAAGGCTGGGCTCTGAAGAAAAGAACATTCAAGGGAAAGAAGTACATTATTACTAGTTTAGTGCCTGGAAGCTCACCACTTTAAATTTTTCTCTCATTAATGTTATTATAATTATGATTAATTTTACTGCAATTTAGGAGTGCGTGTGTTTTTTAAGTGCCACACCCTATCTTCTCTGCGGCAAGGATCTGCTGTAATAAGGGAGAAACCTGCCAGATGAAGTCCGGCACTCAAAACTACACACACACACACACACACACACACACACATACACACGCAAGCACACACACACTCAAACACACTTCAGTTGGCCATGAGAACTATGGCATTAGGGGAGCAGTGAAGACACCACACACAAAAATACAAATTTCACCCCAGCAGCTGCCCACCAGGGGTGTCAGACACCTTCTAAGAGTGAGAGAGGCTGTGCCAGGGAGTGCGGGCTTCTGACGGATGGAGAAATTGGGGGGAGAGGGGCTGGGGCTGCTGTGTAATAGAGTAGGCAGACCCTAAACAGTTCAGCGTCTTCAGTAGGTGGAGGCGGGGCGCATTCACAGGCCTGGGAAACAGTGGCGGACAGGCCTGAAGAGACCACGCCTGGGGAACCAGAATACCCTGGTCGAGTTACACCTAAACCTTTCCTTCCCTTCGTATTCAATTCCCCACCCCGCTTCACCTCCAGGTTCCTTCTCTTCTCGCGGGCTTGCCTTTCTCCGAGTGGCATCTCACGTGGGTTGATGGAGCACTACCTGCCAGACCTCTGCTCCTTTAATACTGCGGGGATGTGCAGAGCCCCGGTGTCCTGAAAGGATTGATTCTCAAACTAAGGCGAGAGAAACGGACAAGACTTCCCAGCTGCTCTTCGCCTGGGACACAGAGAACCCCTAGCGCCAGCACTCGGTACTCCCTGGCTTACTTCCAAAGCAAAGGAGTCACCGCAGCCAAGGAGGGACTGCGCACTCTCTTAAGGGACCGCAGTGTCCGCTCCGGAGCGCTCAGAGAAGCCGGGGAGAGTGTGCAGGGAGCCAGGGGGCACGGGAGGGAGTGGAGTGGGGCTGGGGAGGCGGGGCAATGGTGTGCAGGAGGTGTTTTTGTGGGTTTTTTCTTTTTTTTTGGGGGGGGGGTTACTTAGGGGTTTGGGGAGAGGGGTTTGTTTGTTTTGCTAAGTAAGTAGATAGAAACTTTCCCCTCCCCGTCTCGGGTCTAATGATGATAGATTCCACGCTGCCTCTGACCCCACGCCGGGCAGCCTAACGACGAAAAATAATGAGGTCCCATCCTTATTCATCTGCATTAAAGGCGAGCCAGGCACTTTCGATAGCAAATATATCGATTCCCTTTCCTGGGCCGTGATTTGTCCTGCTGCCCGTGAATAATTGCTGCTTCTTTAGAAATTTATAATAATTAGAACTCCTCACTGCTCCCCTCCCCCCCCCCCACACACACACACATACGCGCCGCTTTTTAAAGGCGCCTGATCCTGGTGGGCGTCTTGGTGGTCCCAGTCGTGTCCCCCGAAGGTGGGAGATGGGAGTAGGAATCACTTCTCCCAGTTTGGTTTTACTCTTGCGAGAAAGTTGCCTCCCTGCTCCGTGCCTCAGTTTCCTTATCTGCCAAACGAAGCTTTTTGCTTTGTCAAGGACGCTTACAGCTCTAATACTACCTGATTCATGCTTCTGTCTGGTTACTGTGCGAGGGCATGGGGGCAGGGGAGGAGCAAGCGGAAAAGAACTCACTTCCACTGGGGATGAAGCCGTGGTAATCACGTGATGCCGCAACCGCGCAGGGGTGGGGGGAACGGGTGCGACCGAGAGGCTCCGACCGCCACACACACTGGGGACCTGGCGGTCTGAGCTTCTGTCCCCAAATGACGGAGTGGGGAAGCTGGGTTTGGCAGCCACCACTGGATGGCAGGGAGGTGTCTGCGGAAAGCGCAGACTCTACTTCCCGAGGAACCGGGCGGGGGCGCAGGGACTGAGGCTGCCCTGCAGACACCAGGCGGGGCGGAGCCTGTGGCGCTGTCCGTGGTCCTGACCTACGCTCCGCGGGCCCGGGCGGCTGCCCCATTGAAGGTCGGTGCCCGCGGCCTCTCGCTAGAAAACGGCTGCAGTTTTGCCTGCTGCCGCTGGAGCACCGAAGCTGGGCGGCGTCGGCGAAAAGTCCCCCAGAAGCAACGCTTTGGTGTCAGGGCTTGGAGTCCAGACACCAGAGGGCTGCCCCTAGGTTTTCAAAAGTCGGTTGGGGCTGCTGGAAGTCACGGGAGGCTCCAAGCAGACAATAGAGCGCGCCGCTGTGGCGGCAGCGACTCCTGCTGGGAAACTTGCCTGGGCCCCCGAGCACTCCCGCAGCTCCGGTCAGAGGACTGCGTTTCCGAGCCGAGTTTAGGAGGCCTACGTCGAAGAAAGTTCCTCGCCCACTGCAGAAGAGGACTTGCAATAGCCTTAAAATCAATGGGTGAGGAGGGAAGTCTGAGACGTAGGGCCAGCTGTGCCAGGAGGACCGCCCCCTCCCTCTGGTGGGGCGAGGGTGCCTAACCTCCCTTGGCACCCTTTGCCTTCTGCTGCCTCGGATACTTCCCATCAGAGCCCATGAGGGTGGGTGGCGGGGTGATGGGCTAGGCCCGGCCAAAGTCAGGTTCGGAGGGGATGCGTAGAGCCCCCAAGAGCCAGTTCTTAAGGAAACACTGGGGTTTTCTATGCAGCAATTTGTCTTATTGTGGGGGAAAGAACCCTTACAAGAAAAGCCTCTAGGTTCTCCATTCTCATGCAGATGAGGCGATGCGCTCCGACTGCAGCCTACGTACCCCTCCCCCCCCCCATTGTGTTTCCGACTTGAACAAATAAAATACCCTCATTCTTTTAAGGAAGTGGGAGCGGGAGAAGGCTTTTCTGTGGCCGCTGCCGGAGTGCTCCTGCTGCACTCCCCTAGTTCCTGGGACGCCACCATGCGCATCATCCCGACGCTCAGCTCCAGCTGCCACCCGCTCTCCACACTCCGGGACCCCTCACTAGACGCGTAAGGGACTTTCTGTGACAAAGGGAACCGGAGCACGGGAATTCTGTCCGACCCCCTACCCCACCCCGCCCCCTCGCCAGTCTCCACTTCCACAGTAAACAAAATACTAGAGAAAGCTGTGTACAGAGGAGATAATTAGGGTTTCAGCGCGCACCTCCGAAGTTCGAACAACAGCCAGCGACCCTCGAGGGCAGACGTCAAACTTGGGAAATGGGCAAAACGCGCTTCTGGGCGCGCAGCGTGGAGGGGCATAAAGAAGCCGCCAATATATCTCATCTCAATAAAAAAAAAAAAAAACCCGCTCTTAAAGCTTGCATAGTAATTGAGATGGGCGCGCTTTTCTGATCTGGGTTGGCATTTCCTCATCTGGAGCTGACAGAGCCAACTCAGGAAATTGCTGGTAATATTCATCTGGGGAGCACTTTCATTAAACGTAATTCATTCGACTTTCACAATAAATTGAGTGACATCCTTACGGCAGAACCTTTTTATCCTTGATTAAGTGCTTGCCAAGCTTTGGTTTCCCGCTTTATTGTCACATTCCTTCAAGCGGAGTCGTCAACATGCCAATCGGCGGCAGAGAAGCGCGCGCGCCGTGTTTACCAAGCTCCGGGAGGAGTTAGTGCTGACGCCGGGAGAAAGAGCTGGTCTCGAGCTTAAGTGGCAGATAAATCAAGGCGGCAAGTTCCTGCAAGCGTGCGGCGGGGACTAGACGGATGGTGGCGAGGAAAAGGCAGGGGAAGGCGAGAGAGCAGACTCCGCTTAGCCACCCGCGGCTCCCGGAAGCCGCTGACCCCCGAGAGAGCAGACTCGCTTGGCCCCGAGGACCTGCCTGCCTCCCTCTATTCATTAAACCGGCCAGGACAGTTAGGGTCTTAAAATGAGATCTGAAACTCCTAAAAGATGGGGTTGCTTTAAGATAACTTTACCTGAATGAAACCAAACGTAGACACTTTCTTTAAAAAATATCAGAAAGAATGCACACTTTCCTAACTTGCCACTTGACATCAGGCAAACTTTCAGGCTTACATTGGTTTTCCTTATGGGCAGAGGAGTGCAAGAAGCATGTTATTCCTTATAGTCGGGATTCCCTCTTGACCCTTCACATCAAAGCTGCGACAGCCAAACTCGCAGAGGGCTCTTCAGACCTCAGGCTTCCAAGCAAAGCTGACAACACCTCCTTATTTTTCATCTCCTTGCCAGGGTGTGGGGCTCTTCTGCCTACCCCCTATAAAATCAGAGAACCCCCAAGACAGAAAATTGCTTATTTGAAAGAGCAACATCCAAATGCTTTCATCACTCAAACGTCCTTTTGAAAATATTGCCGACGATGGTTATTACCTGGACAATGCTGTCAATTTCTGTAGTCTGCAGAAAATCTTCCTGCAGCTAGAAAAGTAGGACATTGGGCACCTACCTCAAAATAACAAACCAATTTCCCTGCCACCCAATATATTTTTCACCCAGACAACACTTTCATTAAGGAAGAAATAGCCGTCGACAATTCAAAGCCAAATAGAAATCAACTTCGCACAAAGAGGAGCCAGGAACTTAATGGCTTTCTGGGAAAACATGAGCTGAGAAAGTTGGAGCGATTCTCGTTCAATCCTTCTAATAATGAAGGCAGTTTCCCTGAAGCTATCACTAGAAGGCCCCAGACCATCATAATCCTCCTGGAAGTGAGGCAAAAGGATGACCCGCCCCAGGGCTTCCCACGCACCCAGAGAGCTGGTCAATGGAGAGTTGAGCATTTCAGGAAAATGCGACTTCTCTCACAGAACCCAGGACTGAGGAATTATCATGCCATGCTGCTGGAGCATAAGCTCCTTCTAAAGTCTAGGTTTAATCCTATAGTCACAAAGCTGATATGGGGTAGCAGCTCCAGGAAATGCAAGGGGGTGACTTCCAAGTAGGGCTTCCAACAACTGGCCTTACTAGAGAACACTGAACAGCCTCAGTGAGTTAAGGTGTGATCAGGTATAAGCTCAAATTGATGCAAGTTTTTAGTGGGCAGTTGGCTTAATTTTCAAAGGTTGGGAAGCACAAATACCTAATCAGAGGAAAGACACCGGTGGTCTCTCTCCTGCTGCTTCCCCCCCACCCCCAGCTTCCACATGTCTTAATAGCCACCTTCATAAGGAGTGAATTCACCAGAAGGGTCTGGCTTCAAACAGTACAGAGGTACCATTCCACGAAAATACCAATCACTCTTCAATCTCTATTAAACAATTGGTGTGTAATTCACATTTTAAGGACACCCTAACTTTGAGGGAATAGATGATTCAAAATGATTTTTAAGCCCAAGGGTTAGAAAGAAGTATCCATTCTTGTCCACGTTGGTTAAAAACAACAACCAGATGACTATCCATTTTAATTCCTCACAGAACTGGCTAGTGGGACCTAAGCTGGAGGGGGGAGCATCTCTTCTCATTAGAACAGGACTGTGGATGTGACTGATCACAGTCAAGGCATTCAACCCCTGTTCAGATTCTCTGGACTCAATTTCTGAGTAACTTTTTTGTTGACATGCCCAGGGAGCACTCATTAGAATCAATTCTTGACCCTGAAAATGGCCACAAGTGAGCCCCCAAACAGAGCTTTCTGCTGGGAGATGCTCTCCCTACGTGCCCTGACCTATCCTGCAGCTTGGCCCACTGGGAATAACTCAATTTAGGACACCCAGTCCTCAGAGCCAGAAACCACATTTCCCTACTTCACCCAGGGTGTGCTTCAATTCAGTTAAAATGCTCCAGTCCTGCCACCCCATTCAGTCATACTGAAATATTCTGGAATTAGTCCAGGACTGACAGGAGAATAAAAATTGCAGGGCGTTTTTTTTTTATTTTTAAGAAGTATTTTTATGCCATAGGTGTCTCTCCTGCTGAACTCAGACTTTTAAATCTGCAAAACACAGCATTCAGTAAACAGATGTCCTTCACTTTATTGTTTAAAAAAAATAACTTCCCACTTCCCTGCATTTATTACTGGAGTTAGCGTTGTGGTAATTTTTTTTAAATTCTAATATGCTTTAGTGGGTAACTTTTGCAGACACACTTCTAATTAACTCCCCACTGTAGTACTAAAATAAGCTTCTAATTTGAAATAGGGCAGACCTATCTCTCAATCAGCACAAAAAGACACAAAACCCTCAACTTAGAACAGGCACTCAAAGGACCCTGGGCCAAGAAACACTCCTTGAGAACATTCACCCAAACACAGGCAAACAATTGTGCCTTAAATATGGAGCACTGATCTGCTGGATACAGAGTTGTTTTTCATAATAAGTTCCTCCCAAATTTGGGGGTATTTTCTGCATTTCTCCATAAACAGAAGACTAAATACTTTATATAGGGAATATCTAAACAAATCTTGATCCCTGGACATAATGTGGTGATTATTCCCTGGAAAACATGACTAGGATTCCAAGAGCTTAAAGGAAAAGGTGTACTGTGGTACCAGCTAAGAGGCAATGCATAAATAGAGTGTCCCTGTCACCAAAGTTGTGATGTGAGCTTGTAAAGACAAAAATTTACTCCTTAAACTCCTCCCTGGCTTATGTCAATTCAAAGGGGGGGGGGGGGACCAAATAAAATAACTACCTTCTTGGAACATAACTTGAATTAGCTCCTGACAACCTGCTTGCACCTATTGCAGTTGCTTGCAAAGGTCTGGATGTTCCGGAGTACAGCCACCCATAAATGCTAAATTCAGTTACAGTTTCTGGTGTTTAGTAAAATAGGTGGGGAAAGAAGCTTTGGCCAATTTTTTTTGTCTGTCACATTGCCTTAGAGCTTTAATTAAGGTTCTTCACTTCCTTAGTTGCCTAAAACCAAACTATCCTGACTGCCCAAGTCATCCTTTAAAATTCATTTCCATGGTAAAAGTCAGCTCCCTGCTCCTCCAAGAAAACAGCCCAGGATTCTGCTGGCAAATAACCCTGGAATGACAATCCCTGGAAATACTACCTTGGATCACAACCACCAGCCTTTTGTTTTCGTGGTGCATGTGGATTCCAATCCCCAGCACACAAAACAACTTTAGATCGGAGAGAAAAGAATGGGCTTGTAAATCGCCTTCTCTGTTTTATTGTTCACATTTGGTATTGTTTTGAGAGAAACTGGAAAAAATTGTCTCCTTTCTCTGTATTGCCAAAAGGCATTCAGGTAATGAAGTCTGTAACTAAACGGTAATTGAATCAGCATAATTTGCACACTGAACGGTTTTCAAATGCTCCCAGTTTACAATTAAAGGAGAATTAATGCGCTTGTTGTTGAGAACGCGGCGCATTAGAATAAATCCAGCACTGTTGCTGTAATGAGTGGGAAACGGTTTAACTGCCAACAAACACATTTAAAATTTAACACAACGTATTGATTTCACTTCTGCTTTTGATAGATTATTTTCCAGAATATCGAAATACTTGCTCCGAGCAATATACTGAGCCACAGCCGCCAGCCTTTGCCGTGTGTGTGTATAAAAACACAGTCCAGAGGATGTAAGGACAGTCCTGAGGTTCAGGTCATACGTAGAGTTATGCAGAGGAGAGGGGGCAGGAGGGAGTCCGTGATCCAGGGAATGCTTCATATTTCTCCTCTGTAGCTTTCACTTGGCAGTCCCTTCCCTTTCTCTCAATAAATAGTTTCTGTATTTCCTCTGACCAAACTTTCTGCCCTCCCTCCCTGGGCTCTCCATGTCAGCGGGTTTACTGGACACAGGTGGGGGCAAGAACGATTGGAAATGGGAAATGGGAAGGACACTTTTTGCATTCGGTCTGCCTTGCAGCCAGGGAAGGCACAGGCTTCGGCGACAGTCAGAAAGGCTGTTCTTTTGGATTGGCTGCCCAGGCTTTCACCTGTTTACCCCAAGGTGTCCTGTAGGCGAGGACACTGACGCGCAGCGCCCTCTGGCGTCCGCGGCTGCCACCGCCAGGAGATAAAAGTGCAAAGACAGGCAACATTGAGGGTTTTTGGATTGAAGCTGACTACCCCTTAAATACACACACCCTCACATAAATACTCACACACACACGTGTACTTACACACTCATTTACACAGAGTTCACACAACTAGCAGCCTTACTGTCACATGCGTCAGGGCAACGGCTGGGAAACGTTCTCAATAGCAGGGATGGCAACTCTTTGGCTCTCAGATTTGAAACTCTTGGGATTAAGGAAGAGCATCCCCCATCCCATTTATCCAGCCCATCAGAGATCCCAGACCGCCCCAGCGATCATTATCCCTAATTAGAACACACTGAGCCCTCAGTAAGCTCTGGAGGCACACAGATGGGGAAACGGGGGTCGGCGTACTGAGCACAACTTCACCAGCAGGGTGTGAGTGCGCCTGGCCCTCTGAGACATTGCACTCTGCGTCTCTGTTCCGCTCGGTGGTGCCCACTACCACCACAATAAAGCGCTTCTTGCCACTCCCCCAGGTACAAAAGTGTGCAAAGTCCAGACCCCCCCAAAATGGCTCTGGAAAGACGGGGACAGCGGCTTTGCTAGAATTCTCTCCCTGACTTCCCTGGTAAGGGTCTGGGCACTGGCCGTGTGGTTCTGGTTTGGATATTTGGTGAAAAGGAGAGATTGGAAAAAGAAGAAAAGGGAGCTGCTCCATGCTTGCCAGAGCATCTCTGACCTATCTGATCACTTGTGATGTTCCTAACTGAGCAACTTGCCCTGCCTCAACCCTGCAAGTCCCACAAAGTTCCCTGCGCTTCTTTATGTGCACATCTCCAAACTAGAGGGGGGCGGCTACGAGGGCGGATTCACTTTCAAAGTCACAGAGCAGCTTCGCGCTCCCCACTCTCCACTTTATTTCCTTTCCTTTAAACTCAGTGGATGAATCCATGAGAGTTCCTGCCTTCCATCCCTGCTCCTGTCACAAAGCATCCCGTCTCACTATCTCCTCGGTTTCAGGGGGTCTAGTGTGCCCTAGACGGAGTTCAGAATCCCATGCAGGAGAGGGGGGACTGGAGCAGGACATGGGGATGGGATTCCCGGAAAATCCTGCAGGGACACGGAGACCAGCTTGCCAAAGTTGTTCCAACACAGTCACCAGGAATGCCACTCTCGCTGACCTGGCGGTCTCACCCTAGCCCCGCGCGCCCCCAGCTGCCGGGCCTCGGGGCCAGGGTGGGATTGCGGGGGGCGCAGGATCCGCAAGGACTTACCAAGTAGACGGTGGGCTGCAGGAGGAGAAGCACGTACCAGCACGCAGCCTGCATCCTCCCGCGTCTCAAACTTCCTCCACGTTGCCTTCGCTGAGTCTTTGTTCCTTCAAAAACATAGATCCACCTGACATCCACTTTACAGAGCAAGGAGCGCTCTCAGCAGCCTAGATACAAATGAAATTAGACATCCCATGACCACGCGGGCGAGGTTAAGCTTGGCGACCAAGCGGGGAAAGGGGGTTGTGGCGGGGAGGGGTGAACCAAAAGCCCAGGGGGCGGGGGCAGGAAAAACTGAAAAGCGAGTCAATCCGGAGCCTGAAAGCAGCGAGCGCCAGGTCCGCAGGCCGGCGGGCAGGAGGTGGGGAAGCTGCGGGGCTGCTGGAGCCCTGCGCTCTTTGGGTGCGCGTTCCGGGCGGTGGAGACGGAAGGTGGCAGGGCGCAGAGCCGCGCGCAGGCTGGTTCGGAGCCCTAGCGTCTCAGGCAGCAAGATCTGCCCTAGTATTTGATGGTGGGGCGGCTGGGACTAAATGCGGCGGCTGGTTCTTTGCCAGCCCTGGCAGAGCTCACACACGTACACACCAGTGGAGAGAGATGGAGAGAAAGAAAGAGGGAGAGCAAGGGAGAGAGACTGAACGAGAGGGGCGCGGGAAAAGGAAGGGGTAGGTAGAGCTGACCGAGATTAGGTGCTGGGTATCTCCACGCATTCGGTGGGGTGGGGGTGGGGGAAGGGGGTGTCAAATTTGCAAACAGGAAAGCCAGGCTCAGTTTACCCATTCGAGCTCCCAGCACCTACAGTGATACACACACACACACACACACACACACACGCACACACACACACACACGTACACACCTCTAGCACTACTTTTATTCCAGCCAAGAGGCACAGTCCGTGCTAACTTCTAGAGCGCACGTCTGTGGGGTCTGTGAGGGTCACCCACCTAGCGCACTCTGTCCCGACCAGTGACCCTCCCCGCCGGCCGCCCCTTCCCGGTGCCCCATCCCACCCCAACCCGAAGGTACCTACCGCACAGGACTGGGGGCGAATCGGGTGAGCCGGGGCCACTCTGGGCAGGCTCCATGGAGGAGCTACTCGGGCCTGGCGTCTCCGGCGCCCCGGACATGCCCTCCCTGGCGCTTGGTCTCCATGCCCGGGCGCGGACCGGTCCGCTGCCGCGTCCAGCCTCAGCGGAGATGGCGTCCCGGGGTCCCGGCCGAGCTCAGGACTGGTTCTGCGGGAGCCGAGGCTTGGCACAGTTGGATTCACAGTGCAGGAAACTTAAGAGGCAAGAGGGGAAGGGGGGAAGTAGGGGAGGAAAGAGAGGGAGGGAGGGAGGCAGAGGAAGGGAGAGAGGTGGATGCGCCGGGATACTGCGCGCTGGACGGAGTGGGACCGCCCGCGCTGGCTCGGGGACCAGCAGTCCAAGCTCCCAGCTTCCCCAGGCTGCGAAGGATGGTGAAAATGTCTTAAGAGGAGGAGACTGGGCAAGTCCTCGGAACTTGAACTTGAGAGATAAGATACTGGCCTTTCGGAACCAAAAAGCTACACAGCAGTTGCAAGCAGTCCGAATGTCTGCAAGAGGGTGGCGAGCGCCTGGAGGCTCCCGGCGCGGAGCAGCAGCGCCTGTACCAGCGACCCTGGCAGCCCGGGAGCCAGTCGGATGAGGATCGGAGTCGCAGGCGCTCTCCGCGGTCCTGCCCAGCCACCGAGGGACGGACACTCTGGAGTGCGCTGGGGTGCGGGGCGCAGACCCCTCGGAGCTTTCTTCGTCGGTCCGCGGTCGCACGCGCCTACTCCCCGTTCCGGGCAATTACGTTGGCAAGTGGGCAAACGATGCCTCGGAGACTAATTGGCACCTCGTGTGCATAGATCCCGCTCTCAGGCTGTCCGCGGGCCCGGCCCGCAGGGAGAACGGGCGCCCGCGCTGTCTCTGGCGGCCACAGCGCCCCCTCCCCGGGGGACGGGGGCGTGAGTAGCACCCCGACCGCCAGGGGAGTGGCGGGGCGCGTATCCCGGGGGCGCGTCAGGCAGGAATGGGCGCCGGACAGTGCAGGGCTCCCCTGCTGGCCTCCAGCACCGAAGCTGGGCGCCGCGGACGGACCTGTGGCTGCGGGGCCCCAAGCGGAGGCGCTGCGGACCGCCAGCCATTCAGCGCGGCAGCCGGAGGACTGGGCGACCTTGTGCGCTGACTCCTCTCTGCGGGCTGGGCCGAGCGAGAGGAGGGGTGGGGAGGGAGGGGGAAGGGAGGGGGAGAAAGAGAGGACCAGGGCGTGGGCGGGGGACGCAGGGGAATATTTGGCCACCTCCCTCTCTCCCCCTCGCTCTCTCCCGACACCTCCTATTCAACCAGCGTCTCCCAGTCTTGGTCTCTTTGCTCTGACTCTGTGTGTCTTTCTCAATCTCTCCCCTGGCGGTTTCTATCTCTCAGTGTATTTCCATCTGTTTCTCTCTGTCTTTCTTGGGTTCCGAGACTGTCCTCGGTGTCTTTCTACCTGTGTGTGTCCCTCTCAGGATTTCTAACTCTCTCCATCTCCGTTTAGGGGTCTCATCCTCGCCCCTGCCATTCCCTTCAAACCTTGTCTCCTCCTTCTCCCCTTTGCCCTCTCCCTCGAGCAACTTCGCCCTGATCTGGTGAGATCCAGGACCAGGCCCTGCTGCTTGGTGCTGGCCGGCGTCCAGCGTCTCCCCATTGTGCTCTGACTCTGTCCACAAGTCCCTGCTGAGCTGAGGGCATTTTTCTCTCCTCTACCTTGCCTGTGACTTCCCTAAGACCCTCTTCTCCAGAGCCCAGCCTGGAATGATGCACGTTGCAGGGTGACAATTTGGTGTGCATCTGTAAGAGTTGGGTTGAAATTTATCTCAGGAGCCCAAGTTGGTGGCATCAAAATAGAATCGTGCTTTTTAATGAATTTAGGGAGTCCTTTCCTCAGACGTGGCTGTTGGACACCTCAGGCTCTGTGGTTTCATCACTGGGGAGTGGGAGGTGGCGGGTGGGGGTGCCCAGACACAATGGATGCCCTACACAAGAGGTCCTGGGGAGACCACAGGTTGAGTTCTCCTGCGGGACGCTAGTAACATCCCCCTCACCCCCAACACAGCAGTAAAATCCAGCTGAACTACCCTTTTCTACAGCAAACAGAGAAGCCCCCCTGAGACCTTCCCCTGGAATCACACCTCCCATTTAGATTCCCTTGTAGGACATACCTGCCAGGTACTTTGAGGCCTACTCTTTCCCTTCCAGCTAAAAATAGCTCTTTAAAGAGCAAGCTCTTCTAATCTCAAAGTTGTACGCTGCTGCCGCCATGACCTCTTGGAATTCACTGGGGCGTATGCAGAGTAAGGCTGTGAAACACACTTTCTATTGGATCTCTGGAAAAGGCACTTTAAAAATATATATACACTTATATATAGCATACCTGCAATGCTATGTTGGCTATCTTCACTTACCAGGTGTTGGCTATCTTCACTTACCAGGTTTTTCACGCTCTTAAAAATTTAGAGAAGAACCCTAGCCAGCTTGGCTCAGTGGATAGAGCGTGGGCCTAAGGGCTGAAGGGTCCTGGGTTTGATTCCGGCCAAGGGCACCATACCTTGGTTGCAGGTTCCCTGGCCCTGGTCGGCTTGCATGCAGGATGCAACCAATCCATGTGTCTCTTGCACATTGATGTTTCTCTCTGTCTCTCCCTCTCCCTTCCACTCTCTCTAAAAAAAATAAAAAAATATCTTCGGGTGAGGATTAACAACAACAACAAAAGTTTAGAGAAGAAAACTTAATGCCTCAGGGCTCATAGCTGAGGCTGAAGGGTCAAAGTCAGGCAAGACAAGCTGTATCTGAGTCCACCCTCTAGGATTTAGGAGACCATCCTAAAATTGACCACCATTGTACCAGTTGCCAGGGCCTCCCAGGCTGGAGTGTGGGGCTGGAGTCAATGTCGCCTGCCTCCACCCAGATGCCCAAGTACAATGCTCTCAGAACTGAACTTGCATCTGACCTTTGGGGAAAATGAGAAAGAATCAGGCCAGCTTTGGGATATACCAATTTCTTTTCTAAACCTGATGTCAAGAACATTCTGCCTCTAGTGCCATTGAGCCTTAAAAAATGACTGCTTGTGAAATAGAAAGATGATCAAGGACCTTAAAATATCGGTCTGAATGGGACTGATTATTTAAGAAAAGCACCACAGGCACCTGGTAATGGGAACTGGTCTGCCAAAGAGCTTTTTAAGGTAATGACCTGAGATTTTCTGCCCAGACATTCAACTCTTAGGGATCCTATGAAACACTTGGCCTAGGATATAAAACAGCAGTGGAATGTCATTCTTTTTTTTTTTTTTTTTTTTGTATTTTTGCAGGAGTCTTCATTTCCTGTAGTAGTCTATCAGAAAAGGACACTAAGGCATGTAACACTGAAAAACATAATCATCATTTGCTAAACCTCTCTAATTTTAATGACATAAAGTTGGGGGATGGGGAGGTGGGGGAGACAAGGATGGCTCACTCGTCTCCTCCATTCCTAGCATTTGCTTTAAAAAGAACCAAAACCACTAAGGCATGATTCCCATCCATGCTTCTGTTTCAAGTATTCCCCTATTGGAAAGAAAATGCACTCTTAGAACACATCTGCAATCAGCCTTCCTGGGATAGAACAAAAGTGCGATTATGCTTACGGAGAATAGCATTCATATCAATGTTTTTAGACTTTACTCATGTTGAGAATTGTTTCAGAAATTGCTGTCTTTCTAAATTTTTCAGAAATTGCTATCTTTCTAAATTTTGTGTATGGTGCAACTTACTATACATACAAATTTAGCATGAATGATCACCACAGTAAAACATAGTCCTCCACCCTCTGCTTTTCCCCAAGTCTACCTGATGTGCTCTAAAATGAATAGCATAAAGCAATCCTATAAAAAAAAGAGGTAATATGCAAATTGACCATCACTCCAACACACAAAATGACCGCCCCCATGTGGTCAAAGATGGCCGCTCCCATGTGGACACAAGATGGCTGCAACAAGGTGGCCAAAAGGGGAGGGCAGTTGGGGGGAACCAGGCCTGTATGGGAAGGCAGTTGAGGGGGACCAGGCCTGTATGGGAAGGCAGTTGGGGGGGACCAGGCCTGAAGGGGAGGGCAGTTGGGGGCAAACAGGACTGCAGGGGAGAGCAGTTGGGGGGAACCAGGCCTGCAGGCGAGGGCAGTTAGGGGCAACCAGGCCTGCAAAGGAGGGCAGTTGGGGGGAGCCAGGCCTGCAGGGGAAGGCAGGTGGGGGTGAACAGGTCAGCAGGGGAGGGCGGTTAGGAGTGACCAGGTCTGCAGGAGAGGGCAGTTGGGGGTGACCAGGTCTGCAGGGGAGGACAGTTGCGGGGGGGAACCAGGCCTGCAGGAGAGAGCAGTTAGGGGTGACCAGGCCTGCAGGGAAGGGCAGTTAGGGGCAACCAGGCTGACAAGGGAGGGCAGTTAGGGGTGATCGGGCCATCAGGGGAGGGCAGTTGGGGGCAACCAGGCTAGCAGGGGAGGGCAGTTAGGGGCGACCAGGCCAGCAGGAGAGGGCAGTTAGGGGTGACCAGGCCAGCAGGGAAGGGCAGTTAGGGGCAATTGGGCCAGCAGGGGAGCAGTTAGGTGTCGATCAGGCTGGCAGAGGAGTGGTTAGGGGGTGATCAGGCTGGCAGGCAGAAGTGGTTAGGGGCAATCAGGCAGGCAGGCAGGTGAGCGGTTGGGAGCCAGCAGTCCTGGATTGTGAGAGGGAACCCAGATTGGAGAGCATATAGGCTGGGCTGAGGGACACCCCACCCCCCACCCCCGTGCACGAATTTTGTGCACCAGGCCTCTAGTAATATATATTTCTCTCCAGGAAATATATATATTTTTAAGAATCTAAAGGGACTGACCTGAAAAGAAAACATTGATTTTTTTTTTTAAATCCTCACCTGAAGATATGTTTTTAGTGATTGAGAGGAAGAGAAAGAGAGAGAGGAGAGAGAGAGAGAGAGACATCAATTGGTTGCCTCCCATATGTGCCCCGACCTGGTATCAAACTCACAACCCAGGTATGTATCCTGAATGGAAATCGAACCTGAAACCTTTTGGTGTACAGGACGAAATTCCAACCAACTGAGCCACCTGGCCAGGGCAGATGCATTGATATTAAATAACTGTCTTGAACATAAGAAAAAATAAAATTAAAATTCATCTGAAATATATTAATACTTCTGTTAACTGAAATTACCTGTTTTGGTTGATTTGGTTCGGTTCATTTATATAATTCTCTTTTCCAAAGGGGAGAGGGAGGGCAGGAGTTAAAAGTATGAATTATCTTGGGGTTGAGAAGAGAAAAAGAAAGAACTTAACTTGGAGTTCTACAAAACGCTGTCTTAAAATGCATGAATATCATCATCTTTTACCCAAAATCCAAGTAAAAATGGAAAACTGTTGTTATGAAGCACCCAGCAATTGACTTGCTTAATCTTCAGGCCATAATATCACGTTATATAGAGAGCACCGCATTGTACCTGTTGTATTCCCTTAGAGTGACAAAAAGCTTACAAAGCATGTATTATCATATTATCCTTACAAATGGCCTCTTCAACCCTGACCTTAGTATAACCTGGTATTTGCATGTTTTCTGACTTTGGAGAAGTGCCTGAAGATTCCCCTAGCCTTAGAACCCTCATATATGTAATGAGGAAGTAGAGTTAGATGATGTGTAAAGTATCTTCCTGTTCTAAAATTCCTTTATTCTGCCCTAACCCATCTGGCTCGTGGACAGAGTGTCGGCCCAAAGACTAAAGGGTCCTCGATCCGATTCTGTACCTTGGTTGTGGGCTCAATCCCCAGTAGGAGGTGTGCAGGAGGCAGCTGATTGATGTTTCTAACTCTCTAACCCTCTCTTTCCTCTCTGTAAAATAAGTAAAATATTTAAAAAAATAAAAATAAAATTCCTTTATTCTATTGTTGTATAATTAAATGTGAAGTCATCTCTGGTTTCAAAAACTTCACAAATAACAATTGCACACTGTATTATAATTTTCAAAGACATTAAAATTAAAAGAAGATATTTTGTTTGGTGTGTTTCAAAGATTTTAAGTCATCTGTGTTTGTGGGTTTGCACCAACGCCTTGTTTGTGCACTTCTTCTCTTCTCCACCCTTATAACCTTTCTTCTAGGTCAAGGGTTCACTCAATTGTATTAATTATATCATTTTTTCATATAAATTGTTCTGCAAATGTTTTTTAATGTCATTGATTTATGAGAACCTACACTCAGAGTGGCATCCTTATATTATGGATACTTGTTTTTAAAGATCCAAAGCCATTTTCATTACTTTTGAAGAATTCTTAAATGTCACTCAGGACAACTAAGAATCCCCACACCTCAAGCTATTTTGCTTGTGGAAAGAAGGAAATATCATTTGCAAAGTGATTTGGTATTTGAATGTAGTAGAACTTGCTTAATAACTGTGAGGCTTGTGTGCTAAATTACCTTTACAAGAATGCTTTAATAACAAGATCACTGGACTAGAGAGAAAAAATAGCCGTCAAGCTTGGGAATAAAAAAAAAAAAAAGAAAGGGAATCAAAAGCTTTATGTAGAAGGCATTTTCTTTTTTAGAGGTAATTTATATGCTCAGTCTTTGCATCCACGTTTCATTTATTCTGCTAGGTGAGACAGAGGGTTCTCAAAGGTAGGATAGTTTCAATTATACTCACAAACTTTAAAAAGAGAATGAACACAATAAGAAAAATTGAAGAAAGTCAGCATTAAAAAGGCAGTTGACTGTAAAAGATGGGAAGATCGGGGTCATTGCCCAGAAATCATAATTAAAAATTTTTTAAATATTGTGAATAAGCAAACCTTTGCATTATAATCTAATTATAGACATTATTCATGGTGGTCTCTCTAGGGATTATTAATTGACAATTCCCTAAAGCAGAATCATTAAAGACAAAGAACTTGATAACCACTGTTCTGTTAACAAAGCGAAATACAGTATTTGCTCTCAGCCAGAAAGAATACTGGGGACTCTGAACCATCTAGGGATGGAAGAAATGATTGAGGACAAAGGCTGACAAGCTCTGGGGTTGTCTGAGAACTGAAAACAAGTCTGAAAATGCATATTTCATCTCCATAACCTAGATATTTTGAAACATACATGCTTTTACAGCTTTTATCCTGATTTGGCAATATGAAGACAGAACTTTAAAACAAGATGATTTATACTGGCTAGGGACAAATGGCCTCTTCAACCCAAATATCAGACTGACAAGAATGTCTGGAATTAGACATCTTCTAAATAAGAGATGTCACACGGATGCAACAACCCTCTCAATTTCCCTTTTTAACTTCAACCTAATGAAAACAACTACATCAGAATTTTACCATAATTAATTTCAAAGGTTATGTCATAAAATCACTTAATATTACATTTTCCTGCCTTTTCTGGCTCTAATAATAAAATTCTTCTGATAAAATTCAAAGCAAAAATGGTATAACATCACAGTTTATATTAAATTGGTGGTAAATTTCTCAACGTTCTACAGTTTTCTACCATTTACTGAGTGCCAGGCCCAGGTCAGGAACTGGAGCCTGGATTTTACTTGCATAATCTTACTGTCTCCCTAGTGATTCTATGAGCAGCAATCTGCATTTTTTTTTTTTTTTTTTTTTGAGAGGAAATCTCTCAGATTAGATAAAATCCCCTTTACACTACTTCTCCATCAAAGCCGACTTAAATCTGCTAGCCACTGGGTCATTCATTTCCACTTCCTCCTTCTCCTAACTCTATTCCCTATTTTATTTTCAGTACCACCATTCTCTCTCCAAGTTTTTCAACTAACCCTCTAAAGGTTCCTTCTCAGATTATCCATGGACTCATCTTCATACAATAAACATTGGTGCTTCTCAGGGCTCTGTCAGTAACTCTTTTTCTCTTTTCACTCTGACTAGGAAATCCTGTCTATTTCCATGGTTTTACCTATTATTTATACCCAATGACCAACAAGTTCTTAAGTCCAGCTCTGATATTTCTCTTGACTCAACTATTCAATTGTCTGTATATCCACTTAGATGTCCTAGAGATACCTAGACTCAATATGCCTAAAATGAAACACATTATATATTTACATTACATACATATTCTGTTGGTTGGTGTGATAGATTCTGGAGTTCTCTCCTTGTAATAGGATTAAGTCCATGGCCTTTGCCAACGGACCTCACAGTGGGGATGTATACCTCCCCATATATACAAAATTATTTATTTCTTTTTTTCTTACTTACTTTCTAGGAAATACTTCAAGAGGTATAGCATGTTTCCACTTGTTCCTCTAGCCACCAGGAGGAAGCTTAATCCTAAGTGTGGGTCCTGAAATGAAGAAACACATGAAGCATCCAGAACCTGCCCTGTGATCTGAAGCACAGTCACCAACACTGACTTGCAGTTCTGCAGATCCAGGAGTGATAAATAAATGGTCACTGTTTAACCATCCAGATTTGGGAGTTACTGCCCTGGCCAGGTGGCTTAGCTGGTTGGAGCTGCTATCCCATACACCAAAGATTGCAGGTTTGATTCCCGGTCAAGGTACATGCCTAGGTTGCAGGTTCGATCCCCAGTGAGGTCATGTACTGGTGGCAACCAATTGATGTTTCTCTCTCACATAAATTTCTCTCTCTAAAAATCAATAAAAAATATATTCTCAAGTAATGATTATATATATATATATATATATATATATATATATATATTTCAAAGTTATTTGCTTTGCAGCATTATCACAACCAAAGCTGGTGAGTTAGTGACACCTCTACCACACTGGAAACCCTACATATCAGATTTATTTATGCCTTCCCCCCACCACACACACACACATACACATCAAAATATAAAATTACACATCAAAAATAAAATTGCTAACACCTCTCAAATTTTCACCTAATTATTTCTCTTATCTCTCCTCTCTTCTATGTTCCTGCTAGTGTTACTGACTGAGGCTCATATCATCAGTCATCTAGTCTATGGAAATGACCTTCTAACTCGTCCCCCACTTTCAGCTTCTAACTCCACACATATGCCCTCCTCCATGCCAAATGAATGGTAGACTAAAACAAAAATATGTCTACATCACGCATTTGTTTAAATATCTTCACAACTTCCCATTGCTTACAGAATCAAGTCAAACTCCTCAGCTCAGCACAGAAGACTGCTTTTGAGCTGGCCTCTGTCCACTTCTCCATCTTCATCTCCTGCCTCCTGGACCCTGCTTACGACATAATTCACATTCATCAGGTACAAGATCCATAGAGCTTCCAACACACAACTGTATGTCTCGACTTAGGATCTTCATACCTCTTTCCTTTACTTTGAATCTTCTCAACTCAACCTCTTGGTGACCTACTAATCTTCCTACAAACCTCTATTTAAAGATCACCTCGCCTCCTCTCCACTTTTCTCAGATATTTGTGCAATAAAAGACAATTATAAATTATTTATACCATGCTGTTTATACATTTGTCTTCTCTACTGGATTGTCTAAATTGAGTGGTCATTTTTAATCTTACTTGACTTACAAAGCATTTGATTGTGTTGCCTACTCCTCTTTCTTGGTTTCCCCCTACATCCATGAGCACTTCTTTTGAGTCTTTTTGCTAGGTCCACCCCACTCCTGACCTCTTAACAATGAAGTACTTAAGGTCTCTTCTTTATCTGTACAGATCCCCTTGATGATCTCATATCTTTAAATAATATCTACATACTGATAATATCTAAATATTATCTAAATTTATATTTTCAGTTTTGTAACCCTTGCCTTGCCTTGAACTAGACTGAGCTGAACATTCAGCCACACTTGGAAAACACAGTGTCCAGAAAACAGCCTAGTAAACCCCTTGCAGGGAAGCATATCAGACACTCTGGAATAACAAGTCTTCACCTATGAAGTGCTCAAATACTGCATAATTGCAAAAAGGTTTTCAGGCAAACCACAGCCAGGTGAAATGAGCAAAAGAAATTAGGGCAGAGTGGCTTAGGCCAGAAGGCATAAGTTTCCTCCCCCCAAACACCTTCAAAGATTCTTCTCAGAATTAGGCACTGAATGAGAAATTTGGTCTGAATGGGTTACTCAGGGACTGACTCCTTAAGCCCCCTCACTTCTAGGGCCAAGTGTGCCTTGGTACCAAAACAGTCCCTAGATGTCCCCACATTCTTACTTTATTCTGCACATGTACACTAAAAAAAACTGTCTCAAATTTCAGTTGTTTCACCCCTTATTAGTATCTCACCCAAAGATGTATTACAATCAGACCCTGCCTTATCCCCTTCTGCCTTCAGGACCAGGTAAAGAGGGAAGGGGATGGAGAGAGTACAGTTCTGGAAAGGAACATGAACACCATTATCATAACTATCACCAACTTTGGGCCTAGTAAATGGGGTTAACCATACCCATAGGAAAACAGGACACTAGGCCTTATGGCTCTGGACTTCTGAATGAATCTTTTTGGCAGAAAGGATAACTGTGAGGCCTTTGGTCAAGGAAAAACACTAGTACTTTTTCCTAAAACAGTTAAGCTCCTATAACATCACTGGCTCCTGCTCCATGATCTCCAAGGTCTCACTATCCAGCCCTGAATTGTATTTCCATTTCTCCAATGACAGGACTCTAAAGTAACCTATAGCCCACAATTACCTGAATTCAATGGCCTTTCTCAATTTTCATACCAATTCTCCATAAAGCCATAATTCCTAGGTTTCTTACTCCCTGACATTTCCTTCTTATCTCCTATGCTGGCTCTTCCTACTAACTTTCCCCAGGCTGCCAATTTTCTATCTTTCATACTCTTCCTTTTGACTTAAACTGCAATCCATTATCTTCAGTTACCAGAGGGCATCTTCATTCAAATGCCCTACCCCTGTCTAACACAATGTTCAAGAGTGAACTCATCAATATGCCCAACACATACACATTCCTATTCACAGATACCCTCATTTTTTTAATGTAACTTTATTGTTGAAAGTATTACAATTGTCCCCTTTCCCCCCATTGACCCACTCCACCCCACCCTACCCAAACCCCCAAAGTCTACCACACTATTGCCTGTGTCCATGGGTTATGCATATATGCATATAAGTTCTTTGGTTAATCTCTTCCCGCTCCCTCTGAGATTCATCAATATGTTTCATGCTTCCATGTCTCTGGAGACAGCCTAATTTCACTAGTGGATCCCAAATTTTCTTTGCCCATAGCCTTCAAACCACAGAACTAGCTCCCATTGTTTTTGCATGTATCTCACAGACCAGTCAGAAAAATCATCTCATCAAGTCTTCCTTCAGAATATCTCTTGCATCCACCTCCTTGCCACCACTCTGGACCAGGTCTTCATCATCTCATATCTGGACAGCTACCTTGTAACTGGTTTCCCTGGCTATAGTCTTTCCCAATTCCCATGTATCATAATGGTAGGGACTATGTCTTATTCACATTTGTACTCCAGGCACCTAACAGGGTGCATAACAAATAGTAGATGCTCAATAAATATTTGCCTGATGCATTGATCAAAGCCTTATACCACCTCCAGATTATTTTTTAAACAAGATATTGCCCTGTTATTCCATTGCCAAAAAAAAAAAAAAATTAAATCTTAAAAAAAGATTCAGACATCCTTAGCGCTGCCGCGGAGATGGGAGAGGCTCCCGTGGCTGCGCTCACCAGCCATGAGCCTGGCTTCTGACACACTGACTACTAGGGGGCAGCTCCTGCATTGAGAGTCTGCTCCCTGGTGGTCAGTGCGAGTCATAGTGACCAGTCATTTGGTCGATTTGCATATTAGCCTTTTATTATCAGGATTTTTCCAAGAAACCATTTCTTCAAGAGAACTCTCAATCAGAAACATGGTAGATAACAGAAACTCAAAGCTTCTCTTCTTAAATCTGGGATAGAATGCTTACATTCACACCTATAGCCTTCTTCACCCACCTCCTTTCCTCTGCCCCCATCCCCAAGCAATCCTAGAGATAGTAACTGTCTAGGATACCCTAAGGCAGTAGTTTTCAAACCTTAGTTTACTGAATTTTTGCCCTTAGTGTTTATTAAAAAGTATATTACCAGGCTCTATTTTCAATTATGATTTATTGGTCTGGGCTTTGACCCTGAAAAGTTTGCATTTTAACAATCTTTCATGTAAACCTCATGAACACTGTCAGAACAATACACTTTCAGAAATCTTACCCTAGAAGGTGGTGGATTGCAATTTAAAAGCCTTATCTCATAGAATGCTGGTCTGAACCTCAATTGGTAGCAGTTAAGACCTATCAACATATGGTATTCATCTCATTCATCATTAATTAATATCATAGTGTTTCCAAGGATATTTGCTTCAGTTTATTGTCCTGCTATTTCCCAATCGTAATTCAAACCTTAAGTTCTTTCTTATGTTGCTCCCCTGAAATGCCCTTTTCTATTCACTTTCTCTTCCTCTGAATCTTCCCAAAATCAATCATTATTATCTAGATCAAAGCCTTTCTCCCTGATGTTTTCCCATCCATCCATCCATCCATTCTTCCAACCATCCATCCATCTATTCATACATCAACCCATCCATCCATCTTTCCATCCCTCCATTCATTCAATAAGAATTTATTAAATGTGTCATGATTCTAGGTTCTATGAGCACATCAGTGAACAAATAAATACAAATCCTTGTCCTCAGGAATTTATATTCTAGTGAAGGAGGACTGGCAATAAATAAATTATAAGTCAAATCTATAGTAAGTTAAATGGTGATAAGTTGTTCTATGAAGAAAATAAAGAAGAGATGAGAAATAGAGAATGACAAGAGTGAAGATGTAAAAACAATTTTAAATGTCATTGTTGGGAAGGCCTCATGAGAAGAAGGCAATTGAGTAAAAATTGAAAGAGGGTGTAAGCCATGTGGGTATTTGAAGTACTTTCCAGGGAGAAGGAAGGGCAAGTGAAAAAGCTGAACAGGAGTATACCTCATGTATTAGAGGAACAGCATGAATATCACTGTGTCTGGAGAAGAGTGAGCCAGGAAGAGGTGGCAAAGAGATGAGATCAGAGGTGACCAAATGAATAGCATTGGAAGGATTTGACTTCATAAGCCCTTACATTGTGCAAAGGAGTGACATGTCTGTCTCACATTTTAACAGAATTATTCTGGGGGAAAGAGCAGAAGCAGAAAGAACAGTTAAAAGATTGTTGCAATAATCCAAGCAAGACATGACAGTGACTTGCTGACATGGATTGTGTTAGGAGTGGTGAAAAATGAACGAATTCTGGATATATTTTGAAGGAAGATGACATAGGTTGCTGATAAATTGAATGAAGAAATTTGAGAAACACTATATCTCCAAGGTTTTTGCCCTGAGTACCCTGATTAATATGAGGAAGACTGTGAGAAAAGAAGGTAGGAAGAGGGAGAAAAAATCAGGTGAGTTTGAGATTTAGTAACATGTTAAGTTTGAGGTGTATATTAGACATCCCCATGGGTAGTATATTGAGTATCACAAGCCAAAAAATTCAGGGGGAATGTTTGGGCTGAAAATGTAAATTTAGATAGCTATGTCAGTATATAGATGGTGTATAAAGATATGGAATCAGGAGAAACCAAGATGGTGGCAAAGTTAAACACCTAAACTGCTGCCTCGCACAACAATTTTAAAACTACAACTAAAAGACAAAATGGACATCATCCAGAACCACAGGAAGGCTGGCTGAGTGGAAATTCTACAACTAGAAGGAAAGAGAAAAGCACACTGAGACTCACAGGAGCTGCGGAAGGCAGAGGTACAGAGGTGCGCGCATGGAGGGGGAGGTAGGCGCACGCGGGGAGAGGGCTGGCAACTGAGTACGCTGCTGGCTTTCTCAATCGGGAGGGAGACAAAAGCTCCAGACTGCTCTGAATTCCAGTTCCAGGCAAGATTCTGAGGACCCAGACTCATACGGGGGAAAACTGGACTGTCTGGCAACCGGCGAAACTCGAGGGTGGCTTTCTCTCAGAGGTGTTTGCAGCGGTTACCGCGGGACACTGAGAACCAGGGGCCTCTTAGGGCAGGGCTGACGGGAAGCCATTGCTGTGTTTTATGCCCTGAGATCCTGCCCCACAAAGCCATTGCTGTTTGCTCTGCCCTGAGACTCCGCCCCATCCAAGCTGAGCACAGAGGCTTTTGCACATGAATAGCCTGGCCCTTTGAATTCTAATCTTACCTAACAAACTGCAGCTGAGTCAGTGAGACCCAGAACACCCAAAAGAAGGCCCAAGACCCCACAGAAGCTTGTATTGCTTCACAGCTAGGCCTCATCTGAGCACCTCCAAAACCCAAACAAAGAAGAGGAATCTGCAGATCTCTCCATACCTCCTGTTGGGTGGCCACAGGTAGAGGCTAAATTAGCACCTCCTTGGTCAGAGTAGGACCATCCAGATTACAACTCCTCAGATCCATAAGGGAGACACTCTTGTCTCACAAGGCTGTCTCCAGCAAAGAATTTCTCCCATTGTAGACACAGCTGATCCTCACAGCCAATTGGCCCAGAGGTCAATTCCTCCCAGTGATACCAACAACAATCAAGGCTTAACTACAACAAGACTGTGCACATAGCCCACAAAGGGGTGCACCAAGAGTGTCCAGCTCAGGTAACTGGGGAGACTGAGCCACTGGGCCCTATAGGATACCTAGCACACAAAGCCACTCTATCAACACAGGGAAGTAGCCAAATGTGGAGACAAAGAAACAGGTCACAAATTAAAGCAATGAAGGAAAGCAAACAACTGGATATAGAGTTCAAAACCACGGTTATAAGATTTTTCAAGAATTTTCTAGAAAAGGCCGATAAATTTAGCGAGACCCTTGAGGATATGAAAAAGGACCAACTAGAAATTAAGCATACACTGACTAAAATAAAAAATAATATACAGAGATTCAACAGCAGACTAGAGGATCACAAGAATCAAGTCAAAGATTTGAAATACAAAGAAACAAAAAACACCCAACCAGAAAAGCAAAAAGAAAAAAAGAATCCAAAAATGTGAAAATAGTGTAAGGAGCCTCTGGGACAACTTCAAGCGTACCAACATCCGAATTATGGGGGTGCTAGAAGAAGAGAGAGAGCAAGATACTGAAAACCTATTTGAAGAAATAATGACAGAAAACTTCCCCACCTGGTGAAAGAAATAGACTTACAAGTCCAGGAAGCACAGAGAACCCCAAACAAAAGGAATCCAAAGAGGACCACACCAAGACACATCATAATTAAAATGACAAGAGCAAAAGACAAAGAGAAAATATTAAAAGCAGCAAGAGAAAAACAGTTAGTTACCTACAAGGGAGCACCCATATGATTGTCAGCTGATTTCTCAACAGAAACTATGCAGGCCAGATGGGAGTGGCAAGAAATATTCAAAGTGATGAATAGCAAGAACCTACAACCAAGATTACTCTATCCAGCAAAGCTATCATTCAGAATTGAAGGTCAGATAAAGAGCTTCACAGACAAGAAAAAGCTAAAGGAGTTCATCACCACCAAACGAGTATTATATGAAATGCTGAAGGGTATTCTTTAAGAAGAGGAAGAAGAAGAAAAAGGTAAAGATAAAAATTATGAACAACAAATACATAGCTATCAACAAGTGAATCTAAAAATCAAGTGAATAAAAAATCTGATGAACAGAATGAACTGGTGAATATAATAGAATGAGGGGCATAGAAAGGGAGTGGACAGACAATTCTCAGGGGGAAAGGAGTGTGGGGGTGTGGGAAGAGACTGGACAAAAACCGTACACCTATGGTTGAGGACAGTGGTGTGGGGGGTAAGGGCAGAGGGTGGGGTGGGAACCGGGTGGAGGGGAGCTATGGAGGGAAAAAAGAGGAACAATTGTAATAATCTGAACAATAAAGATTTATTAAAAAAATAAAAACTCAAAAAAAAAAGGATATGTGATCATCAAGGGAATCAGTCTTGAGCACTTTATTGTTAAGAGGTCGGGAGTGGAGTGAACCCAGGAAAAGAGACTGAGAAGAGGCACTCACTGATACAGGAGAAAGCCAAGAAAGAGAGTAGGCAACACAATCAAATATGCTTTGTAAGTCAAGTCAGATTAGAAATGACCACTCAGTTTAGAAATACAGAAGTCTCTGGTGACATTGACAAAGGCAGTTTCAATGGATGAATGAGAGGGAAGCTGAATGGAGTGGAATCAAGAAAGAACTATAAGGATGGAGAGAGAGAGAGAGAGAGAGAGAGAGAGAGAGAGAGAGAGAGAGAGAGAGAGAGAAGAGGAGAGGAGAGGAGAGGAGAGGAGAGGAGAGGAGAGGAGAGGAGGGGAGGGGAGGGAGAGGAGAGGAGAGGGAGAGGGAGGGGAGGGAGAGGGAGGGAGAGGGAGAGGAGAGGAGGGGAGGGGAGAGGAGAGGAGAGAGAGAATTGCACAGCGAGTATAGACCACTCTTTCAAGATGTTCTTTCATCCACTTCCTTTCCTTCTCCTTGAGTCTCTGTACCACCTAGTACCAGTCTGCTTGTTTCCACATTTCATCATATTTTACTCTTAATGATACTTAACTCACCATTATGTTTATATCTTCTTTAAAACTAATTTGGATGCTTTTAGTAGAGAGGATCAATATCTCATTTTACACTGCAACACCCCCTCAGTGCTTTGCACAATTCTGTGCCTATAGTGAGTATTCAAAAATATGTGATGAACTAAATACACATTTCTCTAATAACAGCCTCTTCCCCTTTTTCTAGCTCTTTTGCCTAATTATAATTTTAAGCAGATTGTAGGTCAAATTTCTGCTCCTCAGTTTGACCTTTAAGGTCCTTCTTAAAATGGTCCTATCCAAAATGTATCTTTTCGTAGTTTCTTATATTGCCATCTGCTTTAGTTAGGATAGTTTATTGACCCTTTCCTGAAAGGATGCTGCTTATTTTTACCTGTCATTTTAATTATATTATCTCTGTCTGGAAATTTCTCCTCTAACTCAAGGATTTTTCTCCTTTCAGAAACTAACCAAGAAAAAAACGTAATCTCATATTTTCTGTAACATGTAGTTCTCTAGATCTTAGGCTTATCATCGGTACCACAACATCATGGTCTTTCTTATACTATCTATAGGATTCAAAAATGACTTTTATATACCTTCCACTTTAAAATTACCTTAGACCAAGCTTAACTATTTTAGTTTTCTATTTATTCTATCCATCAAATAACACTTTCAGGATCAATAAAAAATGAGAAACAAATATTACCACACATGACATTTAATGGAGGATTAATACATGATAAAATGAATTTATTATGAATGGATGGATATATAAATGGATGGATGGATAGATATAGATAGATAGATATAAATCAAAAGGGCTTACTATTGCATAGTTATTTCATACATCATACATTATCTTCTTTAATGCTCTCAAGAGCCATAGGATGTGGGTAGTAAGCATTTCATAAGAGTATAATGAAAACAATCTTAAAGGGGTTGTCTTGCCCAAGGTTATTCAAGACACTGGAACCTAAATCTCTGACTCTAGAATCCAGTCCTTTCCTCTTTCCACTTTAGTTGTTTCCTGGGTAAAAATATAAAACCACTCAAAATCTAATTCAAAGCTATTTCCAAGTCTTGTCACTTAGAATTGATGAGGTTTTGCTACATTTGTTTTTCAATGAAAGTATAGTTCTTTTAATTCTATTTTTTTTCTTTAATAACATATAAACTATTAGCCTTACAATTGATTTGATCATTTCACCTAAAATGTCAACAAAACAAAGTGCAAGTTTCCTTAATAACTCTTTGCTTTTGATCTTTTGTGTCTAAAAAGCCTTTCAAACTACCACTGACTTAAACAGTAATGGTTTACAAGTTTGAGTTTCTGAAAATCAGACAAAAATGTTCTCTGGGAATAAATTTCCTCTTTAGAGTAAGTAGATTTCTCTGTGCCACAAGACATTCCTCTCAGATTTCTGATCTTAAGAGAACAAAACATTGTTTATTGAGCCTATAATGAACTCCACACCTCAGATATATTTTTAAAAGATGTTCAGTTTACTTCCTCAGTATAGGAATGCTTGTGAACTTTGAAAGCTTTCTTAATCCTCTTAGATCATTGGGGCACAATTAGAGATCAGAGTGAATAGTTTACTAACATGTATTCCAATATGATTGAATCCTTCAAGGTTAACAAAAAAAATTCTGGCAATCTTATTTGCTTTACTTCTGGTCATAGGTTCTAAGAAATGAAAGATAGATATGGCAAAGTATGATGTTATAAAGGAAATATAATCTCTACTTAAGACAGCTACAGAGTTCACTCAGCATCCCAAGTGCCCACCCAGAGTGCCTTCAGACTGTAGCTTATACCCTAAATCACCTGCCTAAAATTTGAGGTTACATTGAGATCTTCAGAGGAGTTGTATATAAAACCAAAGTGCTATTTTTAATTTTTAAAAGTATCTTTGAGAAGTACATATAAAGTATTAAAAATTCCATAAATTTAACTGTATATTAGTAATTATTTTTCTCATTTCATGTAACACTAAATGCTTTTTGATTGTTTTCATAGTAAATTGTGAATCTGCAAGTAGAGATTTTGAATTTTAGCTTCTGCTTATATCTCAGGTTTCAGAATTAATGAGAATGGAGCCTTTCTATATATTACAGAGAAATCTGACAAATAAGCTGATTGAAAAACTAGGTATATGCTTTCTTTTACCATTTTCAAAAAGAGAATAGAAATGCAATGATAATCTTTGTGTACTATTTTTCTCTTTTGTCAAATCTTAACTGACTTGCAGAAAGTGGATAACGTTCCATTAAAATGAACCAAAAATAAATTTAAAAGACCTCAATGAAATGATTGATTATGAAATGGATCTTTCAGTTGAAGAGTGAAGATGAAACATTAAAAAAATCAGCTTATGCAATAGACATTTTTTACAATTCTTTTTTTACAGCATGAGCAAATGGAGAATGTAGACACAGCCTTCATCTTTCCTCATATGCTCTGCTATGTATGCTCCAAGATTTACAGTGACTCTTTACATTAAGAGAGAGAGAGAGAGAGTAGGAGGGAGGGAGGAGAGGAAGGGAGGAGAGGGAGGAGAGGAAGGAAGAAGGAAGGAAGGAAGGAAGGAAGGAAGGAAGGAAGGAAGGAAGGAAAGAAAGAAAGAAAGAAAGAAAGAAAGAAAGAAAGAAAGAAAGAAAGAAAGAAAGAAAGAAAGAAAGAAAGAAAGAAAGAAAGAAAGACTGTCAGTTACTGGAGAGGTGACTATTGAGCATATTTTCATGTCGATGGCGATGGCTTACAATGGTTGATGACTCTTAATCAAACTAAGACTGTGATGTTGAGGATCAACAGAATTTGGAAATGGGAACATGCAAACAAAGTGATGTTTCTCCAATATAATTTGTTTTGTAAAGTTATTGCCCAGTGAGCACTGCATAAACTCTTATTTCACTCATGAAAAAACTGTACTTGGATTTTTAGTGAGTGAAACCAGAGAAAGAATTCTGATCATTTGAAACATTTTTAATGTAAAATTTCATGCTCTTCTTGATTCTGACACTGGTGAGATTTGTAAAGGGCTCTAATTGTGGGCAATTATTACAATCCTCTAGCGCCACCTAGTGCTCCACATACTGCTGTAGCCCAGCTTACCTCTTAAACCAAACTAACAATTTCTTACAAAGGTATTCATCCTAAATAAAAGGGAACAAGAAGACTTCATAGCTTAATTTTGAAATCTGATGGTCAAGCTATTTTCTATCAATAGTTTTAAATTGCTAAAGGACTCTTGTCACTTGTGTTGAACTAAAAGTCTTTTACTTCTTAGGGGTTCATTACCATTAATAAGTGCCTAATTATCACTGCTTCCTGGCAAACTGATGCAATTATAAGGTTGATCTGGTTTTGCTAGAAGGTAAGTCACTTTATAATTGATTCATTTGAGCATTTTGGAGTGGAAGATCTACACATGTAAGTGCTAAGTTTATAGAAACAGCCAAGGAAACGTGGAAACAAAGGATGACCACTGATGACCCAATTTTTGAGAATTGACTTAAAATTGGTTGAAGACACTCTCAGGTTCTTATTATTAGAAATAGCGGTCACCAAAGAAGGTTAAGGCAGGTGACAGCTACTCCTCCACATACTCATTACCAAGAATTATAATGAAAGCATGACTCAGATCAAATGATGCCACCCATACAGGTATTAATAAGTATTCTATAGCAAGCAAGTACACAACTATACATACACTCTATTCTGTAAGTTTAACAAACTCTCAGCTCTTTACAGTGCTCAAAAAACTACCTTGTATGAAAGATTCACTAGAGTCAGAACTTTGTTATATTACTATCAGCATCAGGCAACCAGAAATCATCCTAAACCATTGGCTGGACAGAGGACCACTTAAAGGTAAAGCTTTAGGCACTATTCTTATATATAAAAGCTACATATCTCCATTTTTATGATAATTCCTGAAAATAATTTTGTCATGTAGAGGAAAGATGATATTAAAGCATGATCCTCTCCAAGTGTCAAGTATGTTAGGTACGTCACAGCATAACACCACTAAGAAAAATGTATATTCCACTGTTCTTCTTGAACACACATGGGAATGAGAGGGTCTCTATATGTGCCTCTCGGGAAAATATCCTATTATTCTTGTTCCGGTTGTCTCTTTCTCGAATCTCTTTATCAAGTAATCCAACAACCAGAAAAATGTCTTTGCTTCTAGATAAGGGCTAGGACTGGGTCAGATAAAAGCATCGTGTAAGGAAATAGAATTGCAGTCTGGACCTTTCAAACCCAGATACACAGCAGGGTAATAAACTAGCCTCGTCTGCTCATGAAAAAGCCAACTTTGCTGTGCAACTCCAGTCAGGTAACAAAGAAGGAAGGAGAAAGCTCATCACATAGGCCCAAATGGCCTTTCCCCCCACTTCCAGCCAAGTCAATGAAAGGGGGAGAATCCAGGATCCTTGTAAAACTGCTTCAATTGCTTCATTTACAAACATGAATGGGAGCAGAAAAGTAATAAGGGCCATTCATTTGATGCTCAAGGGGAGTTATGAAATCACCTTGTGCTCAATTTCCAAATAAATATTTCAAAAGGGACATTTGACTTTTGTACCAAAGGAAATTTACAATATTTTATAACATTAACAAATTTGTGTTTTGAGAAATGATGAGGAAATATACCATTGTATTTCAATACAATAGACCATACTCCCAAGCTAAAAATGGTTCTTCCCTACAGGTGAGGTGCTCTTAAAGGATGCCATAAAGTTCACCTGTGCCTCAGCATCTCCCCACTCACTCAGGGAAGTGCCATCTTCCCTTCTGCTGAGCCTCACACCTCAATTCAGGTCAGGGCTCTGATTTAGATGAGCCTGAAGAAATGGGTTCTCAGCGTTAAACACCAGAGGCAGGAGTTGTAAACACCCTAAAAAGTGCATGCAGAATATTGTGAGTCTGTCTATATGTAACTTCTTTTGTTCCCCTCTGGAAAGTGTGTTTCACAGCTTTAATTAGATGTTCAAGAGTGTCCCTGCTCCAACTCCAAAGAGCTAATGAGCACTGCCCACAGGATTTAACAAGCCCCCTGCAATTATCTTATTATTATGGATTTATCTATCAGAGTTGCCAATTCCCCTGACAGGACACACAAAAAGGTTAGATCTTTTGCAGGTAAGTGCTGTCTTGCATGACCCGGGCCTGAAGTATCCGTCAGTGATTAGAATCCACGTTTGACAGAGCATGGGCTCCGGGGTGAGGCTGCTTTGTCCCTCATCCTGCACGTGACTGTGGTCTCCGCCATCATTACCCACTGCCTGCATTCCTGCCTTAGCCCACTGATTGCTTCTGCTCTTGCCCTTCCTCAGTCTGTCCTTGGAGCAGCAGCCAGAGCGATCTTTACACTGAACTTCTGAAAAGTTATGTCCACAAAGCTGAAAATATTTACTACCTGGGGAAGTTTGTTCACACATGTTCTAGAGGGTTTGAGGGAGTGGGGTGGTTAGGCATGGAGGGAGGTAAAAATGAGCTAAGGAGTTACTATGTCAGATGATGAACCATGACGCAGGTAAGGGGACTGAGTGCAGCAGCAGGTCAGTGGGTGTGTGGGATGTAATTAGGGTTAGGGAGGCCTCCTTCTCCGAGACAGTGACCTGTGGGTAGAAGCTTGAAGTCACTGAAGGAGAAGACTGCAAGGGTATTTAGGAAAAGCACATTCCAGTCAGCAGCACTGGAGAGATCCCGAGGTTCAGGCAGAGAGAGTTCTTAGGTTGGAGAAACAGTGCTGAGGAAAGAACCTGAGGGAGGAGGAGGGTGGCCTGCCTGCCGGGTGTTTTACTTCTCTGGCTTCCAGCTGGGAAGTTGTGAGGAGATAGGGGCAGAGGAATGAGGTGTGAAGGGCCAGAGAGTAAATATTTTCAGTTTTGTGAACATAACTTTTTGTGACCTGCCAGCAGAGCCAAGGGTTCGGTGAGCCTGAGGAGGGGCGGTGAAGGATTAAAGAAAAGACAGACAAAGAGAATATAGCTGGGGCTTGGTGGACCTCCTGTGCCTGGATGAGGCCACAGAGAAGGATCCAGCCAAGCTGAGGCTTTATTTTATAGTCAGAGAAAAACAAGGTAGTGGTCAACATAGTTACAATGTTCTTGCGAGTCTCACTTGTTTTGGCAGCACTTGCTGCAACTCCCACAGCCCATTAGCTACCTAGGAAGGATCTAGGGAGGGCTATAAGTTTAAGCTTAATTAAGCTAAGAGGGCTCTGCCCTCTAAGCTGGGACTTGTTTGTGGCTCTGCCACAGGTCAATCTGAGGCTTAACTCTAGAGCTGCTCCCTACAACTTTTCAACTCTCTATCATAAGGGAAGAAGTCACTGATACTATGTAAACAAAGGGGAGTGACTATTCCAAGTCCGCCTGCTTCCAATGATCTTCCTATTTTGTATATTGCTTCCCAATATTACATAAAAAAGAAAAACCTATTTGTAATAAATAGTTTTAAAATAAACAAATGTATTGAGTTTCCATTATAAAAGCTCATCAGGTTTATTATAAAAATCTGGGAAAATTTATTTATGCAGTCATTTTATACTATATGGTACACAGTTTTTGGTACATGGTTGTTGTTTTTTCTTAAATAACATCTGTGCATTTCTATACCTAATGAATACTTTGTAAATATGATTTTTAATGACTTCTTAATATTCCATCTAGTCAATAGGCCATAATCAGTTTAACCATGTCTGTATTGTTGAAAATATAGTTTTACATTCTTTACCAACATTTTAAAAAATGCTGAAATTCATTTATATCTCCAGGAGGTAGGATTACTGGGCCAAGGTGATTAAGGTTTTCAAAGCATTTTGCCAAATTGCTATCATAGGAAAGTGTACTAATTTAATGCTCTTCAATATTATCAGAGTAGTTATTCCACTGCCATGTTTTAATATTGCTGTTCAAGAGCAATCTCTCTTCTACAAAGGACAACTAGAAGGGAGTCTTGTTTTTAGCATTACCAACTACAATTTAATTTACTCAACCCCTACTTCCAAGTATTAAGTGATTTAAAAAAGAGTTCCGCTCTCTGTTTAGGATTCTGATTAAACAGTGTAAAAGTGTGTGTGTCACTTGATATTGTAATGTATTATTCTTATTAATAAGTCTTCTGGGGGGATATGCCTCTGCCCCTAAGGTTTCATCTTGGTTTGCTTACTACCCCTTAATTAAGTAAGAACTCTTGGTAATATCAGTTAAATAAATCGACTACTGTTCACAGTGGCTGGGCGATCATGCTCTGATCCTGGCCCCAAGCTTATTGTGAGGAGTCCCAGAATCAATATGTGAACCAAGAGTTATTTATAGATTAAATAAATAACATGCATCCTATTTTTCCAATGTACCATATATACATGCTGTTGTAAAAAAAAATACACATTTATTTCAACACGTTGCTGAATTCATAATAGCTTTGTCATCAATATTTACTCAGAAGATCCTAAAAATACAACTGCTATTTTGGGAATTCTTAGACTTAGGGGTGGGGGCATTAAAATGTTTTTTCAGCTTCAAAACTGTTAGAAACTACTTCAGTAGGTGTCAGAGTTCACCTGTAAATCTGGTGGCGGTAGGCAAGGTATGCAGCTACTGAACACATTAAAGCAAATGTCATTCAAATGATCCTTGTTTAGCTTGTGTTCTTCATTGGGTAAAAGTTTTAATGATCTTACCCCTTTCCGGGAAATTCAAGCACTGTCTTTTTTCAACGAGGAATACTGTAACAATCTAAAAAGAATTTTTTTAAAAAATGACAATAGCACCCACCTTCAGGGCCCAATTTTTCTTTAAGCCCATGGAATTCGGGGTGAATGCAGCATAGCCCAGCAGCTCCCGCAGTTACTGTGTGTGTATCCAGTCTGGGCCACAGTGTAGATCTGGGGCATGTGTAGTCAGTGCAGGGTCCAGAGGAAGTACAGGAAAGCTGAGCTAACATCAGCTGATGGGTGATTTTCTTGGATTCCTCTGCTCCCATTTACATGTCCTCAAAGCCTGAGTGACCGTGCTAAGGCAGACACCAGGCAAGAAAGAGAAGGCTGATTTCTATAAAGAGAAATGAAAGTACTGTTACTCAACTCTGCTGTTAAGACTACGAAACCTTACAGCGTGTTTTATAGGGAGGAGCAGTGAAGCAGGAAATTGCTAATGCAATGTATTTGGAAGAAGAGAGGAAACGTGAGGATACCAGGCAAAGATGCAGAGATTTTAATACCTACCTAAAGCCCCTGCAGCAGAGACTAATGGGTTCAGAGTGAGCATTCAAGATGTGAAATGCCACTCAATTAATTATAGATTTGAGCTTGATTAGCTTTAAGGAATCTTATGAACAAAGAAATGGGGTTAATCCATGGCATTTAGTTAGTGGGTTTCATTTTTTCTCCCCAGCTTTGATCTGCCATTGCTTTTATTTCTGATAAACCATGGTAGCTATCACATATAACATAGGTTGTAAACAAATATTCGCTGATAACATTTTATAGAACTTATTAGAGGCCAGGTGCACGAAATTCATGGATGAGGGGGGTCCCTCAGCCGGCCCACACCCTCTCCAATCCGGGACCCCTTGGAAATCCCTCTCGCAATCAGGACTGCTGGCTCCTAACTGCTCATCTGTCTGCCTGCCTAATCGCCCCTAACCTCTCTGCCTGCCTGCCTAATAGCCCCTAACCATCTTTGCCTGCCTGTCTGATCGCACCTAACCCCTTCCAGCCTGATCACCCCTAACTGCCCTCCCATGCTGGCCTGATCACTCCTAACTGCTCTCCCCTGCCAGCCTGATCACCCTAACTGCTCTCCCCTGCCTGCCTGATCACCCCTAACCTCTGCCTTGGCCCCCGCCACTGTGGCTTTATCAGGAAGGAGGACCGGATGACCGTAATATGTCTGGTCTATACGGTCTAATTAGCCTATTACCCTTTTATTAGTATAGATTTCTCAGATATTTAGACTGTACTTCACACATATCATTAAGCCTTCTACATATCTAATATTCAACACATACGAATATCCAGACAGGATATGGTATAAGTAGCTTTAGTGGAATCCATTTCCAGATCCTCAACTTCCACATATACTCTTTTATTTTTTTCCAGAGAGAATGAAAGAGAGGGAGGGAGATGATAGATGATAGATAGATAGATAGATAGATAGATAGATAGATAGATAAGAAACATTGATGTGAGAGAAACATCTCTACTGGCTACCTCCTGCACACACCCTGACCCCTGACCAGATGCAGGAAGTGAATCCACAACCTAGGTATGTGCCCTTGACTGGAAATCAAACCCAAGACCCTTTGGTGCTCAGGCTGATGCTCTAACCACTGACCAACGCCACCCAAGGCCACCTATACTCTTTCTTAAAACTTATTCACTTAGCTAGCACCCAGATTTTGGTTTCTAAAGACTATTCTCCAATAAAAGGAACCAAGGCTCCTTTAAGAAATTAATTCTTTTAGGGATAGGAGAGAGAAAATACCAGATGAGATGAGTCTGGAATAATTTATAATGGCAGAAAATAAGGAAATGAAAATGGGAGGAGAGAAAGGAGGGAGGAGGAAAAGGAAGGACAGAGGGAGGGAGGGAGGGAGGGAGGGAGGGAGGGAGGGAGGGAGGAAGGGAGGGAGAGAAGACAGGAGCATGCCAAAAGGACAACCTGAAGGAGTGAATAGGCCAAAGCTGAAAGAAATTTCCAAAACCCTCCTTGAGGATTTGCATATTCCTAGAGGGGCCTTTTCTAATTCATATGCCCCGAGAGGGAGTCTTTTAAAAATATATACAGGCACCTTATAGACTAACATTGTCTTTCATTCCAAAAGCAGGTTAACAGATTAAGTGTTTTGGCTAACATTTGGTTCACACAGAAAATCCAAAAGTGTTTTTCAGACCTTGGACAGGGGGTGGGCATGGCAGAGGGAAGAAGGGAGGCTGAGATGGATGGTGGTTGGGAGTGATGGAGGAGCAAGGGGAGGAGCCGGGTTGGCCAGTGTGCTAATGAAATGCCGAGCTGACATACCTCATCTGAGCATGGCTTCACTCATATCATACCAGTTCTGTTTTATCACTTGGCTGAGCTTTTCAATGGGTGCAGGGAAGTTTTTAAAGGCTCACACATACTGATTGACATTTTTATCAATTCCTCTATACCAAGGCTTCCTAACTGGGTCGTCAAATTGTGCCCCAGGTTTAGAAAGTACACAATTGTGCACATTATTCTTTGTGGGTAAGTTCATAACATTAATCAAATTCTCAAAAGGATTCAAGACCCAAGACAAGTTAAAAACCAGAGTAGAGCCCAGCTGCCGTTGGTTGAGCATCCACCTATGAACCAGGAGGTCACGGTTTGCTTCCTGATCAGGGCACATGCCCGGGTTGTGGGCTCAATCCCAAGTAGGGGGCGTGCAGGAGGCAGCTGATCAATGATTCTCTCTCATCATTGATGTTTCTATCTCTCTCTCCCTCTCCCTTCCTCTCTGACATCAATAAAAATATATATTTTAAAACAACAACAACACAGACAAGATAAGGAACCCGGTCTTCTCCTCTCTCTGAGTCTCTGTGGTCCAGGCACATGTTCTGTCTGATCCCACGTCTGCCTATATCCCAGCCGTTTTGCCCACCAATTTTAGCATCAGCCAGTGGACCTTACCTGCAGCAGTTATTACTGTGGCTTCTTGGCTTCGCTCATAGCCCAGTAACTATAGAGAGGAAACGTGTCCTCCATTTCTTTATTCATTCAATCATTTGTTTATATCACTGAAGATTCATGCATATTTATTAACCAACTATAACCTCTTGCCTGAGTCTGCTGCAACCTTCTGAGTAGCCTTAGGAATCTCACAACTGTCCACTACAGGGACAGAAGGGAGGCTGACGCATCAAACATGTTCTTCCATTTCTGATAAGCATTATTTTCAGTTTTCAGTGATACATTTAAAAAAAACTTTCCATCAAGAATGCGAGAAGAATGAAGACCGCTCAGACATGCAAATATTTCTTCGTGACTCCCGTGATTCTGACTCGGTTGTAGGTTTGACAGGAGCCAAATGGATGTGCACTTCACAGGCACGCAGAGAACTGTTGATACAGGTGATCCATGGGCCACGCGTGTGCAAAGGCTGCTGTGCATTTATTGAACTGCAGACAGCAAACCGTATCCCACCCAACTACCTTACAGTGATAATGATGTCCAAGGGCATACAAGCATCATACAGGGAGCATGTTGTCCTGAGGCCAGGGGCCAGTCAGCTCTGTGATCTCACACACAGGGCCCTCTGCGTCTGTGTCAGGAGGCAGAGAAGGGAAAACAGGCACTCCCCAGAGACACTGCAGACACAAACAAGCTTAGTAGGTCGGCAACGAAGTGTAGGAGAACCCCCCTCAGTGGGACACGTGTTTCATTTCTTTCCGGGAAGAAGGGGTAGTCGTCAGCAAGAAAAATAATCAAATAATCATAGGGACTTGTATACGTTTTCTTGGAACACTGAGGAGCTGGGCGGTAGTGGGCGGGTCTGGGGGATGAAGATGCTGGAGGAAAGAAGCTCCGGTAGATGCTGACCCGGGTGAGCAGGGAGGACCTTCATGAGCTGACCCACAGTCAGCACGACGCGTGCTACCAGCGCTGCCAGTTGGAGGAGATGAGCTTCCAGGACGGCCATGGGATACCCATAGCCAGCCATTCAGCCTGTAGGAGACACAGGAGGCCAAGAGAACCAGGTTTCCGAGGAAGCTGCCGAAGAAGGAGGAAGAGATGAGGCAGATGTTCCTCAACAAAGAGAAGGAGACAGAGCTGGAGCTGACGCAGAAGGAAAGGGAGATCCACGAGGAGTCTGCAAACCGCCAGCCAGTTCACCACGAGGAGATGCAAGAGGAAAATGCCCTAACCGGTTTGGCTCAGTGGATAGAGCATCGGCCTGCGGACTGACGGGTCCCAGGTTCAATTCCGGTCAAGGGCATGTACATGGGTTGCGGGCACATCCCCAGTAGGGGGTGTGCAGGAGGCAGCTGATCAATGTTTCTATCTCATCGATGTTTCTAACTCTCTAGCCCTCTTCCTTCCTCTCTGTAAAAAATCAGTAAAATAGCCGAAACCGGTTTGGCTCAGTGGATAGAGCGTCGGCCTGCGGACTGAAAGGTCCCGGGTTTGATTCCGGTCAAGGGCATGTACCTTGGTTGCGGGCACATCCCCAGTAGGGGTTGTGCAAGAGGCACCTGATCGGTGATGTTTCTAATTCTCTATCCCTCTCCCTTCCTCTCGTAAAAAATCAATAAAATATATTTTTTTAAAAATCAGTAAAATATATTTAAAAAAGAAAAAAGAGGTGGAGGAAACGTGCTAGGAGCTGGAGGAGGAGGCTGCCACCTTCAAGCCTAAGGCCCAGTGGGGCCCTGCAGGCTCAGGCTGCATGCCACATTGCAGGAGCTTCTGAGGAAGGACACGGACAAGGAGAACTCTGGACCCTCAGCCTGGATGCCCCAAACGGAAGCGAATTCTCTGCTTTGCTCCTGACAAATGCCAAACCAACAGCCCTTTCCCAGTGTCCAACTTGCTGTCTTTTCCTTCTGTTTGATGTGGCCATTACGGACCTTTGAAGGTATCTGTTTTCCTTCTGTTGTACTTTTACTTTTCAGTTAACACACAGAGAGACTTAAATGTCAAGAGCGGACTTGAGACTTCCATGTGTTAAGCTGTGTGAGTTACACCTTGCACCCCTTCTCCCGTAACATGGTGTGCGGACGGACTGGGAGCCAGTACAGACTAGTGTTTACAGCCTGGCTCTGTCCCCGCCCACACCCCAGGCTGCCCGGGGCCTGGTGGGCCACCCCCTCTAGGCAAACACGACAAAGCCATGAACGCTGGAATCCAAACCTGACGAGTTCATTTTTTCCAGAGCCAGTGCCTGGTCGTCCATGTACAGTCCCACTACTGCTTAATGGAGCAGTTACATGTGTCTGGATGTTTTAACAAAACTTTTTTTCTAGCGCTCAGTGTATGTGTATTTAGAATTTCTGATCAATTCTGAAAATTGAATGTATTTATTACAGAACAATTAGTGGATATTTAGGGGGTGGGTGGGGTGCCAAATTCTGGAAAATGTGTGTGTTGAACTGTTTAATTAAAAAAAACAGATATGTGAGGCGTTTTATACATATTTTCTGAAGATTCTGGCTCCAGGCTGTCCCAACATAGTATAAGGCTATTTAATCATACACCAGCTTCCTGATTACACCCAGTCCCCAATCATGTGGGCAGCATTTCAGGAGATGAGTGGGGAGAAAGTTACGTGATAATACGGGGGGGTTCTGTTAATAACATAAGCTAACTAGATCTTCTCTGGCTGAGAAAAACACATTCTGCTCTCAATGGAAAAGATTTAATTTGTCTTCAGAAATACATCCCGCAACTAAGTGGAAAGGTATGTCACGGCCTGTAAAGATGATGCCCAGTGCACCATCTGTAACAAGAAACCGCTAGGACTTGCCCATAACAGAGCAAAGGGAAGACACGCCTGCTGACCTCTGCAGGCTGTCTTTGGCTCCACGCATACAAAAAAGAACCACCCAGAGGAATGCTTGTGTTTCCAGACTAAAATATAATAAAAATCCTACTACCAGGAACTTTTCAAAGGTAGTTCTTTGCAATCAGCAAAGAGGATTCCTCTCCGTGGGTGAAGAATTACATACATACATACATACATACCTGACAGTGGTAAAATGGGTAATGTTGTGTCTTTTCTCTGTGACTCTTAAAACTACGGTAAAATGCACTGCCTGATGGGAAAAAATGGGAAGACGCCAAAAGACTCCTGGAAAACCTTCTCTGCCAGTCCTTCCTTGTCCTCTAGAGAGAGAAGGTTAAATTCTCATCGAGCTCCTGGAGAATCCTTACAAATGCAGTCAGGAAGTAACGCGGAGGCTGGCAACGTGGATAAAAATGTGAACAAACTGGAACTATTACAGAACTCTATATAATGTGTCCACACATGAACTATTACTTCAATTATTGGGGGGGGGGGGAGTGCAGTCCAAACGTAAGTGCACAGCCATGCATTCTCCGGCACCTTGCAAGTTGCTGTCTAAAGATAGCATTCGTGGGTTAAATCTTGAGAAATTCTTTTTCATTTTACCTATGTTATCAACCATCTAATTATACAATTCTCCAGCTTAAAGGAAAGAAAAGATTTCAAAAGAAAAGGGAAAGATTTGCAAAGTGCCACCGTCTGGAAAGAGGTTAGCAGACTAAGGAACAACAACTGTTAGAAATCGTTAATATTTTGCTAGCTCTGTACACAATAGAAAAAGAACTGTGGAAGGCTGCCAAGGTCATAAAATTAATTACAGACTTTATGTCCATAAGACATTACCTGCCCAGGCAAAGGCATGACAGAGATTATGATGGAGTGGTGTGGATGTGTGTTCAGACTCACTGCTCACAGACAGACAAGTCCAGGGCTGAAATATATATGTACATCACACATATTGGGGTTGTGTGGTGTTTTTACTGTTGAAGAAATTCAGCTTGAGTGAATTTAGTGCCATTAAGGTAGGACGTATGTTTCTACAGCTAGTAAGAAAGAGAGAGATGAACTATATGAAGAGAAGTGTAGTCCTATGTCAGGGCCATTTGGCTTCAGAGGCAATACGCCTATACTGGAAACAAAATAGATTGTTTCTGGTGCAGATTCCTTAAAGGAATCTATAGATGTTTCTTCTGAGCCCATTGTTTCTTTATCAGAGGTGGACTGGTGACAATTGAATTGCAGTCTCTTTTAGTTCCCATTCATTGCATCGGTATTATCTCTGACCTTCATCTTTCAAGTCCTGAAGTTGTTTAAAATCCCCCTTCATAGTTATCTCACTTGGGGGCACGCGGAGAAGTGATGAGGGTGGGAGGGGTGCAGGGAAAAACAACACATATCGAAGCCTAGAAACTGCCTCATAGAGACGTCATCTTTGACAGGGGACTGAGTCCAGAGCTTCTCCTCACCCTTCTTCCCTTGTGCATGGCAGTGGCACCCTGAGCCGGCCACTGAGCCTCCGCCCGATGCCAGACAGAGTGGAGATGAGTGTGGGCGACAAGGAGCAGGAGAGCTGTGCTTGACACCAGGCCGGCAAAAGACAGAGCAAGGGAACTGACACTGTTGACACCTGCAAATGAGCACCCAGCAGAGACACATGGAGAGCTCCCAGAGCTGAATGCATGACTGACAGGGTCCAAGAAGGTAAAAGCCGCCCCCTGAGAGGTGTATATTGATCCTGGCCAGCAGCGGCAGAGAGCTGGGAAAGTGGAGGTGCCCTGCACAGCCTCCATCCCCCAAAGAGCTCCCGCAGAGGCAGGGCTCAGACCCTCAGTCAACCCCCAGGGGCCAGTCCTCCCAGACATCAGCCTGAGACTTGGGCCCCAGAGTCCTGGTACTTAACCTTGCTGAGAGCCCACTGGGTGGGGATTAGCGTCCTGCCAGGACAGGACTGTGAGGAGCGGAGGGGCCTGGGTGTGCTCACCACTCCCAGAAAAGCGCAGCGGGCCCCACACTTTCAAGGCCCAGGGTAGCAGCTAGAGGGCACTCACTGATGAGGAAAACAAATGACTCGCTGGCCGGTTTGAGGCTGGTTTAACTTAGATTATGAAAGGGAGGGCACCCGAGATCTGAGGCCCTCCTTGAAGGCGAGTATCTGAGAAGCAAATTCAAGCGGGATGGACGTTCGCCCAGCGCCGCGCTCAGACATCAGAACAGAAGACTGTGCGCCCTCCGCACCACGGTCCAGTGCTGTGCACGCTCTCCCACGCGGTTAAGTCTCTCCCTTTGCATCCGTGGGGGAGTGTCATGTCTCAGGCGCCTCCCAACCTTCCCTTTGTGTGTCTCCTCTTGATAGACATCAAAGCCAACGTGATTATCCACAGCCTGACAGTTCCATTACGACAAAGGAAACAATTCCTAAGTGCTGCATTAAAAACAACTCCGCCAGTAAAATATACATTTTCAAAGGACATTCCAGCAAAAAAAAAAAAAAATAAATATTTTTAAACATATTATGAGATTATTAGGATTAGTGTGTGTGAAATGAAGGCTGTGTTTTTAAAAGTACTTTACAGATTCTCTTCCTCTACTACCCTGAGTCAATTACATGAACCTGGCCTTAATTCTTTCAAATGCCACTGCTCTAATGAAGGCTTCTACTGAAGACCTGCATGGCTAGTTAAGAACTGTCACCAAAAAATATCATCGCGTGATCTCTGATATTTTCTAAAGTAAAAGAGCAATTAGAATGTGACTCTGGTTCGAGTTGCGTTGGATCCAGTCCAATTAGCTTATAACTTAATAGCTCATTGTGTTTTAGCAGTAGGTGATGTTTAATTAGTTTATTGCTTCCCATCTTAGTTCAGAATTTCACATTCTGAGGAGTTAGACAGTTTTAAAGGAGTGGATGAACATCCATCCAGAAAAGTGTGTGCGCTCAAACTTCCCTCAGAACACTGGGGTAACATTCAGATTCCCAGGTGTAACCAAATTACAATTCTCTGACTCCAGAATGTACAGTGTTTCTGGTAGGACTCACAGACAAGCAGTCTGGAGTACACCAGGCCTGCAGAGAGTTGTTTTTTGTTTTTCTCTTCTTTTTCTCTCCTTTAGTTTTCTTTTTCTTTTTCTCTTTCTTTCCGTTCATTTCATTTTCTTCCTTTCTTTCTTCCTTTCTTCCTTTCTTTCTTTCTTTCTTTCTTTCTTTTCTTTCTTCCTTCTTTCCATTCTCTCTCTCTCTCTCTCTCTCTCTCTCTCTCTCTCTCTCTCTTCCCTTTCTCTCTCTCTCTCTCTCTCTCTCTCTCTCTCTCTCTCTCTCTCTCTCTCTCTCTCTCTCTCTCTCTCTCTCTCTCCCCTCCCTCCCTTCCTTCCTCTTCTTTTTTCCTTTGCCAGGACAATGTATACTTTTTTGACTAGTTAGTATCAAACCAAGTGAATTCACATGCATCTCACGTTCAGAATGGCAGAAGGACTGCCCCTTTGGATGGACTAGCAGGTCTCCCATTCTTCTCCATCTGTAGGAGACCTGAGCCATTTACTTCCTTTACCTGCCTGGCCCCGGTAAGCAGGCACACACACCTGCCACCATGTATCCTCTGCAGTGCCATACAGTGTTCGTCTGACCTTCAGGCTATATCTCTTCCACATCCTGTGGTAGACATTCTGTAACTGGGTTCTACAATGACCTTGCCCCCTTTTCTCACCAAGTGCACTGGGAATATGATCAGTTCACCAACTGTTAGGATATAAAGGGAACCGAGACCAAGTTCACCAAATATTTGGATATAAAATAAAATTTAGACCAACATCAGCAAATGCTCTGGTACCAACAGACATCAAGATGGCTAAGTATTGCCTATGATTTGGCATCAAGATTTAAGGGTAGAAGGTATTATGAAAGTAAAAGGGGGTTGGTGGCATCCAGGGAAGAAGGGGGAAATGAGTGAGTGAGGAGGAGGAAGAGGAGACACGAGGAGGGACAGACACTCTGTCCTTCTGGTAGAGAGCCACCCCAGTGCCACCCACAGCCCTCTCAGCGGCAGCTCAGTGACACCAGGCATCTACCCAGGATTCAAGCAACACGTTAGAATAAAAATGGACAGGGAGTAGGAGGAGAGAGTTAGGACTGTACCTGCTAGGCAACAACGTCATGGAATCACTTGGAAATGGGTAACAGTATCCCATTTGCTCCACACAGTTCCACTGAGGAAAAGTAGTTCCCCAGGAATGTGTTTATTTCTCTGAAGGTGTTGCTGGCTTGAGTGCTTTCGACCCCCCCACCCCCCACCCCCCAATCCCTAAACGTCAGTAATAGACCCTAATCACAACGTCTCCTAATCCGATCACTCTGGTGACAGAAGAAGGGCCGTTTTATTATTTCAACTTCTTCCCAATATTTAACGCTAGGAGACATTTTGAGGGCACGAAGAGTCCTTGTCAGGAACTCCTTTTACATAAGGCTAAAAACGCACCAGGAGTGACACTTGAAATTGATCATCCTTTTAGCCATTCTGTCAGGCTTCCGAAAATTAATGAGTGGGCTGCAGAAGGGAAGTGGCTTCCCAGCACATCACACAGATCTGCTGATCCCGACTTGCTGAAAATCTGCTTACCTAATGCAAAGCTAAACATTTCATTTCTCCACCGTGTTTACATTCTACTCAAATCGTCGCTTGGGTTTCCTCCATTCCATGTTGCTCCCTCCTCGGGGAAACAACAGTGAAGTACAAAGGAAAGCAGCAGAAGTCACTGTTTGCAGCAGATGGGATGATACAATGGGTCCTTTCCAGACTTAAACTACAAAATGTCTTATGTGAAAAATCAAGGTTCTGAGTGCTGCGTGGTATTTACGCCACAATATTCATTGGGTGAATATGATGTTCAGATCACAACCAGATAAGTAACTTACCTGGGTGAAGAGATGCCTTGATCAGGAAGGGGCTTCTCCCATGGCCAGGTTTAACTGTTGCACTCTGTAGGAATGACCTCGTCCGTTTCTCCAAAAATGAGAAAAGCAGCTTCAGAAGCTGTGGACAGATATTAATATTCTCAGTCCCTAAAATACCATAAATTACTGAGTTAAAGGAAAACATAAAGGAACTAAAAAAGTTTAACCATAACAACAAGTAACCCTCATTAATAAGGCCTTCTCCAAGTTGTAACAGTTGGTGAGTAAACATCCCATACATTTTATCCCTTCACTTCTACAAACCCTAGGTAGGTGCTGGCTAAGCAGCTGCAGTTACCAAGCTGTCTCAGACAACACTGCCACCTTGTGGGCCTTTGAGGAAACAATCAGATCCCACATTTATGAAGTCCTCTCCCCCTATTCTTTCTTGGATCAGTTATAAGGGAACTTGGACATATGCTACAATTCCATGTTTTCCCCATTTAGATCCTCATTGTTTAGGTTTTAAAAATCTGTTTCTCACCCAGCCGATGTGGTTGAGTGTCAATCCGTGAATCAGGAGGTCAACCTTCGATTCCCGGTCAGGGCACATGCCCTGGTTGCAGGCTCAATCCCCAGGAGGGGGTTTGCAGGATTTTCTCTCTCACTGATGTTTCTAGCTCTCGCCCCCTCTCCCTTCCTCTCTCTGAAATCAATAAAAACATTTTTAAAATCTGTTTCATATAAATTCTCTTTAATTCCCTTCCTATTCTCCATCTTTTTTGAATTCTTACAAAATTCATATAGAAAATGTTCACTTGTTTTCTCCTGCATTCTTTACAGCCTTTTCTCTCTATTGCTTTTGTAAGTCAAAAAACTTGATAAGAACATAGCAACTGGCTAGACCAATGGAATCATTTTGCCAATGTCTAAAGCACCTAACAATGTACCAAAGTTATCTTCTGAATATATTCCCTAAAGTTGTCTTCTAAGCTTCCTTTCTCCTATACCTCAATTACCAAAGTAAAAAAACAAAACACACACACACAACAACAACAAAACACATACAAAACTCAAATAAAATTAGCATTTCAGTTGAAATCACAGGATTGTTTTTGTTGTTGTTCTTTAACTCCTTGGACTTTAATTTCAGCTCTACTACATATTAGCTAAGCAAACTTGAAAAATTACCTGAACTGCCTTGTGCCTTAATTTCCTCCTCTATAAAATCAGTAGAACCATAGTACATACTTTACAGAAATACTGTCCGAAGTCAATTAACTAATACTTGCCAAGGATTTAAATCAGTGCTGGCATACATAAAGCTCTAATATTTTATACTATTGTCAATATTGCAATATTATTTTCTGATGCTACTTTTAAAACTTAAATATTTGTACTTAACCCATATTTTTTGAGTTAAATAAATTTGTGGCTTGGCCTGGAGCCATAACTACCATATGTGACATTGTTCCAATTAGAAAATATGTCTGGATTTTTAAAAACATTCATAAACTTTTAGAAAGCATCTTCATTATAAATAAATTAATAAATATCTCTTCACATTAACTTCACAGAGGCAAAGAAACCACTGAGTAGGGGAGTGAGCAGGATCTGGCTATGGATGGGATTAGCAAAGAATAATTTCCTGAAGTATTTTGTTTGGGGTTTTGTTAAAATTTAAAATATTAAGAAGCAGAGGATGGAAAAAAATGAATATATTCCAAATGATGAAAATAGTATGTGCAAAATCGTAGGGGAATGAGCAACTTGAAAGCCTACAATTTTTATAAAGCTCTGCTAAAAAACAAAAAAACAAAAAACCTTGGCAATACAGTTTATTTTAATGGCTTGGTCTAAACTCTTTTTCTTACATTCTAGATTATAAAACTGCTGTCTTCAAACCTAAACTGTGCTCTAGATCCAAAAACAAAAGTGAAATATATTGCCAGTATTTTTTACCATGCATGTAAAGTGGGTGGAAATTGAACGTATTAAAGAGACTTCCCTTCCGTTTTTCATAATGCTCTAAACTGAGCCTGAGCTGATGCAGGAGCTCTGAGCAGTGGGGGGTGGGTAGCAATAGGCATATGCATTCATGACAGCAATCAGAATCAGATGCTTAATTTATGCACTCATGGCACAGAAAAGGAAAAAAAAAAACCAAACACGTGAGCACTTACTGTAGCTGCTGCTGATTAGTGACTATTCATTTAAAAGGTATTTGGCTTGTGCCAATGCAACCCTAATGTTCTTTGTGAAGAAAAAGTCCATCGTGCAGTTTTCCTATAAATTATGCAGCTTTCTATTTATTCATAATGCCCTGCTTCAAAATAAAGAGCTGTTTAAAGAACCTTTATTGTAGCTAAAATACTGGACTCACACAATTAAAGGGAAGAAAAAAAAAAAAAAAAAACTAGATTAAGCCTCCAAAAAGGGACACTGCCCAAGTTAATGCTTCCCTTGGCCCCAGGGAAACTCACTCTGACAAGCGGGGCTAAAACGTGTTTTGGTAATTGCATCTTTCCCCAGCCCTGCTGAGTAATTGCTTCGCAACTTTGCCCTCCCGGCACACACGCATAGAGTTATCATGATGAGATCTCAAAATGATACCTGGACCCAAAGAGGAATGTCTTACACATCCCGGATTCGAGAGGAATGGGAACGATTGCCAAGAGAACTAATTCAGTTTCCAGTCGAGCATCTTAGCCTTAGGCATCCATCCAGAAAGGAAAAGAAATGCATCCAGAATACCAGCTGAGCTTACACCGTATCTTCTCTCTCTCTCCACACCAGTCCCCACAGCCAAACGCAGCACACCCAGATGTGTTGGCCTCTCAGGGTCTACTCCCATCACAAGAACTAGAGAACATAAGGAAGGTCTTGCTGGATCAGGAAAGTGGCTTATGTCATCCTGGGAAGATATGTTCATCCTCCCTGACCTCAAGAGGGAAGGTTGCCTTTGAAACACCTCTGATCTCCTTTCTGTAATAAAGCTAGTATGTAAGGAATATCACTCCTTTCCCCCCATGTTCTTCCTGATCCTGTAAGCATTTTCCTCAATTTAAATTCATCTCTTGAAATTCTTAAAGTTTATGAAGACTACCATGATAAATAATGTCTCCTTCATTTACCTTAAAACAAGCTCTTCATATATGGCTGGCACAGTGGTAAGCACACAGAACATATTTGGGAGAAAAATACCTACCAACTCGAATTGGCTGGATTGGAAAAATGCAGGGTTGAGCCCTCAGTGTAAATGCATCTGATTGGCTCACCTTGTCTGGATGCCTTAGGATTCCAATGTGAATATTTTGGCCTGGAAGTGGTCTCTTGCTTCTTAAATATGGATTCCAAAAGAGATGAGACAGCATTTTCAGTGATCCCACTGGCTTAAGGGTATGGTTAGGGCTACAAACCCTCTTCATTGATAAAGCTGACCATATTCCTTACCACTTGGCATGAAGCCATCTGGGCAACAAATGAGCAGATCTTGCTTCAGTCTGTTCTAACTTCATTTTCTTATGAAAAGCAAGTTGATCATTATCTTTTCTGTTTCCCTGATCCTCTGTAGTCATCCAGCCCTCAATACGTCCCACTGAAAGTTATCAAGATATTTTACTGAGAATTTCTCCTTATTTGTTATGACCAACTGAGTAATATTTAAACTCAGAAAAGGGACTTGGGATAAATCATTTGTATCTGTGCAGCTTTGAGAGATAGCTTGAGAGACAAGTTCTATGACCAAAATGGGAAAATCACCAGGAATCCCAGACTAAATTATTTCTGTTCCCAAACCAAGCCATCTGTCACCAACTAAATGTTAAACTATGTGTATGTGAGCCCATGTCTTGCAAATGGAGTTAAAATCTTAGTTTGTATGGGATTTGCTCAGTGGTTAGACTAATGTTTTACAGGTTTAAAAAAAATCTATGCTATACGTTTTAACCCTATTAAGAGTGTCTACTCCTCAGACTCACTACTCCCTAAGTTATACCTTAGTTAAAAGAGAAACACTCATACCGCTACAGTCATGCAATGATGACATTTCTTTTTCCCCTTCCTGAAAAACCCCATCTCATTCAAAGGTTGAACAGTAAGATACCTGCTCTTCCTGGCTCAGAAATATAAATAACATTTGACACTAGTGTTCATTTCCCCTCGGCTGCTGTCACAGCTTATCACTCCCATATGATCATAGGTAGACCCACTGCTTTGACGTCTTCTGTTGCTTATGTGACAAAGGCTTACCCACCAAGGTCAGTGGTTGGGTATCATCCATCATGTTGCCAATACGTCTGCCATGATTGATGGGGATGATGCGCTGCAGGGTCCCTGACTTCTGTTACTGTCACATTTTTGCCTCTCAGCCACCCCAGGACTGGAGCTCCCAGGTACTGTGCCCTCTCACCTCATAATGGTCCTCCAACTACAGTGGCTCAAGAATTGGCTGGTGTTCACAGAGCAGTGGGAGACAGGGAGCTCTAGTCCAGCACCCTTGCTGAATCAGAGTGTGCTGACACGTGTAAGACCTAGGGCAAGGACCCAAACTGAGTTGCAGTCCTTTGCTTGAGTGTAAACATGGATGATTTTTAACCAAATCCACAGCCCTAACAAACAAACACACCCCAAACATTAAAGCGTGAATGAGCTGAATAAACCCATTAAAATGACCTTGAATTTTTGGCAAGGTTAGCCATAGATCAGTGAATTGTATAGCTAAAAAAATAAAAATAAAAAAAGGAGCAACCTTCTTGTTTTTGTAGATAACATGCAATCTCAGAGACATGATGAAAATCCTAATCCGAGGTCAATAACACAATACTCTTGATTTCCAAGCTTTCCCTCCTGGCAAACCTGACAACTCCAACACAGGCAGAAGCACAGAAGTCGATTATGGGGAAAATGCAACTGGACTGTGTGTACACTTCCTCTTCGTCGTCTCCTCCTTTTAATCAATAGCACACTGAGTCTCCAGCTCCTATTGAATTAGGTTTACAAAGCTTTTTTGTTCTCACCTGTCGCTAAGAAAAATCATTCATGGCATCCTGGATCTGAACTAGCGGAGACTGCATGAATCAAAAAGGTAGAAAACGTTCCCTCCCCAGGGAGGCCGCCAGCTGTCTCATTGATTCAGCGCTGCTCTTGGCCGATTCGGAGGCTACTCTGGCACCAGTTCCAGAAAGCGCGTATAATAAGGTACCACAATGCAGACTGTTTCCAGGGAGAAACAGAACATCTGGTCTGGAACAAAGGCAAAGTCCATCGCTAAGCAGCGGCCTGGCCATCCGCGTCCAAGCGTGAATACGCAGGGGCCTCTCACCTGAAACAGGGGTCCCTGACGCCAAAGAAGTGAAGATAACATAGGAACCAGAGGAAAAAAGAGACCCCCCCCCCCCCGCATGAGAAACAGCACCTGACGTTCTCATCATTTTTGTCTACTTGCAAAAGGATACGATTAACGAGGACACTGTTTCTATTTTTAGGAAAAAAATGGAGGAGCTCTATTTTTTAATGCAGCCAACACCGATAAACGTGGAAATTTAAAAAGCAGGAATCAGTCTGTTTGTGCCTTTATTCTGCGTCTGTGTGTGCCCATGTGTGTGTCTGTTCGATGGCTGAAAGCTTCCCTTGTCATCCTGCTGTTATGAGCAGAGCTAATGACTGGCCTGTGTTCTGTAGAAATAGTTCCACTGCCAAGGAGCGATTGGTGTGGGCAGTGAATCCGGGACAGTGAGGAGGAGCAGTATGCTCTATGCCTACCACGTGCCTTCTACCAACCTGGGCACCTACCCTGGGCACGTTAGAGTCGTAGGCTGTCCAGGTGGCTTTAGATGCTATGGTCGTGTTTGTTGCTTTAAGTACTAAACAATGCCTTCAGAAAAGAAGAATTTGATTTCCAACTGCTTTAAAATCCCTTTTTGAAAAAATAAAAAAAAAAGGCTTACCCTGTTGACAAAGCCCCTGTCAGAGTGAGTTGAGAGTCATTATACTCTGCGTAAGGTTTGTGTACTTCATTCCTTTCCAAAGCCATCTGTCTGAATTTAATTCGCTGATAATTTTATCAGTCTCCCCGTGCTCTGCCTGAAACCTCTCCATTGCATTTTTTATTCTTCACAGATGTTAACTCTTTGAATGACAGTTGGAACGCATTTAGAATTTTGATGAAGATGCACATTCTCTCGGAAGGCTCTCCCGTAGCAGCAGCCCTCGCACACCGCCCGGCCGCCCCAGCCCTTGTGCTTTCCCACAAAGGTTGTGCTTCTCAGGGCAAAGCCGGTCTAGGACTCTGTGAAAGAGGCCACCTGCAGTGGCACATTCCGGGCACACTCAGTACCTGTCATTTAAGATGCCTTTTGGGAAGCTGGAAACCAGAATACATTTTATAAGGATAATTCCAACCTTCCTTCCTGCCTAGGTGGTGCAGATAATATTATCTTTAAGAAAATGCAGACTGTCAAAAGATATTATAGATGTATTTAAAAATTAACTGTTTGAAGGAATTATATCTTTTTTTAAAAAAGAGGCCACTTAAATGCACATCTAGGTTATGGATTATCTTAGTCATATTATCAAATCATTTTGAGAATAGTCTATTATTCCAAATTCATTCAGGGTAAAGTTCTTTTTTTTACCATTGTCTATTCACTATAGCCTTTTTTTAAATTAAATTTATTGGGGTGACACTGGTTAATAAAATTATACAGGTTTCGAGGGTACAGTTCTATGATACATCATCTGTATACATTGTGTACCCACCACACAAGTCAAAGCTCCTTCCATCACCATATATTTGGCCCCCTTTACCAGCCTCTCTTCCCTTTAGTAATCGCCATACTGCATACTGTTATCTGTGTCTATGAGTTTTTGTTTGTTTTTAATTTGTTGCTTTCAGTTTAGTGTTCTTCGGTAGATGATTGGATAAGGGAGATATTGTGCACACATACAATGGAATACTACTCAGACATAAGAAAAGATGAAATACTGACATTTGCAACAACATGGATGGATCTTGAGAATATCAAACTAAGCAAAATAAGTCAGAGAGAAAAAGTCAAGAACCATACGATTTCACACGTATGTGGGATAGAAAGGGGAACATTATTTTTGGTTGACATCACATCCTGCTTTTCACTCTGCCCAATCAGCATCTCTCAGCGTCTTCCTGGAACAGGGTGTGATGCTGGGCACTGTGGGAGATGGATGGGAAGGCTCACAAGACACCGACTCCCCAGGAGTTTGGGACCTAGTATTGAGGTGGGACACAAAGCAGACTGTGACTGTACAAAGTGTCTCACAAACACAAGCAAGAGAGGGGTTTATTTAGCCAGAAACATGTGTGCCGACTTCACATTTTTACTTGGTCCCTAAAACCTGGGTCGGACTTTGTAGAGATGAGAATGAAAAGGTATCCAGGCACAGGGAACTGCATTTGTAAGAGCACGGAACACGGGAACACAAAGGGCGCCAGGCTGCTTGGACCCGAGCACGTGTGTGAGGGAGAAACTGGAGACAAAGCCAGAGATGTGAGGTAGAGCCCTGGAGATGGAAAGGTGCCACTGGTGCCAAGAGTGTCTGAGCAAATTGGTCAAAACCAGTGATGAAGAGAAAATCTTCAGAGCAGCCAGGGGCAGGTGGGTGCAATTGGGGAGAACAATTACATTAAAATAAATAAGTAAAGATAAGGGAAAATTTAGCAACCAAAACAAAGAAGCAACATCTTTAAAATACTAAAAGGAAAAACAACCCATCTGTTGATCTAGAATTCTATATTTAGAAAAAATATTTTGCAAACACTGAAGGCAAAACAATGTGTGTGTTTTAAATTCTCACCCAAGAGTGTTTTCATTGATTTTTAGAGAGAGAGGAAGGGAGAGAGAGAGAAATATCGCTGTGAGAGAGAAGCATCAGATGGGATGATACTCCAACCAACTGAGCTACCCGGCCAAGGCAAAATAATGTGGGGGTTTTTGGAAACCCATGAGACATGCAAAAGCTGAAATAATTTACCACTGGAAGATGTGCACTACAAAGATATGTTCAAAGAAATCCCTCAGGCAGAATGAAATGACAAGATGGAAATATGGATCTATACAAAGGAATGTAGAGTCCTAGAAAAGGTAGCTACAGAGATAAAGATATAAGATTTTATTCTTATTTTTTAGATCATTTAAAAATAAAATTCATTATTTAAACAAAACTACTGACAATATACCATGGGGTTGATAACATGTGTATAAATAAAATATATGACAAATATAGTCCAAAGGCTAATTATTCCATTATATGGGGAATTATATAATACTAGAGGCCCAGTGCACGACATTCGTGCACTTGGCAGGGGGAGGGGTGTCTCTCAGCCTGCCCTGTGCCCTTTTGCAGTCCAGGAGCCTTTGGGGGATGTTCAACGGCTGGTTTAGGCCCACTCCCTGCCTAAGCCATCAGTCCGACATCCTTAGTGCTGCCGCCATGCCACTGCCACTGCACTCGCCAGCCATCAGCCCAGCTTCTGGCTGAACGGTACTCCCCGCTATGGGAGCACACTGACCACCAGGGGATAGCTCCTGCATTGAGTGTCTTCCCCCTGGTGGTCAGTGCACATCATAGCACCGGTCATTCCGCTGTAGGGTTGATTTGCATGTTAGCCTTTTATTATGTAGGATTGATTTTAAGTAAACAGTGATAAATTATGAATGCATGTTTTTCTCAAATCAGTGTCTTTTAAAAATGAGATATGGTTTTCAAGCCAATATAGGGAAGAAAAGAATATCATAAAAATATTTAACTTAAATTGTAATTATACCATATGCAAGTTATTCCAAGTTACTTTAATTTCAGTTTCATCATCTCCCATTAAATGTAATTTAAATACTAATTTCATTACATTATAAATAGTACTCTATTTCTCTCTCTCTCTCTCTCTCTCTCTTTTCTTTCTCTCTCTCTCTCTCTCTCTCTCTCTCTCTCTCACACACACACACACACACACACAGATAAACACACTAACACAGGTTTCAAAGTTAGTTAAATGTGATTTGGATTTGGCTCCACCATTACAAACTGCATGACCTTGACAGAATATTTAACTCTCTTTTTTCTAATCTGTAAAATTAGTATAATAGTGTCTACCTTCCAGAGCTCCTTGAGGTTTAATTAATACAGGTCCTGCTTTAGTCTCCAAATATCTAAGGGCTGTGTTTTTTGCCTGATCTCTTCTTGTTGACTCAGTCACCTACCACCAGGTGGCAGAAGATGTGTGATGAATCCGTTGCATAAGGGCATCATGATTGGGATGTTAGGCATTCTAGAGAAAACAAATGCATAGTGTGGACACTTTCCACAGATGGATACAATACATTATACAGGCAGTGCCTACTGTCCATGAGAAGGTAATGCTTGAGATCTCTTCAAACTCCAAAGAGCCATGGTCTTACATTTCCCAGTAGAGCTCTGGTCCAGGTTAGATGCACAATTACACAGATCTTAGCAGCAAGACTAAGTGTGGATCTAAATTAAACTGACTTTATTTTGAGAATCATGATGAAGAATGGCAGAAACAAATTATAACTCAATGAACTTTTAAAATCTATCAGTCCAAACAGATATAAAATATTTCTTACATGTATTTGCTTATGCATATGAATGTACATTATAATTATAAGTAAATAATATTTTTAGGTGGGGTGGAGAAAAAAAGCTCTTCTTTACAGAAGAATTCTAATTAATAAATGTAGGAGAGTCAATAGAATTAGCAAACCACCATAGTAATAACTGACTCAGGTAAGAATCGAGAATAGATGCAAAAACATGGGTGAAAGATTTTTGAAGAAGAGAATCTTCACACAGTCTGAAGGTATCACTCTACTGATTACTTATTAATTTCAAAAAGGAAAAGGTATTTTTGAGAGTGAGGAAATCTAATGAACTTCACCTTAATTAAATGACCAAACTAACCTCACCAATTAGAGACATAATGATCTAACATGTCTTTTAATTAGATGTATTGAGAAGGGCATATCACCTCACTATATTCCTGCAAAAAAAAAAAAAAAAAGGTTTAACCTGAATCATAAGAAAACAAACAACTCCCAGTTAAAGAACAAGTTTCAAAAGGGCTGAGAAACTGTCCTAAGAAGATTCTAGAGAAGCCTGGTAAGTAAATACAATGTTTGATCCTTGCCTAAATCTTGGATTTTTAAATTTTGAGGGGAAAAAAACCCACTTCTTAATCCTATAAAAGACATTATTATAACAATTGTGAAATTTTGAATATGCACAGTGTATTAGACCATCTATATATATAAAAGCCTAAGCAACCAACCGGAATGACCGGAATGACCAATTGCTGTGATGCGCACTAACCACTAGAAGGCAGATGCTCAATGCAGGAGATGCCTCCTGGTGGTCACTGCACTCCCACAGCAAGAGCACCGCTCAGCTGACAGACCCTCCCGGTGGCCTACCACCAGGAGGCAGCCACTCCCTCAGTCATCCTGCAGGTCTAATCTCTGGAGAATGGGCCAGGCACCAACGGCATGATCCCGACAGTGCCGTCGGCCTCCTGGAAGTTGGCCTCGGGCACTGCAGCCTCTTCCCCTCCCTAGACGCTCTGAAAGGAAGAAAGGATATAAAAACGGCTGCCAGGTGGCTCCAGACAACTGGTGCAAACATCAGCTGGATGGATCCGGATCCCAGGCCTGCAAGGGCATCCCACTGGCCGCCAGAGGGCCGATCACATCCCGGACTCCCCCAACCACCTCAGGACCCCACCCATGCATGAATTTTGTGCACCAGGCCTCTAGTGGTGTTATATTAATGTTAGATGTCTTGAGTATGATAATAATGTTTGATTATGTCAAACAATGTCCATTTCTTAGAAGACACAGGCAAGTGTCATGAATCTTGCAAGCCTGCAACTAACTCTCATATTTTTCAGGGAAAGAAAGAAAAAGTGTTGTTTGTAAAAACATATATGTAATTTCATATATATAGCTGAGACCAAAGGAAGGAGGCATTTCCTTCTAACACTGGCAAAGCCTACAGTCTAGACCAGTGGCTCCCAACCTTTTTTTTGGCCATGCCCCACCTAAGCATCTCTAAAGTCCTGATGTCCCCCCGTGACATATAATTCTTATTATTCAAAAAGTGAACTCCTAATCATGTGGAGGAAGCCTAAAAAGGCCATTAACTTGGTCTAAACAAGCTTCCAGAGACATAACATCCATGAAAGAGAAAAATAAAAGAACAAAAGGACAGTTGAAGTACTGAGGGAGAAATCACTACGAAATTGTTAAAAATAATAATAATATGAAGTGATATGAAAAAATAGCAAATAATGTTTCAAAATATATAATACAGAACTGAAATGTATAAATGTCAGAATATATATTTATATAGCGTATATGAGGCCCCTAGAATAATTAAAAAATGCAAAAAAAAAATCACTGTTAATAACTCATTCTCAATTTGTCCCCGTTTTAAAGTCAAATTGCCCCCCTGTGAGGGGGTGCCCCACGTTGGGAACCACTGTTCTAGGCCTTTCTTCTATTGAGTTGCCTTTCCAGTTGGAGCCAGAGAAGTGACTATCAGTACATATATAAACCTGGTTGCTCTAACTCTGGCAGCCCGCTCATGTGTAAGGCCACGTATGGGCTCCTTACACCAGCAGCGTGTATCTTTATCTGAATTTATTCTCTACCTGGAATAGAAGTGGGTCATCACATCGTACCTGCGAAAGGTCAGACTTCAGAGCTTCTCTCAACACCCACGCTGCTTTTCCTAATATCACTACACTTTACAGAGCTCCACCAAGTCTATTTTGAGATTTGTTTTTCAAAAGGGGAAGCGGGTATGGTATCTGTGGTCCATTGAAATATATTTGCCAAAGGAGACACTCCAACCTAATGCCTTCCCACTCCCAATGCCCCTAACGCTTGCCCCTCAATCATGTTAAACCTGGAACATATACAGGAATCTCTTAGATGTTGAAAGAAACAACATGGGCAGGGAATTCATTCTGGCATGGACTTCCCTAATGGAGCTCCCCGGCTGCATCTGAACCATCTTTGTCCTGTGCTCTTGTTCAGTACTACGCTATTTGTAAAAGTGTTATCTATATCTTTCACTACTATGCGAGCCTGACTCCAGAAAAAAACACAGCAATTTCCAGTGTTTTAGGGTGTCTTAGACAAATTGCCTACTGTCTGTATTTCTGTTGCCTCAGCTCTAATAGAAATAATATCTCATTGAGTCAAGTGGGGAGTGAAAGTGGGAGCTCCCTGCTTGATCAGGAACTCCTAGTTTGGGAACATTTTTACAAACAGAGGAGGGACTTCCTCATTCATCTTAGTGTCACAGCACCAAGGACTTTAACCACATGTCCGACTGAATGATATCCCTGAATATAAACAGATGCCTTAACAAAGACAGTCCCCTACTCCTATATGGTCTAGGGAAAAACATCTTTACTAATAGTTTCTAGGAATATATGCTATTGCAGCTCATGTCTTATACGGAATGGCAACAGTTTCTAAATACAAGAAAATTCTAATTTGATTTTAGAGCATACTGCATTGTTATCTCATTGGATGGTTAAGATTAACCAAGTGATAGAAATATTGTTCAAATATTTTTATAGGATAGAGTTCAGCAAACTTTTTCTGTAAAAAGTCAGATAATAAATAGCTAGGCTGTGCAGGCCCTAACACAGTCATTGTAATGATAAAGCAGCCATACATAATACAAAAATGAATGAGCATGCCGAAACCGGTTTGGCTCAGTGGATAGAGTGTCAGCCTGCGGACTGAAGGGTCCCAGGTTTGATTCCAGTCAAGGGGATGTACCTTGGTTGTGGGCACATCCCCAGTGGGGGGTGTGCAGGAGGCAGCTGATCAATGTTTCTCTCTCATCTATCTCTCTCCCTTCCTCTCTGTAAAAAATCAATAAAATATATATATTTTTTAAATGAATGAGCATGGTTGTGTTTTATAAACACTGAAACTTGAATTTGATGTGTCTCAAAATATTATTTCTTGTTTTTTTGTTTCAAGTACTTAAAAATGTTTCAGTGAGCTAAGATCATATAAAAACACGGATTTTCTGTGTCAGGATGTTACTTGTTAGGATATTACTTGTACAAGATATTACATGAGTTTGTCAAGCATTTTTACATCAATCTAAAATTTAACTTCTGAAAGCATGACTTCAAATAGATATTGAATTGAAATTAATATTTTAAAACGAAAGAATGAAGACAATTACAAGTGATTCTTTAAAAGTCAATCCTTATTCAGAAATTTGCTGATTTGTTTTTCACTGTTTTTAATGACAATAAAAACTTCTAAAAGTACAAGTAAATTGTAAAATTAATTTCACTGTGTGTGATGATAAGTGATTAAATTATGGTTTTAATGGCTTACAGATACCATGTAACATCATATTTACTCATTCATTTTATAGAATGATCCCCCCCCCCCTCTCCGCAATACTAACTTAGAGTTTCCATGCATTTTTTTTTTTTTGGAGAAATAAACATGTATTTCCCCCTGACATGTAATCATCCCAATTAGGGGTTCAGTATATGTTAACAGCAACAAGAACTCTACAAAGTCAGAAAGGAAACTAAAGTGCATAAAGAACTCTTATAACGAAAAAAGGAGTATGTTGGATGATCATTTACTCTCTTACTACTTTGCTCAAGCTTTTAAGGCTCTCAGTTTGAAAACCTGTGTCAATATTAATTGTAAGGGGCAAGGAGAATGGGAGTAATTCACTTATCAAATATTTACTGAATTTCTTTAATATGCCAAAGACTGCTCTGGCATTAGCAAAGCAATGGTCAACCAGTCAAGCAAGTTCCCTATTCTCATAGAGCTTATAGTCTAGTGAGGGAAGACAAAGAAAAAAAAAAGTTAAATAATGATGAGCACAATGCAAAGAATTTTAATAGGCTAATGTGACAGATAATAAATACCAGAAGCTAGTTAAACCAGGTGATCAGAAAAAAAAAAAGGCCTCTTAGAAGAGGTAATACGGCATTAGAGATTATTTATAAGAGGAAACTTATTGCACCAAGAGCAAAGAGCAAGGGGAAGTACATTCCAGGCAGAGGAAACAGCTAGTGCAAAGGCCTGCAGGAAGAATGAGTTGGTCTATGTATTTGAAAAAAACATAAAGAATTTCTATAAGGTGGGAGCACAGTGAGTGAAAGTGGGGTGAGATGAATTCACATGGGTAGGCACGGTTTTGTGAGCCAGGGTAAGAAGTATGGATTTTATTCTTCATGTGATAAGGCAAGAACATAAGGAGAGAACCCAGTGAAGAAGGTATTACAGTCGTCCAGGTGAGAGATGAAGGTGGTTCAGTCCAGGGTAGTAACAATGGAGCTGGAGAGGAATGGAGGTGGAAAGATTCATCTGTTTTGAAGATAAAGGCAACAGGTAGGTTGGCTCACGGGTTAGCGGTTCGAAGCAAGGAAAAGAAGAATCAAGTATGACCTCAAATTTTGATTTTAGCAACTGAATGAGTAAGGTTGCTATTTGCTAGAAAGCAAAACTAAGGGGGTGCAGGTTTCAGATGGGGATAAACTATATTGGTCATATTAAGTTTGAGGTACTATATTAGTTTCCCACTCCTGTTGTAACAAATTGGATGGCTTATGAAATTTATTCTCTCACCATTCCAGATGACAGAAGTTTAAAATCAAAGTGTGGAAGGGTAATAAATTCTAAACGATCCATTCCAATCCCATATCTATTGAAAAATGAAAAGAGCTCTTCAATTAAGAGAGACAATAGTATCATGACTAAGAGCATTTTTTTTTTTTTTTGCAGGTAAATAACCTGGATTTAAGTCCTGATGCTGCCAGTTATTAGCTGTCGGGTTTGGGATCAATTATTTGACCACTGCATGCCTTCATTTCTCTATCTGTAAAGTGGGCCTACAATATAATTCTGACATTAACGACTTAGAGTTAGTGAAATTTCACAGGTTAAGGGCTCAGACCTCCACAAGACTGCTATAAGCTCAGGGATTCCCAGGTCATTTGCACTTCTGACTGACTGGCTACATATTTGGAGTTTCCATTACCAAGTTTCACAAATTTCTAACACAACTAACAGAGCTTAAGACAGTGCTATTTTATTACAGTTGTATTATAGCAAACTGTGGAGTCAGGACACATCACCAACTCACCCAAGCTTCAGTGTCCAGAGTTTTCAGTAGGGTTTCATCATGTAGGCATGATTGGCTGAATCATTGGCCTTCTGATTGAACTTAATCTCCAGCCCTACTCCCATCCCAGGAGGTTGAGCTGATATTGTATGGCTCAAACACCCAACCCTCTAACCACTTTCTGGCATAGTCAGCCCTTATTCTAAAACTATCTAGGGTCCTGCCTCATTAGCATGAACAACCAAGTCCCACCATAAGTAACAAAGACATTCCTATAGCTGAGGAAATTCCAAGGATTTAGAGGCTCCTTCCCAAGTACCAGGAAGAAAGGCCAGCAAAGTCTTCATTATACAACTGGGCCTACTGACAAAACCTACCTCAAAGGGTTGTTTTTAATGATTAAAAGAGCTCGTAAGGTAAAGTGCTTAAAACATTGCCTGGCACTCTAGAAATGTTAGCTATTATTGTTCACTAAATATTAGCTATTTCTACATATACTCAATAATATTTTCCTCCCTGAGATAATCCACTTTGACTTCTCCAAATGTAACAGATCCCATCGGAAATTCTTGCCAAGACTGAATTATGCATATTTTTCATCTATCTTTTCAAGATCTGTGACAAGTTTCTAATTTTATCCCATTGTGTTTAAAGCCTAAAACATGTTGAATGACTGAATTACTAGCCATTAATGCTCCTAATTAAACCTTCCAGCTACAATGTGATGTAGCCAATTTGTATTTTCCTTTTTTTATTTTTTATTTTAACAAATATTTATTTAGTGCCAGGTACTATTCTAGGTTCTGAGTCTATAGCAGTAAACCAAAGTTATTGCCTCCATTGAGTTTATATGAGTCAAAAGTCATATAAAATCACATTTTAAATATATTCATTTATAATATACATTAAAAATATAATAACACATATAATGGAAAATAAAGTAAAAGATGGATAAAGAGCTACGCTTAATTGGGTTCTATATTTAATTGGTCAAAGAAGTCTTCTCTGACAAGATAATATTTAGGAATCTGAAATGACATGGCTCATATGCTCCTGACCTGCCTCCTGCTCTGTGCACCTGTGATTCTGCCCCTTTTGTTTCTATACATATAGTCTTTCTTCCTCACCTTGTATCTAGACTAGACCAGTTCAGCCTGTTTATAGCTGCCCATTTTCTTCCACATGTCAAGGTCAGCTTGAAATTCACTCATGTCCTATACATCTAGTCATTTTGAATCAGCAGCAAATTTAATAAAATTGTAATACCTATATTCATGTTTTAAGGATTTTGGTGAGAGAAAGTGGTTAAAAGGGTGATTTTGTGGAAAGGACACAGCCAACTTTAGCAAAACAACTTAGTAGCCCTTCTCTTGAGAAAGCAGCTGTTATTTTTTATTTCTTTTATATATATATACACATATATATTCTGCAACTGCAGATTTTAGTTAACATCAAATTACTTATCAGAGAGAGTTTGGAATATGGTTTTCTTTATATTCCATTTGACTTATCACTTCTCTGTGGTAAAATCTCTTTGCTATAAAAGCTCTTTTCATAGATAATTGAGCCTGAGAGTGAAATCTAGGCGTTTGAAGGAAATATAGCTGATTCTCTTTCCAGGGGAAAAATATCCTGGCTTCCTTCCTAGAACCAGCAAAGTATGAGGCAAATGACAGTCCTTGATTTCAAAGATCCAAGACTACTCCGTGACAATGGGGGGGGGGGGTGCAGATCACCAAGGGAAAGCCTGCCTCTTTTACTCCACTTTCTATGCAAGGTGCCCAGATAATAAATGATAGGCTACTGAAGCCATTACCTAGGAGATATGCATTGGTAACTTATCTTCTCTTCACAAAAGTTCAGCAGAAATATTCATCAAACCTAAGCTGTGAAAGAAAAGTACATCAAAGGAAGAAGGGAAGGAAATGGGGTGGGAGGGAGAGGGGAAGGTAAAAGGAGAGAAAGAGAACGGGGCGGGGGCGGGGGGGGGGAGGGAAGAGCAGGAGAAAAAGAAAGAAGGAAAAAGAGTCATCAGAAAAGAGCACTAGAAACAAATCAACCCCTTAGTTAAAATCATGGAAGGGGTTATGTTCAGCTTTATTGCTAGATAGCAGGTTGTACATTACAGACTATTACAAACACAATCATATGAACAAAGCAACAGATATATACAATCAAACTGTCTATTGAGGCATGGAGCCACAGAGCAGAAGCAATCACCATGGAAAGCAGGGCACCGACAATACAATTTTAAATCCATTTGATAGGCAAACTATATCAGTTGAAATTTCTCAGGATGAATGAGTTTAAAACTCGTTATCTGGAGAGCAGCCTATCCCACGATACCACTTTATTTATTCAGATGGAGAATGGAGAATAGGGGTAAACATTACAGCTTCAGCCTCAACAAGGTTTGTAGATCAATCCTGTACAGTATTTGTTCTCCAGGGCAGGAGAAACGAGTGGGGAGTGAGGCTGGCAGTGAAAGGGGTATCTTTAAAAGACACCATGCATGGAACTGTGAAATGGCAAGATGTGTTTACTATGCAAGCTGTAGCAACACTGGAAGGCATTCTGTCATTTAATGTTCTTACTTTAGAGTTTTAAATAGCTGGGAAGTGCTCTAGCCCCTTCAAACAGTCTATCAGACAGTAAGATTCATTATGTCTAAAGGCACCATTTAGCCAGAACACACAGCCAGCAAGGTAACTTCACAAAATGCAGGTCATAAAACACATATTTGTTTTATGGTTCCATTTTCACATTTCCCCCCATTCCTCCACTGGGAACCCTAGTTAGTTTCAGCTGAATGAAGTGAAGTGTCTAAAACGGAACTAAAGGACAAATGTTTCTGTGAAAGTACAATAAAAATAATCCGTGAATGAATTATGGATTGAAAGGTTTGGAAACATTTTCTGTGGAAAGGATAAGAACTGTAATACAAGATTTAAACATTCACTGTAAAATTTCGTGACAATTTTTAAGAGAGGCGTGCAGGTATTTTTTCATTTACTGAAAGGCACAGATGGATTCTCACTGGACAAAGGACTCTTGATAAATGTCTTAACTCTTCTGCTGAAGGTTGAACCCTCTATCTTATCTGTCCATTTCCTTGAAAATATGCTGTTTTAGGTAGAAAAGCGAATACAGTGATCATAGGATCTCTTTTGGTGAGTTCACTGATTGGGGGTGAACCATTTAGAATTTCTTGAAGCGAACAGCATATATAGTTGATGAATGTGCCACAGGCACTTAGTGGTAAAGAGCTAGAGTCAGGTTTGGGCTATTGGTGTGGGATTTGCAGCATGTCACTTCACCACCACTTGGTTTTTTTGTTTTCTTTTCCATCTATAAAATCAGGAATTTACATGAGCTCTTCTGGGTCCCATTCCAATGTTCTGTGATTTCAGCTTTATTAATGACCTTGCAATGATGCAGAATTATTTGGGGGGGGGGGGCCTGGGAGAGGAGGATACAGAATTTTTTTAGAATTAGAGTTCTCAACTAATATGAACCAGTATTTATCAAGCACATGTATTAGCATTTTTAATCCTCACAACAACCCAAGGTAGTTATTATTTTAACATTTAAATTATTTTTTAATAAGGAAATAAGCAAGTTTATGAGGATTAAATAAAATTCTCAAGTTTTCACAGTGATGCGGTGGAAGAGGTCTGTCAAATCCAGGTCTATCTTGATGGCAAAGACAGGTTCTTAACCACGAGGCAACATTACCCTCCTTAGGAAATGTGATCAATCCCAGGGCCTCATTTTACGTTTGCAACTGACACCTAAACAAGGTCAAGTAACTTTCTCATGTCACAGAGCCAAAGGTAACACAGTCAGGACCTGAACCCAGGTTCTTTTTCCTCCAAGTCGGTGTATGCTACCTTACACCACACTGCCCATTTTCTGAAGCTTCGGAAAAGCACATAACTAAGCAGGAGGTTAGTATTCCCTGTGATTCTAATTATCCCATTTAATAGACATAAACTCAAATAACTAGACACCCTAACTGAAGTCTAGGGTAAGAAAGTTTCTCAAAAGAACAATAGAAAATAAAACAGACTTGAGGCTGAAGATTAAATTAAAAGGGCTTTAATGCCCTCTGCTTCCCTTTCCATCAATTTGCAACCAAAATTGTATTTAAGTTCCTATTATTCCTTGCTCCTGGGAATGGTCTAGCTCTAAACATATCTTGAGCCCAAGATCCTTGAAGAGCCTCCCTAGTTTGCAGTGACCTTACCAAAAAGCATGAGCCATGGAGAAGCCATTTAAATGGACCACCTCAATTTCCTGCAGAAGTTTCATCCTTCTTAGCCAAGATGAGCATCTTTTGTAATGTTGAACAGCTTGATGCATAAAATGTTACTCAATTTTGAGCTGTCATAAAAAAAAGTAGCACCTTCTTTGCACAGAGAGGATATACACATATATTTTTTCCCATCAAAGATGACCTGAAAAGTCCTACTCCAATGTGTTTTGAGAAAAAAATAGCCTTTAAGTTGAGATTGAGCAGGGAAAACTTCCAATAAAAGGGAATATTTTTCAAAAACTTGCAAGTGACTGCAAAGCCAGTTAACACAAAAAACCTTGTCACCTTAAGTATGCCATTTGTTATCACACATGCCCGAATGCATCTATTCATCTTCTTTTAATTGCTTAGCTGCACTAGAAAACACAAAGCAGCTCACCGATGCAGAGACTGTGAAAGAATATTTTGTCATGGAAACTTTGAAAACATTTCAAAGCAAGAGCTCTTCTCTGGTGAAATGAAACCTTCTAGCGGTTTGTTGGGCATTGTGTTCAGCTGATAAGTGTCTAGAATAAGAGGCCTTCTCTCTTAGAGGCTTTTGCATTTGTCATCTTGTGCTTGCAGATGGCTGAGAAAATCCCAACAATTTCCCAAGCACAGTTCAGGGGGGTGTTGGGTGGTTATTTCTTCCTCTTTTCTGGAAAAATGACAAGTGAGACTATTCCTGAGTCAACCTGTAAATACCTGGGTAAAACGTGTTTATTGAGCACCTACAATATGTTTTATGATCTAGGTGTTTTAACTATGTTATTCAGAGAATCTTTTTCTTACTTTTTTTTAATCTTCACCCAAGGATATTTTTTTCATTGATTTTTAGAGATAGTGGGAGAGAGAGGAAAAGACAGAGAGAAGTATTGATGTGTTTCAGAAACACATCGATTGGCTGCCTCCTGCACGTACCCTGACCAGAGCCCCAGCCAGGGAGGAGTCTGCAACTGAGGTATGTGCCCTTGACTGGAATCAAACCCAGGACCCTTCAGTCTGCAGGCCAACACTCTATCCACTGAGCCAAACCAGCTAGGGCTCATTGAATCTTTACAGCAACATGATCCCACTTCACTAATGACAAAATTGGCAGTTTGATTGTTGAGCAACAAAACCAAAATGTCAGTCAGCCCCCAGGGTCTTTCCACTACACCACTATGACTGAGCTTGCTCTTTGCCAAACACTGCCACTGCACTTACAATATGATGGAGAGCTTGAAAGTAGTTTTTTCTTTTTTTTGAACCCTTTCCATTCACCAATGTTCTACTAAGAATTGTAGGAAAGTCATAACCCAGGACTTCCAAAAGAGATTGGTGACCCTTGTGGATTCAAGATTATTCCAAAGGAAAATATGGAACTCAATTTCCTCATCTAATACTCGGCTTTCACATACAACATATTCTTTCCTAAATTTGATCTGCAGAATACACCTGCAGTTATATCTATTTTGTTTTCCTTTCCCCACCCCACTCCCCTTTTAGTTATTCTTTTTCCATTTTACAAAAGAAAAGTACACCTCCCCCGAGACCCTACCTCCTTATGGTGTATTGTATCAGGAGATAATTTGAGATATTGCTCTCCAAGAAGCATTCTCTCATTGAGACACCTTAAGTTCCCCTTCCCATCAGACACAGAGAGAAACAATTCTTCTATAAAGAAGTGAGCTTTTAATAATTTTTAATGGTTTGCAATGATCCTATCTAATAAAAGAGTAATATGCAAATCGACCGCACCTCTGCCACACCCACAAGCCACGCCCCACCAGCCAATCAGGAGTGAGTATGCAAATTAACCCAACCAGGATGGCTGCGGCCATGGAGAAAGCAGGAGGCTTGGGTTTCCCAGGCAATGGAGGAAGCCAAGCTTTCCGCCTGCCCTGGCCTGCCTTGGCCTCCACTTAAGGCTACAAAGTTTCAATTACAGAAGATAAATAAATCCCAACAAAAATGGCAGCAGCCACGGAGCTGGAGAGAGCAGGAGGCTTGAGTTGTCCCTGGCGATGGAGGAAGCCAAGCTTTCCGCACACCCTGGCCTGTCTTGGCCTCTGCTTAAGGCTACAAAGTTTCAATTATAGAAGATAAATAAATCCCAGATACCAGGGCCTCTGCTTGGGTCGCCGGGGGGTGTCGTCATTCTGCAAACCACCACAGGCCCCTCACCCAGGCTGTCCCACACCCTAAGGGAACACCCACCCTGATCCAGGACACCCTTCAGGGCAAACCAGCCAGCCCCCACCCAGGCACCAGGCCTCTACCCTATCTAATAAAAGAATAATATGCAAATTGACCATCACTCCAACACATAAGATGGCTGCCCCCAGGTGGTCAAAGATGGCTTCCCCCATGTGGACACAAGATGGCCACCACAAGATGGCCAGCAGGGGAGGGCAGGTCTGCAAGGGAGGGCAGTTGTGGGTGAAGGCCAGCAGGGGAGGGCATTTGGGGGAAACTCAGGCCTGCAGGGGAGAGCAGTTGGGAGGAAACAGGCCTGCAGGGGAGGGCAGTTGGGGTGACCAGGCCTACAGGGGAGGGCAGTTAGGGGCAAACAGGCTGGCAGGAGAGCAGTTAGGCATCAATCAGGCTGGCAGGGGAGTGATTAGGGGGTGATCAGGCTGGCAGGCAGAAGCGGTTAGGGGCAATCAGGAAGGCAGGCAGGCGAGCAGTTAGGAGCCAGCAGTCCTGGATTGTGAGAGGGATGTCCGACTGCCCGTTTAGGCCCGATCCTATCAGGATCGGGCCTAAACGGGCAGTCGGAGGGGTCCCAGATTGGAGAGGGTGCAGGCTGGGCTGAGGGACACCCCCCCTATGCACAAATTTCATGCACCAGCCCTCTAGTAATATACCTAAAATTTAATGTTTACTTTGGCTTTATAAATTAGTAATTAATAAAAATGTTACAACTCCATGGAAGAAAATATTTTAATTCACAGAGCCTTATAAAATTAGGAAAAATAATTCCAATTTATAAACATATTTTGGTAGCAGAGAAATATGATAGGATGATCCATGAAAATATGAAAAATATATCTATTTCATTGGGATAAAATTCTGTGGGGGAAGTGAGAAAATAGAGCAATGTAAAATGACTGACTTCTTTTTTATGCTTCTTTTAACTTTATTTTTCTTTTTAAAGAGGAGTCTGTTCTAGTAATTTTATTTTTTATTTTATTTTATTTATTATTATTATTTTTGTTTAAAGTATTACATATAGTAGTACATATATCTCCTTTTTTCCCCCCATTGACCTTCCCCAGCCTCCCCCACCCCCTGTTGCATGCCCTCATTTCCCCCCCCCACCCCCACCCAGTGTCTTGTGTCCATTGGCCATGCTTATATGCATGCATACAAGTCCAATGGTCATGGGCATCAAATCACTTTGGTATCAGCTTCCACTAGATACATTCAAAAATGATGAGTGTAAGAGTTTTATTTTTAAAAGAACATAGTTTTAAGGCCAGTTCAGGTCCTCACAAAAATGCTATATTGACTTGTTATTCTTGACAGAGAATGAGAGCAGGAACTAGACACATGAAGATGAGTAAAAAAGGCCAATATTCAGACTATAATGAATGCAAGTAGGTTGGTATAATTTCCTCTCTCCAATCCCATTATATTCATTTCATGAAAAATGCTTTCATATTACACAATTTCCTCATCTTGTTAATATCTTTGTCATGTGGAAAGATAGCAGCATTTTAATGATTTAGTTATTTAAACTTTCTTGATAATCTCTGTCCCTTGATCGACCCTTCCACTTCACCTCTTCTTTTCTAGTTACAAGAACTGAGGATAGGAATTGTCAGCAAATCAACTTACAGAGTGTTGGAAAGGTTATTCTGCCAGGAACTGCTATTATCTTTCTGACAAAAATTATAACGAGCACAGAAAAAGGTGCAACCAGAATTCATTAATAACTACCACTCAGAGAGAAAGGATACCATGTTGCAGATTTTAGAAACACAGAAATGGTTGATATTCAAAGAAATGCCATAACTCATCTTCAGAATTGATCTTCCTAGCCTTTCTGCTGAGATTGTCAATAAATAAAAATGGCCATTTAATTCGGCAATGGTTGGGGTTATATGATGACAGTCAACTAAGAAATTAAAAGTGCTTCATCATTCACCACCATTACAAATATTGCCTGAGCTCTCAAAATAAGACAACCCATTATACCTTGGAATTTGGTTCAGTAAAGGTACATCTCACCCCTGTAGGGTTTTTGTGATACTGTGTTCTCACCTTTGTACTTTTCCCAAACTGTGGGCCGAAACACACCTACATACATACACACACACACACACACACACACACACACACACACGCATTGCAATGAGATGACATGATCTTTGATAGTAACACATTTCACTTTCTGGCACATGTCGTACATTTAACTTTGTGGAAAGGTATTACTAGTTGAAAAAAATGGTTTCAAATACACAAATTAGCACTTACTATAAAATAAAAAATTCATATTCTATGACTACAAAAATAATTTGTGTCAAATTTGCTGTTATTTATCATGCAGTGTATATGTTCTATATACTGTATCAATTAGGCATCATGACAACCCTTTAATATAGATACTTTGATAAGTTCCATTTTAAACACAAGGAACCCAGGACTTAAAAGGCTAATTAAATTGTCTAAAGCCATTTGGCAAATAAGGCACAGAGCCCCAACTCAAACCCAGTCCCAACTCAAAACCTGCTCTGTCCAATATGGTGGCCACAGCACTTGCAATGCTGCCAGTAGAAAGTGAACTGAGCCATGTAAGTGTAAGGTATTTACTAGATTACAGACTTAGAATGTAAAGAGTATGTTAGGTATCTCAAGAGTAATTTTTAAATTGATTACATGGTGAAATGACAATATTCTATATATATTGAATTAAGTAAAAATATTAATTTTCACCTTTTAAAAATTTTTCAACATGGCTAATAAAAACTTTCAAATTATGTATATGATTTTCAATATATTTCTGTTGGACATTATTCAACTAAACCATTGGCTTTAGTGCCATGTATATGTATGTATGTGCATGTACTTTTTAGTCTAGTACAAAAGTATATAAAATATTAGTCTATATCAATATGTTTGAGCTGCCATAGCAATACCATAGAATATATGGTTTAAGTAACAGAAATTTATTTTCTCACATACCTGGAGACTAGCCATCCAAGATGAAGGTGTCAACATAGTTTCTAGAGAGCTTTCTTCCTGGCTGGTGAATGGCCTCCTTGCTGGGTCCTCACATGGCAGAAAGACAGAAGAGAGAGTCTCTTCCTTTATTCATAAGGGCACCAGCCCCATTCCATTAGGGCTTTACCAGGTGTGCTGGTTAGTAATACGGATTTTTTTAAATAGATGGAGTTACACATATGTTGATATATATGCGATTTGATATGTATGCTATTTTGTTGTATTGACAACAAGCTTCAAAACTTCATATGTCAAATTTTCTGAAGGTGTTAACATCATAGATATTTTTATGCTTAAAAATGTCAAATTTCATGCCAAAAAAAGAGCATTTGCGGGAAGTTTTAATTCATTATTTTGAAGAAAAGTGCTGCTGAAAGTTATCGTATACTTCGGGAAGTTTAATGTGAACATGCTCCATCTCAAGGTACTTGTGAACAATGGTTTAAACGCTTTAAAAGTGATGATTTGGATGTGAAAGACAAAGAACTTCCAGGTCAATTTGAACCACGCTTTGATTGTAAAATGACCAGAATGGGCCAGAAGACATGGCAAAGTAATTTTGCTTCGTGATAACGCACTATCACACACTTCAAAACCAGTTAAAGACACGTTAAAAGATCATGCCTGGGAAGTATTAATCCACCCGCCGTATTCACCAGACCTTGCTCCTTCAGATTACCACTTCTTTCCATCAATGGCACACGCACTTTCTGAGCAGCACTTCAAAACATACGAAGAAGTGGAAAATTGGGTCTCTGAATGGTTTGCCTCAAAACAAGAAAAGTTCTATTGGGATGGTATCCACAAATTACCTGAAAGATGGGGGAAATGTGTAGCTAGCGATGGACATTACTTTGAATAAAACACTTTTGATGTTTCTCTTGAAATTACCCTGCTTTCTTTGATTACAAAATCTGCAGTATTAACCGGTACACCTGGTATTACCTTTATTCCCAAAGGCCCCATCTTCAACATCACATTGGGGTTAGGTCTTCAACCTATGAATTTTTTGGGGGGGCGGGAGGGAGTCCTGAACATTTAGTCCATAAAAAGAGGTTATCTTGTGATAATTCAATTCCAATTCATTTTTATTTTCTCCTTTATATTTTCCTGGTAATTTTATACAATATACTTCTTTTCCAATCAGAAAGCACACACAAAATTTTACAATATTATTGTGGTGGGAAGCAGTAGAACCATTCTTCTGGGCCCTTCCTCGTGTTATAATTTTATGATAAAGATAAAATATTTGTCAATATTAAGCAGTTATTTGTTATATAGTGTTCTATTGCTTCAATGAACATGGTCATGATTTGTAACTTCTGAGTGGCAAGTTGGCCCTGTTATATAAGAGACTCCAGCTGGACAAGACCACTCAAGGTAGTAGCCAGATGCTTGTAAGTTCCCGTTCTGTCCCCTGGGAGACCCTGGGCATCCTGACCAGGATTTTGGTGGTTCTGGAAGCATAAAGAAACAAGGAGTATAGCCAAAGTGGAGCAAGCTGAGGATCCCAAGTAGGAAGCTCAATGCCAATGCATGGGCAGATATAAGAACTGACCTTGCTTGTTCTTCCCGTATTTGAAACATTTATCTCTTTGTATATACATAAGGGATATTAAAAAGACACAAAGGAATACAGTTGTGTGTATAATATAATAATATATTATTATTTATATGAAACCTGATCCTGATGAAATTTTCACCCTCATTTAACCAGTTGTCAAATGACCAGGAAAGCAGCCGGGAGCTACAGACCAAGGTATTTTAGGATAATAGGATGCTAAATGGGAGAGACAGACTAGTTACAAGCATTTGATTCTCCATAGATTTCACACCTCCCTCTCTACCCCCATTCTAATAGCCGTATCTGCTAACTATTGAGTAATGAAGATTAAATTCTCTTGGACTATTTTCATTGCTGCTGTAGCAATCTTTTAACATAGTGCTTCCCCATTCAACTCCTATTATAATTTCCTGTGAAATAAAATATCACAAAGTCATTCAAATTCATAGACTAAAGATATATCTGTAGTGACAAAGTAAAGTATAGGATAAAATTCATTATCCTGATAAATTGACGAACAAGGACAGTCGCTCTGAATAATTCGAGATAAAGAAATTTTTTCTCTCAGTGGTTGGATATTTTCAGCCTGACTTATCCACCTAATTGCCTCAGCTCTCCATTTCATTTTGCCCATGTCAACGCAACAAAGTCTCTGTACTTGATTTTGAAAGCTTTACTATTTCATGTCACGTTAGCAAGAGAGACGCGCATAGCAAATTCTGGATGGGTTCTTGTGACAAATGACTTCTATGGTTTGCACGTGTCTCTTCAATGACAGCTGCTAGGAAGAAGCATCACCTCCAGCTGCACAACTTGATCCTTCTCTCCCTTGTGAATTAGGAGGAACTGAATGTTTGGCTTTAAAGTGGCACTTCGCACTCCTCTCATTGAATATCACAATTGTGCCCAGACGAAAGGAAACAAAAAACCCCATCATTGGCACTGATGAGAGAAAAAATAGTCCTCTCATCACAGAAATAATAAGCAGGATGTTCCCCTGCAGCCTTTTTCCTTAATTCTCCTTATTGTATTTTATTAAACGATGCGATTTGAAATTAAGGCTCTGGCAACCTTCATGCACACTCTGCATAAACAAGCCAGACAGAAACACAGTTCAAAGAGCAAGAGTAAGCCCCTCCCAAAAGCCATCTGCTTTCTTTTTGTTATGAAACTTCAATTCATCTGCAAAACTCTAAAGAAAATATTTATAGCAGAAGTGTAAGCCTGCATTCTGTAGTTGCTTTGAGGCAGGGTTAACAGAATGTTAGAAAACTTGGTAAGATTTTGTCACTTACTAACCAATGTAGAACTAATCATTTAATCTGCCTCCTTTACTCATTCAAGCTTTTTTTTTTTCTAATCTTCGCCCAAGGATATGTTTATTGCGTATGGAAGGATGCTCCAACCAACTGAGTCACCTGGCCAAGTCTACTCATTCAATCTTTTATTCACTCTTGTTTTCATTCAATGACATTTATTTAAAATCCCCTATGTGCCAGGGAACTGTGGCAGGCGCCTCTGCTTCCATATCATTAAATGAGGAGAATAATTATACCAGCTATGCCTACCTCTCAAGGTTGTTGAAAGCACTGCTATAAACCATAAAACAAATAAAAACATCTGTGTTTGTTTTCTAGCAATAAACCACCAAAATAAAGTGCAACAGTCATTTAGTTTCCCATGCAAAAAAATTAAACTTAGGGGAGATTTTATTTTATATGTCCACTAGCACAAGCTTTCTGCTAATTTTCATTTTGGTAAATCTCATAAAATACCTTCCTCTTCCTATTCTTACCAATTGCTCTTCTCAATGGAGGGAAACCAATGACGGCAAGCACTATAAACTTTCTTAATCACATTGAATCAACGTATAAATAAATATGGCCAAACAATAATACTGACATGTAATCCCAGTTTGCTAAGCAAAATGTCACCCTGAACTTCCTTTTCCACTTTCCTCACAATTGATATCCCTCTAATCTGATGGTAGCTTATAACTGTGGCCTATTATGGAATAAGAAAGGACCCTGGAGATTTTACATGAAAAGAAATAATATTTCATTGTATTCAACAACTAGGTTTGGATGGGAATACTTGTTTCCACATTATATTCTAGCTTATCCTAACAGATTCAAAAATTGTACTGCTGATAAGAGGCAATAACAAAGAAATCAAAATGTATAGCAATGGCTTAGCAATTAGACAGAGGGCAGTGAGGAATGCAATTTGGAGACCCAGAAAATGGCAATCCATTGTATGCAATGGGAAAGCACTTGGTAAAATTATTTCCTATGGTAATTTGGGAGGTGACCATGTGCTTCTTAGCCCACTAATTTTGGGGAAGAATGTTGAAAGCGAATGCTGGCAGTGTTTGACACTGTATACACTGAGTGGCCAGATTATTATGACCTCTGAACCCATAATAATCTGGCCACTCACTGTATATCCTATATAATAAAAGGCTAATATGCAAATTGTCCCCTCGACCAGGAGTTCAGCCAGCAGGCAGGCCGGCCAACTGCCCATGTCCCCTACCCCTGGCCAGGCTGGTTGGACCCCACCCATGCACGAATTCATGCACCAGGCCTCTAAATATATATATTGAGTGGACAGATTATTATGCGTTCAGAGATCATAATAATCTGACCACTCAGTGTATAATTTTCTGGCAACATAATCTTGATCCCTTTTAAGGGGTTGGGTTTTGAGGGTAGGTTGGTAGGTCAAGATCATCAGGCACCACCACACTCTTGGGGCAAAGAAAGACTATGGTGAAGTGACTTGTTACTAAAGAGGCTTGCTGCCTATACACAGAGCATGAAAATAGGAAGAAAAGCCTCAGATTCTTAGTCATTTTTATGATTCATCTATGTTTTTATGGGCATCCCAGCATAGTTCACCTCATTAGCCATTATAGAGATTTTTAATTCTTGAGTTAATCCTGTGCTCATTCATCAGAATGGATATTAATATCTTTCTAATGTAATTTTTAATTAAATATAGCACCACCATTATAACACCCCAAAGATCTAAACAGAGTTTGAAAGAGAAGACAGACACTATCACAATACAAATCAGAAAATTCTGCTCACATTCTTTTCGAAAGGCTGATCACCTATGAAGTAATGAGAATAAATTGTGAGATAATGTAGGACAGATCTAATTAAGATAATGAGCTACGATTATGGACATGATTTTCCAGGGTTAAAGATCTTAACAAAAGGCAATATATGGATATATTTTAAATATCCTCTTTGGCCTATTTATATTAGCTATGCCTCTTTAAAAGGAAAACATTCATCAAAAGTAATGACCCTGAGTCTGCTGCAAGTGCAGAGTTTTAACTCTTTTCCTATTACTTATGTATTTAATACTTTGACAGACTTTTTCAAAAATGTATTTTCTATACTTGACTGAAACAGATTTTTTAAAAAAATAAATCATGACATCCAAGGGGAAAGAGACATTAGGATCAGTGTTCTCTCTGCACCTTGAAAGCTGTACTATGAAGATATTTTGATTTGGCTAGTACAGATTCAGATGGAGATTTCTGGAAGGAACTAACTAACTAGCCTACCTTTAGCAGTCATAGTAGGCAAGACTCCAGGGGAAAGGTGTCATTGAACTTAGCAGGTATGCCTGGCAGCCATCTTTGCTCCTCTCCAAAGACAGGACAATACCCACTCAATCCTTGGTCAACAATGGTCAATCGGCAGAAATAAATATTTCCTGAAAAGCACAGAAGTGCTGTAGGAGAGCCCTGACTGAAAGGGTCTGATGTCTGCACCACTTGGTAAAAATTCGGCCTTGCATTTTGAAAATTCAAGCACTGCATCTGGCATCCCCTAAACCTGATGGTGGAAGGAACTGTAGTCCAAGGGTTGCTAAGAGTTCTGCCCAATTCCTGTAACCTCTCAACCGTGGCTCTCACAAGGAAAAGTCAAATTCTTTCATCAAGGATGTTTGTGCCACAGCGGATCCCTAGCCTAGAGTCAGCCCCACATTTATGCCATCCATGGTTGCTGTCATTTGCATCGAGCAATATTGTATCATGGGTCAGTTTTAGACCATTAAGCAAATTCAGCTCATTACCAACAAGGAAATTGTAACTGTGCTTGACCACAGTGCAGTAGAATTCTGGGTCCTATTACCTCCCCAGCCTCCAAGATCCTTTAGTGACAACCTGTGTGGATACATCTAGTGGCACTTCACTAAAATTTTGAAAGCCTAAGGATCTGTGAAAAAAGATGGACAAAACAAAAGAATGAATGCCTGAGAGACAAATGATATATTTGAAAGTAAAAAAAAAAAAAAAAAAAAAAAGTTGTCAATTCCCTGTTCCCTGAATTTTTATAGAATTTTGCTTTACAATCCTTTTTTTCTATATGTCCTTTCCCTCCCTCTCCTCTCCTCTCCTCTTCTCTCTCTCTCTCTCTCTCTCTCTCTCTCTCTCTCTCTCTCTCTTTCTCCCTCTCTCTCTCTCTTTCAATCTACACACATATCCACATCTATGTCTTTGTGGTATTGTAGAAAGGATATCAAGTCAAAGATTTGCATTTTCTAGTACTGACACGAACTCTTACTAGCTGAGCAGGTCTGAGTAAACTCACTCCACCTCTCGGATCTTCCATTTCCTCAACTCTGAAATTGGAAAAACACTGTCACTTTGAAGGACTGATGTGAGGACTAAATGAGATTATGAGATTTAAGCACATATAAACCTCTAGTCTACATATTCTCAAAACATAGCACTGTCAATACATTCCCACCATGTTAGGTAATTTGGGAAGCAAAGCCACTGGGTAGAAAAGCTTACAACCAGTGATTGATATCTTAAGAAAGTAAAATAATCATTTTTGAAGTTGGCTTGTTTTAAATGCAATCCTCAGGGCAGTGATTAGAGATTGGAAGATTTGAGAAGAGGTTTGAATGCAGGCACTGCAACAAGAAGACATAGAAACATCTTTTCAGAGAAACTATATTCACTAAACACATTTAAAGGATGTTACACATTCTTTCCCTTTAACATCCATGCTCATCCTATTAATTTTATTTCCTCTCCTCTCAGTATCCAATATGATAGAGTAGAAAGAATATTATGGAGTTTGTAGGCTCAACCACTTAGCAAGTTATTCAGCTCTACAAGCCTCAAGGTTTTCATCCGTAAAACGGACTTCTTCCAAATATGGTCGTACCTACTTTAAATTAAAAGCACTTCAGACAAAAAAAGTTAGGCTCCTTCCCATGTATTCCAATTGTTGGAGATTGTTAGCAGTAGAGAAAACAGGACCCTCTAGGGAAAATATTCCAACATGTTATAATTGGGCTCTCCCACCTTCCTATCTGGATTTGTTTCTCCTGGGCATTTTTTCACTCTCACCTCCTAATTTGGGGAGCGTAGCATCATACACCCCAGCTGCCACCATCCAGTAAGTGCAGTTTTCCCCTTATCCCTAAACTAGTTCCTCCAATTCTCTTCAAGTCTAAGATCAGATCAGCTAGTTATTAATTGCTCTATTCAACATTAGATTGAGAGTGACTGGCAGCCCATTAAACTTGGAAGGTGTAGTTTCCTTTTAAAATCCACATCCATTGAATACTAGTGGAGGCAGTTGGCACTGGCCACAGAGTGGAAATGGGGGAAGATGCTCATTCTCCTAAACTTCAGCCACAGGAGATGAAAACCTTCCACAAAGGTACTTTGCCAGCTGACCTCGATGAATATCCTCTGCCTTTAAGATCAATGCCAAGCCATGACTCCCTCCTTCTACCTGTCCTCTACACTATCTTTTTTTTTTATCCTCACCCAAAGGTATGGTGTTTTTAAATTGATTTTTAGAAAAAGAGGAGAGGAAAAAGAGAGAAACATCGATGTGAGAGAGGAACATAAATCAGCCACCTCCCGAAACCCAGGTATGTCCCTGACCGGGAATCTAACCCACAACCTTTTGGTGCATGCAAGGATGCTCCAGCCAACTGAGCCAGCTGGCCAGGGCTACACTATCATTTATCAACTGAGGTAACACCCCAAATCACAAACCCAGCAAGCCCAAAACTCAGCCAATTACCTGCCTTCCTAACCCTGTATTTCTTATTCCAGTGAACTAAACCACCATAACTCCAGTCTGAAATATGGTAGTTATCTTTCTGTACCACAACTCAGTCCTGGTTCAAATCCTTGTTTCTGGCAATAACCCCCCAATCAACCTACTTTCCTCTAGTCTTCCTTCCTCCAATCAGCTTTCAACAGGACAGAGAGAATGGTCTTTCTAAAGAGCAAACGGAATTACTTTATGCTCCTATTCAGAACCCTTACATGTGCCCCCCTGACCTTTAGGACAACATCTGAATCCTAAGCCTGTCAGCCTTTCCTCTTGCCCTCCCACCAGTCATTCTCAGTATCGTACTTAGTGCTGTGTGTGTGGCTCTGATCTGTTAAACAGCTCCAGGTCTACACACAAACTTGCCTTTCAGAATGCCTCCTCTCCCTCCCTGCTGGTGAACTCCTGGTGGTCCTTAGGCATCTCTTCTGGGGTTCTCCCTATGCCTTCCTTATCCCCACCCATCCTTCTCCCTCCCTATCCCACATGTCTTTATTTTGTAAAAATCTCTTTTGTGCCCAGTATAATGTGTTTACAATTATTTGCAAAAGTACATATTTGGCTTCCCATCTAGTCATGGAACCTTTAAAGGTAAGAACCATGCCTTGATCATCTCTATATCCTCAATATCTGTTATAAAGCAGTCCCTCCAGCCTCTTTCCCCTCTTCTAGTTTTACATATTAAGATATCCCTCGAGCAAGTTGTGGAGATTTTGTCATGATGAGAGAAAGCCCGTTTGTGTGTCAAAATTTTACTTTGTCCGCACTAGCCAAGAAACAGTTGAAAGACAGTGTGAAGTAATGAAACTACTAGTTAGTTGTCTGAGTGTCTGAAGTAATGGTTTATAATTTTAAAAAGCGTTGGTATTTATACAGGTCTTAAAGCTGTTGTTTGTTTTACTTACTCACTGCCTAAGTGTCCAATTCTTTCTTTAAAGATTTTTTGTTGATTTTTATTTTTTAAATATATTTTTATTGTTGATAGCATTACAGATATCTCCCATTCTCCTCCCAAACCCTACCCAGCCCCTAGGTCTTCATTACCCTATTGCCCGTGTCCATGCATATAAGTATACTAGAGGCATGAATTCTTGCACTGGTGCGGGGCATGGTCTGTGGGATTGGCCCACTGTGGGAGCGCCACTCATCCCAGTAAGCGAGTGGTGCTCCCACTGTGGGAGAGCACGGACCACCAGGGGGCAGCTTCTGTGTTGAGCATCTGCCCCCTGGTGGTCAGTGTGCATCATAGTGACTGATTGACTGGTTGTTCTGGTCATTCTGCCATTCGGTTGCTAGGCTTTTATATATATAGATAAGTTCTTTGGTTTATCTCTTCTCGTCCCCCCAACCCCACATCAAGGTATGTCAGTCTGTTCCATGCCTCCATGTTTTAAGTGTCCAATTCTTATATTCTTCCCTTATCTTCTCCCTCCAAATAGAGCTGATTCAATCATCTGTTAAAGAATATTGTCTCTTTTTTTATTGTTGACACTATTACCGATGTCCTCTCTTTCCCTGCCCCACTTTGTAAATGAAGAAGAAGGAGGAGGAGGAGAAGGAGGAGGAGGAGAAAGAGGAGGAGGATGAGGATGAGGAGGAGGAGGAGGAGGAGGAGGAGGAGGAGGAGGAAGAGGAGGAGGAGGAGAAGTCTCTATACATTACAGGGTCTATAAATCTCAAAAATCTGGCTTCAATTAAAAAGATGACATCCTAACATATTTCCTCAAGGTATTTCGATATAGCAAAACAGTAATACCTGTCATATTTTGACATTGCACATAGTGTTGTTGCAAAGAAATTATAATTTGGAATTTTTTTACCATCATGTTGTGCCTTATCCACATTTCTCTGATGTTTGAGTATCAAGGTGCTGTAGCAATGCTTTTTATTGTTTTCATTGCCATTTAAGGCTATTTCATCTGAGAGTCATGTCTCTCTTCCTTCTGATGACATTAGTTCTGTCTTCCCTGCTAAAAACATTTATTTGGTAATAAAGAATAAACAAAAAGTACATCTAGAATTTTTCAAGTGATAATGAAATATCAGGCCAGCAGCATAAAACGTGATGAGAATATTCGCTGTTTTTCAAGCCCACCCACAAAATGTATAAACCCTTTTAAACCAACTAGAAATATAAATGCATTCTGTTTTGCTCTGGCCTACTCTATTATTTATGTGTATTCACCACCATGTAAAACAGAGGGGGTTTTCTTAGGCAATAATATGTGAGATCAATTTCATTCAAGGTTTTGCCCATTTAATTAAATTAATGTTGTGGGGGAAGAAAAAGAGGTACTTTCACAAGTATGTACATGGGTGAGGTTTGTCTGAGGCTTTTGTGGTTGCTGCTGTTACTGGTGTTACTTATTCCTTCTCATACCTGATAGTTTGATTTTATTAAAATTGTTCCTCTGGTCTGAAAGCATTTTTCTGCATTCAAGATGTACTACTTTATATTATATTGATAATTATTGATTAAAGGTTCATTTCCCATATTTTGGTACAAAGTGTAGGTTCTAGTCAAAAAGAGGATAGACAGTCTCTAGCTTGGGTCTGACTTGGAAAATATTAGCTATGGCAGTTCATCTAAATATTTTTGTTATGTGGATTAGTAATAACCTAAGCTAGACAGGTTCTCACTTTACAACAGGTAAGTTTTATTGAAAATATTCAATTTCCATAAAATGCTGCCTCAAATCACACTGCAAAATCACCACTCGTGGGAAATGCTTATGCAGTTGAAAACTATGTTTCCATAAGAGCAAATTAAGAATGCACAATGTCCTGGGCTCTCAGAGAGCAAAGACAGAGAAAAGCTGCCTCTCCAGCACTCAGGTGTCCCTGACGCAACTAAAGCCGAATGGATGCTGGAATCAGAGACTCCCAGAGGCCTTCAGCCATTTTCTTGTGAACATTTAAATTGATTGCTGATCCTTCAGCTCTATGAGCAGCGAAGGATGGGTTTTATCTTTTTTTTTTATTTTGAGACATTTTTAAAGAGATAATGCTTCCTAAAGAAATAGAGCATTTTCCAAAGATATTAAAAGTGGAAGGCAGCCCTAACCAGTTTGGCTCAGTGGATAGAGCGTTGGCCCGTGGACTGAAAGGTCCCAGGTTCGATTCTGGTCAAGGGCATGTACCTTGGTTGCAGGCACATCCCCAGTAGGAGGTGAGCAGGAGGCAGCTGATGGATGTTTCTTTCTCATTGATGTTTTTAACTCTCTATCCCTCTCCCTTCCTCTCTGTAAAAAATCAATAAAATATATATTTTTTTAAAGTGGAAGGCAAGGGGAGGAACAACATTTCAAGAAGGCTGCACATCCAGATTCAGCCCTCTGCTAAATAAGGGTGCATGTCCAGATTCAGCCCTCTGCTAGGGCAGGCTACTTAGCTCAAGGCTTCATGTAAGTTTTCAGCTGGAGTCTCATTAAAATGTATATTATACATGGAAAACCCAGCCCATAATTACTATAGTTAAAATCCACTAGAATAAATACCATTCCAAGTAAGGTCTCTCTATAGAACAGAGCTATTTCTATAGGCCAACTATTTGTAGATCTGACTTAGCAAACATTCTCTGAACATACAAAAGATCTTCTCTATCATGACCATCCCTACTTGTCTGAACTATGCAATTTAGAATTCAATTTTACTTCCTTGAGCTGATTCCCATGTGCTATTATAGTCCCAGGAATTTAAAATAAAAATGGATGCTTGAGGAAGAAGCAGCTTTGGGTAAACTCCAATCACTGTGTTTAGGATAGATAGGAAAGATTTGCACCCAGGAATTTGCACCCAGGAATATGCCTTACACCTGCCCTCAGTACACAGCATTCTAAAGCTTTGGTTTTGTCCATGATCACTGCAATCCCAGAGCACAGCCAAACCTAGCAGGTCATTCTGACCCGGCACTGTCCGACCCCTTCACCCATGACTCTTCGCTCTGCTTCAGACACCAGAATTTAGTCCTCAGGCTCTGCACCCATTTTCTTCTAAGGAAAAACATCAAATGAACCTCTGCTTTCAATAATAGCAAACTTGGCTATTAATACTAGTCTTTCTATTGGAAACAAACTAGGAAATGTTGGACAAAATAGTTTTAAACACAACTTCTTAAAAGCATCAAAGAGCTAACAAGAGAGTGAAGAATAACCAGACCAAAGGGGAGATAACCCATAAGTGGTGGACTGCTGTTGCCTATGAACATTTGTCTAACAGCTAGGGGTAGCTGAGATACTGAGCCGCACAATTAGCAGCCAACCCCTCAATTAGTGGGGCAGGGGAAACAGCAGTTGAAAGCCCAAGGCCCATCAAGGTTGGGGGGCTTATTAAACCACCATTTGCTTTAGGTTGGGACCTCATAAGGTTCCACCCTTGGAATAAGTGGAATCCCAAAAAAATTAGCTGCCATTATTCACAGACAATATATTTCAGAATGTAGAAAATTCTAAAGAGTCTATAAATAAGTTATTAGAATTAATAAGCAAATTTAGCAAGGTCACTGGATATGAGACCAAAGTCAGCTGTAGTTCTCTATGCCAGCATCAAACAACTGAAAAATGAAGTTTTTGAAACAATGTCACCCATAATAGTTTCTTGCTATTTGGTTTTTGTAATACAATGTTTACCAAAAAAAAGTGAAGATGTTCATGTGCATTGCCTTAAGCCCTACCTGGAATAAAACAACTTGAGGGCAGAGGCCATATTTTTATCCTCCTTGGTATCTTCCAGAGCATCTGCACTGTAGTCAACACAAAGTAGGCACTCAGTACCAAATATAAAAATACTTGGTGAGACTTGTTTTACAGGCCAACCAGAATGAATCTCTTCCCAGTTAAAATTGAAACTCTCCTTTGCCTGCCTTACCCCTCTCATCTAAAAAATGTATCACACACACCACACACACAAAAAAACAATAAATTTATTAATCGCAACCAAAAAGAAAGAAAGAAAAAAGTCCCTAACCCGTTTGGCTCAGTGGATAGAGCGTAGACCTGTGGACTGAAGGGTCCCAGGTTCGATTCCGGTCAAGGGCATGTACCTTGGTTGCGGGCACATCCCCAGTAGGAGGTGTGCAGGAGGCAGATAATCAATGTTTCTCTATCATTGATGTTTCTAACTCTCTATCCCTCTCCCTTCCTATCTGTAAAAAATCAATAAAATATATTAAAAAAAGAAAGAAAAACTCAGGCTATCAAAGGAAAAAGAAATAAGAGAAAGTGGAAGAAGGGGATTTCCCTTTATTGTATTCATCATTTCCTTTCACTTTCTAGATCATTCAAGAAATCATAGGCCCTGGCTGGTTTGGCTCAGCGGACTGCAGTTCGATTTCGGTCAAGAGCATATGCCTGGGTTGCAGGCTCGCGGATGTGCTGGAGGCAGCCAGTCAATGATTCTCTCTCATCATTGATGCTTCTTTCTCTCTCTCCCCTCTCCCTTCCTCTTTGAAATCAATAAAAATATTTTTTAAAAAACAACAACCAGATAATTCGGTTAAAAAAAAAAATCATAGGCATCAGCCCTAAGTCCTTTAAGGTTCTGAAAGAGTAGAAAATAAGTACAGTGCTGTATTTTTGTGTGGCTTTGGCATTCCTCGAGGTAAGAAACATCATTGTCCATGAAATATTTGTGACATTCTAATAAAAAGTGTTGTGAGCTTCTAAGAATTAATTGAAAAGTTAGATTATCTATCTATCTATCTATCTGTATATATATATATATATGGCTAAGTGTGCATCCAACTGGTAACTATGATGCACACTGACCACCAGGGGGCAGATGCTCAATGCAGGAGCTGCCATGATGTGCAGTGGCCATTTAAAAATAAATGGCAGCACAGACCTGGTGCTGACAAACCTACACTCAGCTTCCCCCAAGAGCAACACCACCACCCCAGACCAACACCCCACCAAATCGCAGCCAATGCTGCCAAGACCCCATGGTGCAAAATGCAGCCCTCAGCCTAGCCCATCCTGGAAACGGTCACAGTGGGTGCCAGGTAATAATGTCACATAGCAATGTCCAGCTTCCTCTCCCTAGCGACTAGCCTCCTTTGAGTTTCTTCAGTCCAGGAACATGACTTACTTTATAACCAGGTGCAAACATTTTACACTTTAACCAAATGTTCATGAAGTATTTTCATGTGCCTCATCTCATTTGATCCTCACAGAAGTCCTGGAGTAGGTAGATAGGAGACTTGGTAGGATTTTTTCATTAGCTAAAAAAATGGAGATTTAGAAAGTTTAGAAAATTGACCTGACTAAATAGAAGTAAGAAATGGTGGAACTTGAAAATGACTTCAGGTTTTCTCACTACGCGGAATATAGTCAAACACTGCTGCAGTTAAATATTTTACCCTTTTGTTCTCCCTGCATGATCTACAATAATAATCTGCTTCATGTTGATATTTACTGCTGTGTTGTTGACAATTACCTGAAAGAGAAGTTGGGTGCTTCACTGGGCTAGAAAAAGTTTAGCTAAATAAGAAAGCAGGTCTAATTAAGCAAGTTTATTCTCTATATATTTATAAAAGGCCAAGTTGACTCGTGCATGCACCATACATATAAAGCTCTCGCTGGTGCCAATTGCACACATGTGTTTCGATCTGTCATTGTTGACATGAATTTGGTTGACACTTCTATTATAAATAAAGGGTGAATAGCGATATTAAAATATTTCTTCTAATTAATTTCCTTTCAATGTGCATGAATTCGTGCACCGGGACACTAGTGTTAAAATAAAGATAGTGAGGTTTGGGATAAAGAGCTGTATGATACCTGGTTCAAATCCCAGCTCTATCTCTTTATAAGCGGTCTTACTTTAGCTAAATTCCCCTCTCTGAGCCTCAATTTCCTCAGATTATAAAGTGGGGATGATATTAACCCTCCATCTAGGTTGTGATGGATACTAGTATGATCATACATATAAAAGGACTTGGTGGATAGAAGGTTCTAAACAAATGCAATTTTCTTTCCACCTTCTGCACTTATTGAAGATTGCACTGTGGTCAATCCCCAGTTTGTAACCTTCAATCCTTTCCCACAGCACAGGTTGCTAGATTTGATAAATGATACAGATGAATGAAGAAGCATCTTGAATTCAGCCAAGATGAAATTAAGAAAGTGCCAAGTAAGGGCACTAAAAATTCACTACAGAAACCCTAAAAACACAAAAAAGTAGGAATTGTATTTTACAGAAATAATGTAAGATACTGATACATACAATTGTTTGTATAGACTCATTTGAAAGTCATACCCTTGAAATACATCACAATTCTTTTCATATCCCCAAGTATGATGATATTGCAAATTTCTAATTTCATTTTAGTTGTCAGTTAATAAACTATTCAGTCTTGGGAAGATGTTTGAATCAGTTAAATTCCTGCAACCTTGTTAATTTATATAAATCCAACAATCTCATTATTTCAAGATCCTAAGTTGCATCTTCTTGCAATTCAGCAGTTAGAAAAACTGACAAAAAATTACTGGATTTACCAGGTTACTTTTTTAAAAATATATATATTTTATTGATTTTTTACAGAGAGGAAGGGAGAGGGATAGAGTTAGAAACACCGATGAGAAAGAAACATCGATCAGCTGCCTCCTGCACATCTCCTACTGGGGATGTGCCCACAACCAAGGTACATGCCCTTGACCGGAATCGAACCTGGGACCCTTCAGCCCGCAGGCCGATGCTCTATCCACTGAGCCAAACCGGTTTTGGCCCAGGTTACATTTAAAGAGACTATGTTAATTAAGAAAGTCAACATTAGGAATTGTACTTATCTCTTCCATATTTATAATGTCAAGATACAAAAGAGTAAACCTGTCTCATTCCCTGGCGATTTACAATTTTTCCTAAACCGTATTTGAAATCCTCTAACTCCCAGTCTGGTTCCACCTTGCTTACTGAGCAATATTTGTTCTGGCCGGTGGCCACTGGAGCCCAAATATCACCCAATTGCTTATGTGGTTTGTAACCTAACATGCTCTCCTTTCTTCCTCACTCACCTGCACTATCCCCTCCAAGAACCTTCCCTCAGCACCAGGTCCTCAATGAGGACCTTCTTCGGAACTCCTGCCACATGTACAATTATACAACTTCTTGAATTGCTCCCTCTCGTGAGTTTGTACTGCCTCCTTACAGTATAAATTCTTGCAAGATGAGGATCATGTTTTCCCCTTAGCCTGTCTTTCCCGCGGCTTTTAGCATAGTTCTCAGCACCTAATAGGCCTGTTGAGTGATGATGACAGTGTAGGCACAAGAAGAATGTCTTGTTTGAAAACAGTCCTAAATGCTCAAACACATCTTAAATCAACATGTGACTCATCCACAGAAAACCAAAGCAGGTGGAGGAAGCCGGGGTAGCAAACACAAACTCACACAGAGAAGCCCCTTAAGTCTTCTTTGCAGTTCTGCTTTAAGTTTACAAACTGCATATTGTTGATCTTTTCATCTTTCCTTGTCCGGGAGTTGAAAAGAATATTGTTTTCCTCTGTGTTAGCCCCAGAAAGCTAACTTCCATGGGCCTCATCAGCTGGCCACCTTGCCTACTGGCTTCCAGAAGGTTCCAGTGGGGAGTACCAGCAGATTAGAGGGAGAGGTCAGGGTATTCAGTCCTCTGTCTCCCTCCTTGAGGGGTCCACACAGGCTGACTGCATCATTCCACCAAAGGTTTCCGCAGCCCTCTTCTCATAGCCTCACTGTGTCTGAGTCCTGCTAACTCCATGCCCTCACCCTTAGACCCAGGGGTGAGATACCTCCCCACCCAGTGGTTTCCCTACACCCTGCCACACAGCTGCAAAACTCTCTTCAAATTACCCAATTTGAATGGACTTTTTCCTGTCAGGACCTTGTCTGATACAGATGTTTTTACTTTACAACCTTTATAATTTTAATCGTTATAATATTTATGGCACATTTCCTAGTTTCAAGTAAGCAAGATCAAATATTATAATGTGCCTTTCTCTTTATAATTCAGGGTCATCAGCAGGCCTCTCAGAGATGGTCCGATTGTTTATCAGCTTTTACCATCACTGTGCAGACATTACCTCATTTATTCTCCCCTCTCATAAAAAAAAAAAAAAAAAAGAAGCCTAGAGATGAATCCAATAAGTCAAATAAGTCAATGTTATGGTACCAAGAGAGTACAGCTATTAACTGATAGCACTAGGAATGTGAACCCGAGTGTCTCCCTACAAAAACTATATCCTTAACTAGTACATAAAGCCAGTCCCCTACTGCATGCAGTACATTGTCTTGAAGAGCTAATGAGTAGTGTTGATCTAGTGATTCTTACACTCAATAGTCCACACTGCTGTTCTTTCTGAGTTGCAATGATGATTTATACATTCCTCCTCTAAATGATTAAAAATAAATCTGCAGCCCTGATACGAATCTGACAGTTTCTGCTTTATCGGTTCACCTGCCTTTCACAGTCAGCCTTGAATATTTAATTGGCTGCTTATAATCTGCTATATGCCAAGTAACATGAGAAGCACCGTATTTGGGAAAGTAAGAGTCACAATTTCTTGAACAAGGGCCTAAGAGATTTTGGAACAGAGAATTTGTGAAAGCTATTTTGGTCACTTGGCAGCTCTGTTTTAGATAGCACTATAACACATTCTAATGTGCAATGAAACCATATTGTTGGGAGCCCAAGCCACATGGAGAAGACACAGGTAGAAACTTCAGTTCACAGTGTCCCAGCTGAGTCCAGCCTTCAAGTCATCCAAATCCAGGCACCAAGCAATGTGAGGGGAAAAGCCTACAGGTGATTCCATTCCCCAGTCATTCGGTTAGCCCAACCATTCATTTCTTCCCAGCTGGGATCTCAGACATCAGGGGGCAGAGGTGAACCATTCCAGTTGTGCACCATTTAAACTCCTAACTGCAGAATTCATGCATGTCAAGAAGTGGTTTTAGTTGTATGTCACTAAGGTTTTAGGTGACTCATTTTACAGCAACATACAACCAAAACATTGACTGTTAGAAATAAAAAAGAGGAATTAAGATACTGGTATGAATTATGGGAAACTAGAAATAATCAAATTGCACCAACCCAGCAACATGAAAGGACCAAACAGAGCAAGAGATAACAATCTGTCACTCACGGCTGCAAGGTGGGGCAAGAGGTAGACAAGAAAAGTGCAGATCTCTGCAGAAAGCAAACCTACTAACAAGCCTCTCATTTAGTGGCTTGATTAATGATCTCAATGTCCAATCAAAAGTACATTTCCTCCTCTTCCAAAGTGAGATTTAAATTGAGATTAGATTAAGATTAAATTGAGCCCTAGCTGGTCTGGCTCAGTGGATAGAGTGTCAACCTGTGGACTGAAGGGTCCCAGGTTTTATTCCTATCAAGAGCACATGCCTGGGTTGTGGACTCGATGCCCAGTAGGGGGCATAAGAAAAACAAAAGCTTTTTCTAGAATAAAGAGCAGAGTAAAGGACTTTTACTCTACCTTAAGGCCCTTACCAACTCTAAGGTAAAATTGTATGTGTTGGACCCCATTTTCCTATTTATTACTAACATTAAAATGGAAGTTGTCTTATCAAGCTAGCGATGTTCAAATCCTGCCTCCTATGTATGAGGCATGGCTGAGCTTGGTGATGGTAGAAACGATCCCTGGATCTGAATCAGAAGGAAGGCACATTCGCAAGGCAGTTCCAGGGTTCATCACCAAGATGGACAGGCAGGATCCTTGTGCAAAGAAGCCAAGAGCATAATTCAAAAAGAGCCTGGGTCCAATGAAAAAGGCGAGGATGAAATTAGTAATAAGATAACTGAATGGAAGAACAGGATAAGGTGTCACCTTTTTAATGTGGGAAATCGTTCTTAAGAGTGTGGCAGGCAAAACCAGTAAAAGGTGGTAATTGGGATCAAATCCCTGCTTGTTCTGCTTTGTGAAGAAGCTGGCAGTACAGTCTCATGCAGACAACAGAGGTGACTTGAGAGCTGGTGACATCCACAGCAAAAAGAATAAACTAGATGGTCTCCAGGCAGAGGGACAATTAGCAAAGGCCCTGAGACAGGAGATGCCAGGTGTTCAAAGAACAACCAGTGGGGTCAGAGCAGTGAGAAGACATGAACACAAAGGGAAAACAAAGGCCAGATAACTCAGGGCTTTGACGGCTACTGTAAAGACTTGAGCTTTTATTCTGGTGACCACTGGAGGGTTTAGAGGAGATAAATGAAATAGTCTAAGAATAATGTATTAAGATTAAATTGAGCCCTAGCTGGTCTGGCTCAGTGGATAGAGTGTCGGCCTGTGGACTGAAGGGTCCCAGGTTTTATTCCAGTCAAGGGCACATGCCTGGGTTGTGGACTCCATGCCCAGTAGGGGGCATGCAGGAGGCAGCCAATCAATGATTCTCTCTCATCATCGATGTTTCTCTCTCTCTCTCTCTCTCTCTCTCTCTCTCTCTCTCTCTCTCTCACTCTCTCTCTCCCCCCCTTCCCTTCCTCTCTGAAATTTATATATATATATATATATATATATATATATATATATATATATATATTTCAAAAATAAATAAATAAATTGAAAGCCCTAGCCAGTTTTGTTCAGTGGATAAAGAGTCAGCCTGCAGACTGAAGGGTCACAGGTTCAATTCCAGTCAAGGGCACATACCTCGGTTGCAGGCTCGATCCCTAGCCCTGGTCAGGGAGTGAATGCAGAGGCATCCAATGGATGTTTCTCTCTGTGTGTCTCTCCCTCTCCTTTACACTCTCTAAAAAATCAAATGGAAAAATATCCTCAGGTGAGGGTTAACAAAAAAACAAACAACAACAACAAAAATAAACTGAAAGCATTCAAGTTAAGACAGGGTATCCAATCTAGAGGCTACTACATTACTCTCTGCCTTACACATATTGGTGGCTTGGCCCAAGTAGTGGAAGTGGCAAAAGTGGTTGGGTTCTGAATATATTTGAAAAGTAAAACTATCAGAATTTGCTGACAGATTAGAAGTGAAATGTTCCCTTTTGCATTATTTTTCTTCATAGAACTTATCATTTGCTGACCTGCTGCATATTTAATTTTCAATGTTTTTAATGTCCCTCCCATACAAATGAGAGCTCCATAAAGGTAAGGAACTTTTTTGTCCATTTTGTTCACTGCTGTGCCCCCAATGCCTGGTACATAGTAGGCACTCAATAAATAGTTGCTAACTGAATTCATTCAGCTGAAGAATTTTAGTGACTCAGTTAAGATATTTTACTCTTGTCACGTCCTCTTCCTTTTGTAGACATTATTTATTACAAGTTTGATCTCATTTATTCCACCATGAGTCACTCACGACAGTAAATCCCCTTTAAATTGATCTACATTGTTTATAAAGTGCCACCTAAATTACTGCTACAGCTTGGTAGCCCTGTTCTGGTAACTGGTATAAACAAACAGCTGTTGTGTGCTACCCATGGAATTAGGTCATTGCTGAGTTCTAATCGACTTGATTTAATTACTGTGGATGTCAGTGAGGCTTATTCGAAAGGGCAGATGATGTACCAGTAACAACTACTCTTGCGCTGAGGTAACGTGCCTGTTTTCTATCAAGAGTATGATCTATTGATGGGGCTGCTCTGATGCAGCCATCCTGATGCCAAGATAGTATGATGAGACCAACCTGAGGCCACACCTGGAAGTAGGAACATTGTAACACTACCTGAAAACAAACCATCAGATAGCCACCTTTCCTTTCCTACCCAGTGGTGAGCCTCATCCCATCTCGGAAATTCAAGGGCCTGAGATTGTGATAAGGCAGAGCCAAGAGTAAACTGAGGGAGGGGCCGAGGTTAAGTCCCGCCATTAAGGATTCAAGTTTGCCACATTTGCATCTTAGAAGCAGACATCAATGATTCTAAATGGAATTTCTGTCATTCTCTAGATATTGACCTCTATCTTGAATGATCCACACACTGAATAATCATTTGCTTTTAGTTACTTTTTTTTTCCAGTTGTTTAATAAGGGCACTTGGTTCTATTTTGCATGTGAGAAGCCACACTGGACTCCTTTGCATTTCTGCAATGCTTTCTTCTTGTTAGGCCAGTCTCGTTTGATTAGGTTTCTATCACACACACACACCACCACCACCACCAGATGAGGAAGGAGAAGGAAGGCATCAGGGCAGAGCATATTTCCTATTCTCGGTTTCAGATACACCGGAAATCCTCGGATTTCTAAGGGTGTTATTAGGGCTCTCAATTATACCTGGAGCTGTGTAGAAGCTCCTTTGTTCAAGAAAGAGCTGGCACTTAACTACCAGAGAAGAGAAGGGCATTAATGTTTCTCCAACCAGGCCTAGTTTGTGGGCAGCTGGCCTCCAAGGCACAGTTGGCCACAATGAGTCACAGCCTTGTTGCTCAAGGAAAGGGAGGAGAGGGCTCTCCTCTGTGTCCTCTTGGTGTGGCCTCCCCTCCTTCCCCTTCTCCTGGTCACTCCCAGAGGGAGTGTGAAATGCTTGGGAATGGCAGGAAATTCTCCCTTCAGTCTGCAAAAGCAACACAACTAATGCCCAACAGGATCACATTTTTCCCAAAGTTCTCTATTCTATGAGAGAAACTTTTATCTCTCCAAGTAATCTGTCTTTGACCTTATTTTGCACAGATATCTTTCCCACACCTGCCCCATATCATATCACAATATTTTAGGACCATTTTGGACATATGCCTGGCCCTATGGGCCAATAGAGTATATCAACAGAACCAAGGTATTAGAACCAAGCAAAATTCTAGAAGATTATGAGTATTCACAGGCACTAAATTCCAACCCCCCCCCCCAACAAGAAATATAGGGTTCACTGTAGTTAGCCTTTGAGTATGCACATAATGCTATCCCAGCATTGCCCTATAGACTTTGAGGTGAAGAAATCATAGTTATTTCATTTATTCTAACTAATCCCACCACTATTCTGTCCCAAGCCCTGTCCAGTGCCTCCCTCCTCCATATTCCTTTACAATTTTGTGTATAACACTGCAGTAGGTCATTCCTATACTCTATTCTCACCAAACTGATAGATAAAATGGGCCATGAATAAAAACATACATTCCTAAAAGCACTGGGCTCTAAGTCTTAATACCCCAGCCTTATTTCATTCTTTATCTTCTTCAACTATTCCAAAGGCTTTAAATTGCATCTGCCAGGGAAAACTAGAGATAGCATTTTTACATAATACTTTAATAAAAGTGGTATTGACTGAAAAAAATTACACTTCAGACCTATTTAAATAACTCAGGACACTGAAAATACATTTTAAAATCCTGGAAAATGTGAGAGACACAGGAAGATGGCAGCTTAGGTAAGCGCCTGTACTCACCGCCTCCCACAACCACAACTGAAATACAGAACAACCATCATCCAGAACCACTGGAAAGCTGGCTGAATGGAAGTACTACAACTAGAGAAGTAAAAAAGAAAGCACACTGATACTGGTAGGAAGTGCTGAAGCACAGAATAGACTGGGCTGGCACCCATGTGTGCTACTTTTTTAATCAGGAGGGAGACGCTTTTTTAATGCAGAGGCCGCCCAGAGAAGCAAGGGGTCCTAGCCCCACACCAGAACCAGCCCAGGCTCCCAGAGCTGGGAAAAGAAGTCTCTATGGGCAGTAAGAACTATGGGCTGTAAAAACCAGTGCAGATTGGGGCTCAGTGACACAGAGGCTGCTGGAGACCCAGCTGTTCCTCTTAAAAGGATGGCACCACAAACTGAACTTACAAGGTCCTGCTTCCTCTGAGCTCCAGCACCAGGGCAAGGACACATACAAGGAGGACCTGGATTGTCTGGCATTGGGGCAGGAGCTCGGGGGCGGCTTTCTCCCAGACAGAGATGCTCACAGGGATCATTGTTCTTATGCTGGACCTGCCCAGTCTCAGGGCTGATTGACAGCCATTTCTGTTTGTTCTGCCCTCGTGATTACCTACGACCCCTCCTCATCCAATTTACAACCTCACCCAAGCTGTAGCAACAGCTTTTGCCTATGAATGCATATCCTTGCTCAGGGTAAAAATCTCTCAAACAAGCTGCAGCTGGGTCAGGGAGCCCCAAATCTATCAATAATAGGCCCAAGATCAGGCACCAGGCTGCCTTGCTTCACAGCTGGGCCTCATCTTGGCACTTCCAAATCTGATACAAAGAGGAGGAATCTGCAGATCTCTCTGTAGCTCCTGCTGAGTGGCCCCAGGCAATGGCTGACTTTGTACCTCCCTGGAGACCCAGTGTACCCAGTGGTTAGTGTCAGACCATACCAGATTACAACTCTACACATCCATAAGCAACATACTCAAGAGGCAGACTCAGTGAGCACCAAAGCCCCACTGAAGCAAGTCCTGCTCCATAGGGGTGTCTCCTGCACAGCAGCTCTCCCACTGCAGTTGCAGCTGGTCCACACAGCCAATTAATTAGCTTAGAGGTCAATTCCTCCCAGTGACACCAACAGCAATCAAGTCTCAACTACAACAAGATTGTGCTCACAGCCCACAAAGGGGTGCACCTAGAGCTCCCAGCTCAGGTGACTGGGGAGGCTGAGCCACTGGGCCCTATAGAACACCTACTACACAAGGCCACTCGACCAACTCAAGGAGACATAGCAGCTCTACCCAATACATAGAAACAAACACAGGGAAACAGCCAAAATGTGGAGACAAAGAAACATGTCACAAATGAAAGAAATGGAAGAAAGCAAACTACTGGATATAGAGTTCAAAATCACAGCTATATGGTTACTCAAGAATCTTCTAGAAACCTCCAAAAAAATGGAAAAGGACCAGTCAGAAATTAAGCATACACCAACTGAAATAAAGAATAATATACAGATATTCAACAGTAGAGGATTCTGAGAATCAAATCAACAATTTGAAATATGAGGAAGCAAAAAACAGCCAACTAGCAGAGAGAAAAAAAAAAAAAGAGAATCCAAAAATATGAAGCTAGTGTAAGGAGCCTCTGAGACAAATTCAATTGTACCAACGTTTGCATTATGGGGGTGCCAGAAGAAGAGAGAGAACAAGATATTGAAAGCCTATTTGAAGAAGTAATGACAGAAAACTTTCCCTACCTGGTGAAAGAAATAGACTCACAAGTCCAGGAAGCTCAGAGAGTCCCAAGCAAGAAGAGCTGAAAGAGGACCACACACCAAGACACATCATAATTAAAATGCCAAGGGCTAAAGACAAAGAGAATCTTAAAAGCAGCAAGAGAAAATCAGTTAGTTACCAACAAGGGAATGCCCATATGACTATCAGCTGCTTTATCAACAGAAACTATGCAGGGCAGGAGGGAGTGGAAATAAATATGCAAAGTGATGAATAGCAAGGACCTACAAACAAGATTACTCTACCCAGCAAAGCTATCATTTAGAATGTAAGGTCAGATAAAGAGCTTCACAGACAATAAAAAGTTAAAAGATTTCATCACCACCAAACCAGTATTATATGAAATGTTGAAGGGTATTCTTTAAGAAGAGGAAGAAGAAAAATAAAAAGATCAAAAACATGAGCAACAAAACGGCAACAAATACATACCTATCAAAAATTAAAACTAAAAATCAAAATAAATGAATACGAAATCTAATGAACAGAATAAACTGGTGAATAAAATAGAAACAGAGGCATGGAAATGGAACAGACTGATGATTCTCAGAGGGAAGGGGGGTGGGATGGGGCAGGAAGAAATTAAACAAAGATCTTATATGCATATATACATTACCTATGGACACAAACAATAAGGTGGTGAAGGCGGGGTGGGAACTGGGTGGAGGGGGGCAACGGAGGGGAAAAAAGAGGAACATCTGTAATAATCTTAACAATAAAGATTAAAAGAAAATTTAGAAAGGCCTATGACAAACATTCACCTGAATGTAAAAAAAATAAAAAATAAAAATCCTGAAAAATGCATCTATGAGAAGTTAAAACAATTCCTTGTATGATAATTATGTTCGGCAATTGCTTAATCCCAGCTAAGTGCTTATAGTTAATTCAAGAAAATTAAACTACACCATGGATTTTATTAGCCAAGAAGTATGAAATGGCTTTGCAATATATTCAACAAATATTTATGGAGCATCTACTAGATGCCAATTATTATTCTATAGCCTCAGGATACAAAGGTAAACCAAGCAGAAGAGTACTTCATATCATGGGAGTATGGGAGATAGGAAATAAGTAAACTCAAAATATAAGATAATTGCAGGTTATGACAACTGTTAAGGAAAAAAAAAAAAAAGAGAGAGGTACAGGAATAGAATACAACTGGGACAGAGGTGAGGGATAAGGTGCTCAGGAAAGGCTCCTCAGAAGAGGAGATGTTTTAACAGAGACCTGAATTGGTGAGGAGAGCACTAAGCAAAGGTCCAGAGGAAGAGTGTGCTAGGCTTTGACCGATCAGGTTCTAAGACCGAAGGGCTGGAGGCAAGGCCAATGTGGCCGAGTCATGAGCAAGAAGAGCAGTCCTAAGCAGTCAGTTTGAAGACAGAGGCCGGAAACAACACAACGTAGAGCCTTAGAGACTCAAGGTGAGGAGTCTGGAGTTTCAGTGTAATGAGAAGGAAAGGGAGTTTTAGTTATTGTATTTGGAAAGCTCAAACACAGCGCTGACTATGCCCTTGGACCGCCCTAAGTGCTTTACAGCTATGCACTGATTTACTCACTTAAGCCTGGGAGCGAGGGGCCATTACCATCCCTATTTTACAGATAAGGGAACCGAGGCCCACAGAGATCTCATAACATCATCCCAGATGCTTGGATAGAGCAGAGCCAGGACAAACTATCTGACTGATTTATCATTAAAGTTCACTCCGGTTGCACTGTGGAGGACAAAATAAAGGCGGTCAGGGATAGTCAGGCCAGCGATCATGGGGGCTTAGACTCAAGGATGACAGTGGAGGAAGTGAGTCAGTCAGATAGTTTGGAGACTGACAGAGCTGGAAGCGCTGGTCACTCTGTACCACGGGGACTATCAAGATGCTACATGTCACAAGCCGTAAATATTAAATATGGGGGAAATAGGAAGCGTTCCATAAAACTGTGATTGCTCATCTGTGTATAGAAAAAGGAGTCGTCTGAGAGGAGGAGAGCTGGGATTCAGAAGGCAGGGGTGAGGACCTCACAACCACGAAAGGCAGACCAGGAAATAATGACAAAATGAGAATTGAAACCTACCCTTCGCCGTCCAGATTTACAACAAGGAGCCCACGCCCAGGCCAGGGTGCGGTCCGCTCCACAGGCTCTAACCCAGAGGCTTCCCTCGTTGAGGGCTGTGCTTTTGTTTCTGGCCCAGAACAAGGTTGACACAAGAATAGGAGTTAAATAAGTGAGAGAATAAACAGGTTATTTTTAAGTTGAAGCCTTATTTAAAAAAAAAAAAAAGAAAAAGAAAGACAGCCGAAACCGGTTTGGCTCAGTGGATAGAGCGTTGACCTGCGGACTCAAGGGTCCCGGGTTCGATTCCGGTCAAGGGCATGTACCTTGGTTTCGGGCACATCCCCAGTAGGGGGTGTGCAAGAGGCAGCTGATCGATGTTTCTCTCATCGATGTTTCTAACTCTCTATCCCTCTCTCTTCCTCTCTGTAAAAAACCAATAAAATATATTAAAAAAAAAAAAAAAAAGACAGCAGGCCCCAAATGGAGTTGGTTATGCTAAGCCCCAGGTCACCAAACCAAGACTTAAATTACAGCTTGTTTCCCAGAAATGAACTCACACCAGTCAATCAGGAAATCCCTGGGCAGCGCCAGTTAGGTTACCTGCCTGATAGGCCCCTGCAATCCCCTAAGAGAAAGAGGCCTTGCCATCACCAGCCCACCCCTTCCCTGGTATAAACACTTCCTTGTGCTCCTAAGTCTTTCCTTTTGGACAGCTCCTCAGGGCCTCTTTCTATCTTCTAGTGTGGGTGCTGCCCAATTGAAATCCGCTTATGCACAAATAAACGGCTAGAAATTTTAATATGCCTCAGTTTCTCTTTTACCAGTTCTGGGGTCAGAAGAATAAACCGAGGGCGACCCCGACAGCCCCCGGGAGCCAGGAGCCAGGAGCGAGCAGACCCAGGTACCTGCTGAGCGCCCTGAGCTCCGCTGTCCCGCCTCCGGAGGCGGTGGGTGCGTGACTCTTGCGCCCCAGCTCCACGGCTTTTCGTCCTGATCTTTCAGACTTTAGGGGAGCATTTCTTTCTCTGGACCGGGTCTTGAACCTGGCCGGACTCCGACCGGGCGTTGGCGACGGGGCTGGGTCTGGGGACGGGATTGGTTCCGACCGGGAATCGGGGGGAGGGCAGGGTCCAGGCTGGATTTATTCTGAGGGAGAAACCAGACCCGGCTGGAGATCAGCCAAGGTCTGCCGTTAGCTGGACTGAGGCCTCAGGTGAATCACGTTGGTTTAAGGCTGAAAAGCAGGTTAACCTCACCAAAGGTAATCTTGAATTATAGTAGCCACAGTGGAGAACAATTAACCTGGCTAAGTTTATTCGTTTAGATGCCCTGGAGAAAAGGGGGTCTCCGCCAAGCACTCACTCTAGGGTAGAGGGAAAATTCTTTTCCCTCCTCTACCGTCCCTGGTGAAAAGGTGACCCCCTGAGACACTCCACTCACCCAGGGCCTGCAGACTCGATCCTGGGAAAACAGGCAGAAGCCGGCCAAGGGTGAGAATTCTCACTAACACCAGCTTTCCCAGAGCTGTTCTCTGCGGTGCCTGGTCGTGAGAGGAAAATAAAATTTCCCGTTGTCCCTTCCTTCCCAAATTCTGATTGGCAGGCAAAAAAAACTAAACTAAAATAAAACCTGTAAGAATTAGATCTTTGAACTGTGCTCCTGAATTTGCTTTTGGGTCCCCATTGGTGGTTGATCCTTTCTCCCCCAGGGCCTGCTATTGCCTTCTTGTTTATCTCCTTTTATGTCCTGAGATGGTGTCTTGGCAACCATCGAGTTGGGCGCCCCAAAATATGGCCCAACAGAAATGTGGTTTGCATCCCATTGGTAGCCAGGGCCCTACTGACTGTTGCCAACTCTCAGGGGGATTGTTTGTCTTTGTTTGTTTGTTTGTTTGTTTGTTTGTTTTTGTTGTTGTTAGTCCTCACTGGAGGACATTTTTCCATTGATTTTTAGGGAGAATGAAGAGAGAGATGGAAGGACAGAGAGAAACAACCATGTGAGAGAAACACATTGATTGGTTGCCTCCTGCACAAGCCAGACCAGGGCCCAGGCTGGGGAAAAGCCTGCAACCCAGGTCCGTGCCCTTGGTCAGAATCGAACCCCCAAGACCTTTTGGTCCGCAGGCAGACGCTCTATCCACTGAACCAAACTGGCTAGGGCTTGTCTTTATTTCTTTTGGTTATCTTTGGGAGTGGCTTTGGGTCTTTGGAAGGTAGTATTTTTTGCACCTTCTTTAAGGATGCCTTTTGCATCCAAGGTGTTGTTTAATGCCACCAGGAATATTTACTTTGTTCTGGCTGAAATCTGACAATCTACTGATTTTTTTTTCTCAAATAAACTCTTAAAAGTTTTTAATGTGCCTCAGTTTAATGTTCCTGCACTAATCCAAGCATTTGCATGGATCCAGCAGCAGCATCTGCTTCAGAGAGGTAGCTCTGGAGACAGGAGGAAGTTAGAGCTTTGTTTATAGTGTTGCATTTAAAAGAAAAGATTATCAAATTATTACTCACTAAAAAACATGTTGTTCACTCACCTACTTAATCACAATTAAAAAAGAACTCATAAGCAATAAATTACAGGGATGAAATATGAACAATAAAACTTCTAACTGGCCCTGTAACATTTTCAAATGGAAAAGGAGGCCATTTTTAAAAAGCAAGCTTTGCCAAGCCCTGGGAGAGCTTGAAGGGATCTAAAGCCGTCATTAGCATATCCAGCCACCAGATGTCACCATTGGTTTAAGCAAATATGCTCTTGGTTAGTATACAATTTTAGTCTCACATTTCTCCTCCACAGTCCTTGAAAACAGTTAGTTCTTACCTATTTACAGAGAAATTAGGACTCGGTCTAGCATCTTCAAACTCCCTTTCTAATGCTTTCTCTGTTTCATGTATTTTTATTAAAAAAGGAGGGAGGGAGGGAGGGAGGGAGGGAGGGAGGGAGGGAGGGAGGGAGGGAGGGAGGGAGGGAGGGAAGAGAGGGGGAGAGAGAGGGGAAGGGGAAGGGAAAGAAAGGGAAGGAAGATCAATGAAGCCCTTTGGATAGTAAACTACAACTAGGAAGAATTATATCAAAAACAGTTGTATCACAGGGCTTGGATCCAGGCAATAGTATTTGCTCATCTTTTCCCTTCTTAAAATGCCACTCTTGGGTATTGCCAGTTAAAACAGTACTTCACAAAGGGAAAGGAAGTAGTGAAGAACTTGACAAAGTTCAATTAAATGTATTCTTTAGTTAAACAGTAGCCCCTATATGGCAGTTCCTATCAGAAATTTACAAATGACTTTTCACTGTATGGCTGTACCCAGGATTACTTTATTCCTTCGGCTCTCTATTTTTTTGGTAAGTGTAAAGAAGATTAAATGTTAATAACTTTTGTTGTTAGTCATTTGGCTTCTCTCTATAGATTAGCAAGTAGTCTTTCATTTACATAAATTCATTTTCACTCCAACAAGACTCCTTATTCATCCTCACCCTCATTTAAATATTCCAATAAGCAATTATTTTACATTCCTATCTTCTCCTTTGTTTATCATTTCCATTCTCACAACTTCTGCCTTCTCAGGGAGAAAACATCTAATAGATTTCTATTTTCTAAAGATATTGCAAAGATAATTTGGGAGTTCCCCACTTTATAGAAACCATCAGTATTCTTTTTCCCACTACAAATGGAAATCTCGAATGGAGAAACAATACAAGAGCAAGGGCCAAAAGGAAAAGTAAAGAAGTGTGTACAACCGAGATTTGGAAGAAAGAAAACTCCAAGTAGACATTTACTCCTGGCTTATTATTAACTCAGGTAATTTCGGTATTGTGTTTTTTATAGCTCCATAATTTTGCTTTTCTATTTGGCAAATAGAATTAATTGTGCTCACTATTCAAACAAAACGACAAAGAATCGTGTGAGCTAAGATGAGCAAAAAATGCAAAGTTGATTTATTTAAGTCCTAAGAATAATAGTTGATGAGTTTGAATAAAATTTGCTGCTAAAAACAGGACATTAAAGATCATTTAAATATATTCAGTGCAGTCATTCATTCCAGTTTTCATGCTCGTTAAGTAGCTTTTTTATCTCTAAGGTGCCATCAACAGTGCTCTCAGACATTCAAAATACCAGCATTATCTCATTAACACATTTCTGGTCAGTGAGTTGAGTAATGTAGAACTTATGAAAATACGTATTGCCATTCTCTTTCAAATAAGCTGCATATTACATCCATTAACATAACTATATTGATCTAATTTCATTATTTTCAGTAGGGTGCAGTTTGGAAATATAAAATTGACAAATGCCCGCCAAATGAGAAAAGGGGGCTTACACAAAAGGTCATAAATTATAAAACCTCAATAAGGAACATCCTAGATAATTGCCATAAAGTAGAAACGTTAAATAGTATGCATTTTTAAAGAAAATCTTACATGTTTTAAGCATTTTATTTTAGACTAAATCTGCTACTGTTAGATCACTTGATAGCCTTTTCAGAAGTAGTTTGAATTCACCTAAGTATCTAGGTATTTATCAAATGAACTCTGGAGGGGTCAAATCAGAGCCTAGATCTAGATACTTGGATCCTACCCCCAAAAGATCCTGTTTTAGTTGATCTGGGCTGCAGCCTGAGCATATTTTAAAGCTTCCCACTTGCTGCTAATGTGCAGATAAGGTTGAGAAGCAATGCACCATACCTCACATTACTGCTTTGTTATTTTCAGTGTTGCTCATAAAGGGGTTTAGTTCTGAGTTAAGTTTAAAGCATTCTTTGGGAAATCTAAGTTACTGCAAAAGGTAATGGCAAACTAAATATTCTTTATAGCCAAAGGGAAGAAAAATGTAATCAGTACATGCATCTTCACTCATCTCTGTGTTAGTTAATCAGTGGACCCATTACAAAATTCCCAAAAGCCAATTCTTTGGAACTTTCACAGGATTTTATTAGTGTTAACAAAAAATGTCAAACAAACAACAAAAATCCAATATCAAATAATATGGGGTTAAGTACACTTTATTTTTTAGAGGATTTCCCAGAATCCATAACATGGTAATAGATTGCAGATCTCCAAGAGGGACAGAATTCCCTGGGTGTCATGCAGTAAATGTGCTGAATGATTGAAGGAACCATGGATGGAATGTTTCATGGGACACACTTTAGGAAATGCAATTTAAGGATATATCTTTTAAGACCACCATAAAACCTAAATCAACAACAACAAATGTTATTCAAAGATTTTATTCTGCAGGTCTAACATACCACTTACTTTTTAATATTATCTTTCGGATACATCATTATATTGCCTTAAGATACTTGCAAGTTTTCTACCAGAGGCCTAGCACAGTGGTTAAGATTACAAACTCAGGAGCAAACATTTTTAGGTTCACATCCAGCACTTTTTACTTAACCTCTCTGTGCTTCAGTTTCTTCACTTGTAAAATGGGGAAATTTACCACACCTACCTCATGGTATGTTGTTCTTGCTAAACTTAGGTTGCTGGCTTTCTGTTACAGTGATGGTAACAAGAGTGATATTTGAAAGAGGGGTGCCAAACTTTTATATAAAGACTTTTTGTCAGAGCAGGTCCTTTCAACATTTTTTTGTTGCAGCTCTTGTGGTAGTAGAGTCCCTCAGTTTTTGTTTGTGAGAAAGACTTTATTTCTCCTTATGTCTAAAGGATAACTTTGCTGGATATATTATACTTGGCTGGTGTTTTCTCTTTTTCAGTAATTTTAAAATATTGTTCCACTCTCTCCTGCTCTGTAAGGTTCTTATTGAGAAACCTAGTGATAATTTGATGGGGTTTACTTTGTAGATTACTCTTTTTTCCCTGGCTGCCTTGAGAATTCTTTATTTATCATTAACTTTTGACAGTTTTAATATATTGTGTCTGAAATAAATCACAAGATATAATGTACAGCATAGGGGATATGGTCAATAATATCAATAATGTCATAAAAACTATGTATGGTGATTTTTGTGGTGACCACTTTGTTGGGTATATAAATGTTGAATAATTATGTTCTATAATGAATTATGTTCTAATACAATATCATATGTTAACTATAACAATAAAAAAGTCATTCCTTGTAAAAAAATTTTCAAAGGAAATTTCTGAAAACCTTTCCCATGATTTCTAAACCATCTGACCCACTTAGAGAATATGAAAGGTTTGAGAGAGGGAGAAGAAATATTTGTGAAGAAAACACTCAGAAAAGAGCTGTTACCTGGTTAATATCTTGGGTCCCTAAATTTAATTACTGAATTGAGCCTGGTTCCTGGATCTTAAAAAAGAGTCTAATGATCTATTAAGTAGGAAAATCATGGGGCCTGGGAAATTTTTATCCAGGGGTATGAATGATTACTGAATAAATGTTAAAAGGGCAGGAAAGATGAAAATATAGATGATTTGCTATCATACCATGAGTCCTAAACCAAGAATATTATATACATTACTAGAGGCCCAGTGCATGAAAATTCATGCACTGGAGGGAGGGTCTGCCCCCTCTCACAGTCCAGGAGCCCTCAGAGGTGGAAGGTGACCTGGCAATCAGGGGAAGGCAACACCCTATCACATCTCTGCTGCTGCCACTGCCAGCAGCGCAAGCCTCAGCCGGCCCTGGTTATCTGAGCCTTGGGTGGCCCTGGGCAACTGGGCAGCTGCCATTTGTGGCTTGCCTGTGCCTTGGGCCAGCCCTGGGTGGCTTGGGGGCTGAGGGGACTAGGGGACTCTGGAGGCAGGAGCGGGGATGAGCGACTGGGCGCCACCATCTTGTGGCTGTGAGCGCCGCCATCTTTGAGGGTGTGGCAGTCAATTAGCATATTCCCTCATTATTGGCTGTGGGTGCTGCCATCTTTGAGGGCGAGGCAGTCAATTAGCATATTCCCTCCTTATTGGCTGTGGGTGCTGCCATCTTTGAGGGCAAGGCAGTCAATTGGCATATTCCATCCTTATTGGCTGTGGGCGCCGCCATCTTTGCAATGGCGTGAGGGTCAATTAGCATATTCCCTCTTTATTGAATAGGATTGATGTTTAACAAATAGCCAGTCAGATATTGCTCCAGAAAAATTGGCTTATTTGGGATAAACAAAGAATTGCAATTCAGGACATGTAGTCTAATGGTAAACCATGAACAAATTCGGAGAAACAAAGAAGAGGAATGCTTTTATGTACTTGGGAAGAGCTGTTGTAAATAAAAAATCCATTGAGGAAATGGAAATTTTGAAGTGCTGTGAAAATCCATCCCATGACTTCATTGGTTGAGTTATAATAGCCTCCCATTGGCTGAGCTGTTTCTGGGCAAGGAGGAGAAGTCTTCTCCTGCTGAGATGTTAAAGTAAGATCACTTCCTGTCAGAGAAGCAAGGTAGGTCTTCCTGTTCAGATCAGTAGTATATGTTGAGGGACACATGTGTGAGAGTTCTCACTTCTAGCCTCCCTACTACATTTTAAATTCGGTTTCTGCTTGTACTACATTTTAAATTAGGTTTCTATGGTAGAATGTTTTATAAATTCCTATGAATTGAGGGATGATAAGACCCTTAATTTTATATCCATGCTACTCAAAGTATGGCCCTTAAATTGGCAGCATCAGTAGTATCCATAAGAAAGTCTCAGTGAGAATTTAACACCTACTAATTGTGATATAACCAGTCCATTGAAGTTCATCATAAAGGACTCATAACAGCAACAGGTATGTTACAGCAGTTTGGAATTTCTAAAACTCACTTTATCTCACAGTTAACGGGTTAACTTTTAATCTAGTTTAGGTGTTTCACCTGTTATCTCATGCACTTAGTGCACAGGCAACTAGTTAGACAAGTGACAAGGAAACCTGTCTCTAACACCTGGTGTTCCTAGGCCACCTTCCAATATCAAAGAAAGATTAAATAGTTCAGCATCTGTTACTGGGTAATATATGCTCATTAGCTTATCTTTGCAATATGGCCAGACCATCTAGATTCTGTGGGTAATAAAGGAGAGACAGCCTTCCAGATTACCGTAGCCTCAGGAAAACTTGTGTGGGTGGCCTTATCAGCAGAAATGGATCCTTTAGATTTTCACTCTCCATTACATCAGCCTCTCTCACTAGCTGGGAAGTCCCTGGCTGCAAATCAAGAGGCAAATCACCATGTGAGTTTCAGGGGGCGAACTCGAGGATAGAATCTGCAAACATGGATCTCTTCAAACAAACTTTGGAGAGCCAAACAGAATGCAACATGGTACCAGAGAGGCACCCAAGACCCATGCCAAGTGTGAGTGCCATGGGCTTATGAATGGACCAGATCAGTATTTACTGAATGAAGGCATAAATCATAAACAAAGAAATGAAATATATTGCTCTGGAATTTGTATCGTTTAGGCTAGTTTGTATTCCTAAAGCCTATGAATGAAACCTTAATGCAATTTTTTTCATTTCTCCTCGTTTAAACTCACCTTATAACTGATGGGATTCCACTGTGTTTCAGCAGAATATTGCAATCCAGACAAAACCATCATCATAAGATCACTAGCTATAGAGTTGGAAGTTTAAATCTGGGTCCTGCCACTTCTAGGCTATGTAATCTTGGGTAGTTACCTAACATTTGGAGCCCATCTATACTTTCTTGCAGAATAAGACTAGTGATGTCTTGTCTATGGGTTATTGTGGAATTTAACGAAGGTAGCATCTGTGGGAGGTTGTAACATAGTGTGGGTAAATTGTACGTCCTCAATAAATCCCTGTATATATTCATTTCCTCACCCACACCCTAGATGTGTTGTTCTGGTTTTGCTTAAAACTTATTCCTGTCCATACTAGATTCAACCTGTGAGGGTAATTTAAATTATTTCTGTAAAGTATTCTTAGAGGAAGAGCACAGAATTAGCTTTATTTTTCTACTTACAAGTTCATTTGTTTATTCATTCATAAATTCATTAAAATAATCATTTATTGAGCACTTAGCAAACCTCAGACTTAATCCAAATATATCCAACTACAAGTTGGCCACATTAAGAAAAAATTCTATAACTGGTGCAACAGTCAAAATGCTTGCTGCTTGTTCTGTTCTGCCTCAAAGTCCACCTACATAGCTCATTTCTAATGTCAAGGGAAATAGATCAATATCAAATATCCCAGGATAAGACATATAAAAATTCATATACTGGTCTCTTCATAATACTTAAAATATATTTGAGTAGGAAATGAAAGATATATATATATATAAAATAATATTTATGTGCAATACTTTTTCATTTTTTATTTCTAGGGAAAAAAGCTCAAATATTAGACTATCTTTTCAGAATAGTACACCTGTCATAGTTTTTAAACTCTATTTGGTGAGAAGTGGCTTTTCCTAATTATAGACTGAATTCTTCAAGATGTTGAGCTATACATGCCATGATTTTTCCTGAGCAAGTCCATTAAGCCTCACACTGATAACCACACACAAGTCATTTATTTTATTTAATCCTGCTCAACGATGAGTTGCTTATATTAGGTGCTTTTAAGTTCACAAGCCCTTCACATTTTACCAAACCAAATCCATGTGGATCAAACTAAGAAAAACTGATACCAACAGTCCGTAGAGAGCTGGAACACCATTTTAGGTACTGGATTAGAAACAAAAATGATTTAGTCTCCATTGCCCATGACTTTATAACCTGTATCTTCTGAGGAGACAAAAAACTAACCTAAGGAAAAAAAAGATTGAACCTATAAATTTTATAGATGCTTTCAACAATAAAGGTAGGAAATGCAAGTGAAAAATAAATCTCAGAAAGAAGGTACACTTTCAAAGATAAAATATTAAGTCCTGGGCACATCAGGGACCACAAAGATATATAGACCTAGTTTAGACAAGAATTGTTAAACTGCAAGGAGGAGATGGAATTTCCTTTAAAAAAAAAAATATATATATATATATATATATATATATATATATATATATATATTTTTTATTGATTTTTGACAGAGAGGAAGGGAGAGGGATAGAGAGTTAGAAACATCGATTAGAGAGAAACATCGATCAGCTGCCTCCTGCACACCCCCTACTGGGGAAGTGCCCGCAACCAAGGTACATGCCCTTCACTGGAATCGAACCTGGGACCCTTCAGTCCACAGGCCGATGCTCTATCCACTGAGCCAAACTGGTTTTGGCTGGAATTTCCTTTTAGAAGAGTAATTGGCAAGAGATCCGACTGAGCAGAAAGGTGATGAGACCTTTGGGTGGATGTAGGAGCAGAACTGGGGGCTACTTATGGATTATGCAACATCTCTGGGTTTTAGGAAATAAGCATTAGAAAACACGGACTATCAAATGTTTAAATAATGCTCAGAATTGTATTTCATCCCATTGAGCTGGCAACAGTTTCAAAGTGTTTCTCAGAGCACTGCAAACCTTAAATCTAGCACAAATAAGGCTATGTCCTGGCTCATGATGCAGGGGAATCATCTGGTGTCCCCAGCATTCTACCAGGCTCAGAGCAGGTGTTCTGTAAATATTTGTTCAGTGGAGGAGGCTGAACTGAACTAGAATTTTCTTTAGATATTCCTGTATCTCAGGATTTTGGAATCAAGTGTGACCTTTTAGTGTGTGTTTCTGTAATAAAAATTAAACTAATCACCTTTATTATTAAACTAATAAAGGTTCAATAAAAGCTAATGATAATTTTTCACATTATTAAAACAGAAGATCCAACATATAAATGACCAAAATAATTTTTAAATACCATTTACATTTAAATTATATTTGAAATAATGAAATAAAAGCATCTCTGCCTTTCTGTTCTCAGAAAGGCCTCCCCTGACCTCCCTATTTAGGTAGGTTCCCCTACTATTCTCCATTTCAGCATCTTGTTTGTTGCCTTTGTAGTCTATATTTTTTAAAAAATATATATTTATATATGTATACATACATATATTTTATATATTTTTATTTGATTTCAGAGAAGGGAGAGGGAGAGGGAAAGGGAGATAGAAACATCAATGATGAGAGAGAATCATTGATTGGCTGCCTCCTGCACATCCCACACTGGAGCTTGAGCCTGCAACCCAGGCATGTGCCCTGACCAGGAATCGAACCATGACCTCCTGGTTCATAGGTCAATGCTTAATCACTGAGCCACACCAGCTGGGCACGGGTTGATTCTTGTATGTACTTTGACAGGTATCCCACAACCTGTGTATCTTGACAATGCTCTAACCACTGAGTATCTGGCCAGGGCTGCCAATACACTTGTTGGTTTGTGTGCCAGCAGCTTAAGTTAGATCACCATCTGAGTAAAGCAAATGCAGAGAGAACATAGGGAAAAAAGGCTCTGGCTTTCTTACCATACCAGAGCATGGATTAAGAAATTAGAAGAGAGAGCAAAACGGAACACCAAATTTGAACTATGGCCTATCATAGAGACCCTGCCCAGTATTAAAACTGTGGCTCAATTAACATGAGTCTAACCAACCAGATCAGACTATTGTTCCTTGCATATAGTTAGAGGAGAAGAAGCAATAGCTCTCTCCTCACTATCTCCCCTCATGGAAAACAAGACTGGAATCCCCTCTTCTATTGGTTGAGGATGCCATGTGATAAGCGCAGACATCAAACTTCCTTCAGAAATAATGATCAAGGTTCTATTTAGAAGTTCTACTTAGGGTCTCCTGAATTCATGGAATAGAGTCACTAAAATTAAAGCAGAGGAAAAGGGAGAAAAGTTATAAAACAAGCCCTCAGGAAGAGCCAAAATCAAGTTAGCTGTGATAAGCTACAGTTCTCTCTCTCTCTCTCTCTCTCTCTCTCTCTCTCTCTCTCTGTGTGTGTGTGTGTGTGTGTGTGTGTGTGTGTGTTATCTTTGTCTCTTGCTTATCAGCTCCATTCTTCTTTTACCCAGGCCCCAACCTCCTAACCCCCGCCTCACCTCAGTTGGCTTCCTCTGCTGGGCAATGTAACACCAACTTGCAATAATCTAAATGGAAACTTCAGATCTTGAGTCCATTTGACATTTCAGATCCAGCCTCCACCATTAATTGACCACCTTTTTCTGATTTAGTTCACATTGCATCAGATCAGTTCCCCTTTAGGCCACTAGGGAGGATATCTCCCTCCTGCAAATACTAACTTCTTAGGAGTACCTATAATGAGGCTTTAAAACATATGAGTCCAAAATGGTTCTGAGCCCTGTGGACAAAAAAGGGGCCACATACTAAACCTGACAAGCTGAGGGGAGGCCTGCATGGCAAGCCTTACAAACTCAGAGACCTCAAGTAACCACATAGGGTGGTCTGAAATTAAAACTTCCTAACTACAAACTAGTCATGGTGGGTAGTCATGTCCTAGGCCAGTATCTTTCTCCACAAAGGACAAAGGTCAATCTTTACCTTAACTGAGTCTATGGTCTTTTTGCATCTATCCTATCTAATAAAGAGGGAATATGCTAATTGACTGTCACGCCCTCAAAGATGGCAGTGCCCACAGCCACATGATGGTGGCGCCTGGTCCCCTCAGCCCCCCAGCTGCCCAGGGCCAGCCTGAGGCACAGGCAAGCCTCAGATGGCGGCTGCCCAGCCAATGCCAGAGGAACAGGCAAGCCTCAAATGGCAGCTGCCCAGCCATCCAGGGCCACCCGAGGCTCAGGTAACCAGGGCTGGCCGAGGTTTGCGCTGCCAGTAGTGTAAGCAGCAGAGATGTGATGGGGGCATCACCTTCCCCTGATCGCCAGGTCACCACCTGCCCCTGAGGGCTCCCGGACTGTGAGAGGGGGCAGGCCGGGCTGAGGGACCCCCCTCCATTGCATTAATTTTCATGCACCGGGCCTCTAGTGATAACATAGCTTTAGAATGTCAGGATAATTTCCCTTTCCCAAACCCCTTAAGTCACAATCACTGCACCAGAGCACAAGACCACAGAATCCCTCATTGTTGTTGTTATCATGTTAATTGTTAAGTATTCTGTACCCACCAATGTAAAAGAAGTATTTGTCTCATCATTTTGCTCTTTATCCAATCTCAGAGATCTCCCCAATTTGCATTCTCCATCCTCCCTAATCTACCATCAATGAATTTCATGTAACCCTCCATACATCTCCTTTGAGTCTGATGTATAAAATAAGTGGTAAAACTGCTATGTCCCAGAGCATTTTCTCAATCCATTGAGATTTTGCTTGCTGGCAATTGTGGTTAGTTTGGCTCGAATTAAACTCATAAACATTCTCTACAGGTTTAGATGTTTCTTATATCAACAGCCCAATTCCAACATATGTGAATTGGGAAGGGGGGGTGGGTTCTCTTATATCACCAAGTGATGCTCAGGATATCAGCGGGTGTCCTACAATTTGACTCAATGCTGACATTATTTACCCAAAGATAGCATCCAATTCCACTGTTGAAGGAGCTCAGTCCTACAAGACACCCTCCCTTTCAATTCAGATACAAGTTGCAAGTTCAGGTGCTTCTGAGATTCCCATAACCCTCTTCTTGGGTTTGGTTAATTTGCTAGAGCAGCTCATAGAACTCAGAGAAACATGTTACTTATTAGATGACTGGTTTATTATAAAAGGATATAGCTCAGGAATAGCCCCATGGAAGAGAAGCATAAGGTCCATTCCAAGTGGTCCACTCTCCCCAAATCTCCACATGGTCACTAGACCAGAAGCTCTTTGAAACTTGTCATTTCATTTTTTTATAGAGGCTTCCTTATCACCTCCACAAGATTGATGTATCTAACCTCCAGCCCCTCTCCCCTTCCTGGAGGTTGGGGACTGGGACTGAGAATCACCTCATTAACATAACAATAGTCACCTTTACAGCTCTCTCCATTGGAAAATTCCAAGAGTTTTAATACTGCTGTCCAAAAAAGGGACAAAACCAAATATATATTTCTCATAAATCACAATATCACAAGTCATAAAATACTGACCAGACCTGGATCCAATCAGGCAAAATGTGAGCATTGAGGGCAGCAGAGGCCAAAGTGAGCTGTTCCGGAATGCCCACTGCATTTAGTTGCTCTATACCATACTTCCTGTTCTGCCAAATCTGACTGAGCAGAACAGGCAAATAGCAATAGCTTCCAATTAATTAATTCATCTGAGCAAGGTGTCCATTTTCAATTTCTTTCCTATTTCTCCTGATTCTTTTCTCACAGAGTAATCTATAAAGAATTAAAAACAAAACTTTAGCCCTGCCAGCCTGACTCAGTGGTTGAGCATCAACCTATAAATCAGGAGGAGATCATTGTTCTATTCAGGTCAGAGAACATGCCCCAGTTGTGGGCTCCATCTCCAGTGTGGGGAGTGCAGGAGACAGCCAATCAATGATTCTCTCTCATCATTGATGTTTCTATCTCTCTCTCCCTCTCCCTTCCTCTGTGAAATCAACAAAGATATATTTTTTAAAAAACACAAAACTTTATTTGAAGAAGGTCAATATTCAGTAAATGCAATAATTTTAACATGACTGCCAAGAATTTTTCACGTGCCTAACTTTTTTTATGCTAAACGAAATGACTGATTTGACCAAGTTGGTGCATAATAAATGATATTAAGTTATAACTTATAGTCACATGTTTAATTTGCCATTTTAAGTAAAATTATTGCCAGTAAAGGTCATCAAGTTTTCTATCATTTTTGACAGATCTCAGTGAAACTTTAGACATGCACAAAGACCATCTGAGTACATAGAAGGTTTCACTGGATAGCTTTAGAGTTATTAGAACCCCTAGTGTTATTTAGTAGTCATGTCTCTCAAATGTAAAAACATATTACAGTTCAATTAACTATGCAAGAAAATAAAGTTCAAAAAAAGAAGAGAAAAGAAGTTTCAAATCAGAACAAAAGTGTTTGTTTTAAACATGCTTTTTGTGAGCAGCTTTAGAAATATAATTTTAAAAATTGCAATTAGAAAGAAACAATAATAAACAAAACCTAATATAGAGTCTGACCCAGGAAAGGTACTCAATAAACGTCTGGCTGAATGAATGGTCACAGAGAAAACAAATAGCACAATGTGGGATATACTGTATATGTACATATATATGAAGAACTATAGAATAACTAACTTTACATAGAAGAGATAGAAGAACATGTTTTTGCATTAAAGAGATTCAAAAGATGATAAAATAAATAATGTTCAAGACATTGCTGCAAAGGTAGAGGAAAATCAATTAGATCAATGTATGAATGTTTTATTCCCCATTATTGATTTGAACTAATAGGAAATATTAAAATCCAAGAATAATTAGTTTTAATGTATTGAGGAGGGAATTTTAATTAAATTTTGCAAACAATAAATCTCATTTAAGTGTGAATTAATAATAAAAATGCTAGTATAAGTTGAAAAAAATGAGCATTGAAAAAAATTAAAAATAAAAAGACAAAATTAATTTATAAAGACAGAGCATACCAACACAATAAATACCAATAATGCAATAGTAGAGAAACATAACAGGAAGTCAGGAAGGAATTAGTTTCACAGTAATAAATTTACAGAAAGAGAAAATGTCTAAAACAACCATTAGGAAATTTCCTGGAGTAATGTGGGTTAACAGCTGAAAGAGACATTTATTTTATAGAAAATACACACACCATCATATGGCCTATGCATTAGAAAGGCTTATCTAGAGTTGGCATTTGCTTTTTGTTGAATTCCTTATGGAGAGCTAAATCTAAATAAAGAATTTCAACTTATGATTTTTAAATTGTGTTTACAGTAATTAGTATATGGAAGATGAAAGGTCAAAGAAAAAAACATTTAAAAAATTACATATCTCTCCATCAAAGTGCTTCATGTTGTTCCAAGTCTTTTCAAACAATCTGTAAGATGACACAGCATCAACAAAGATCAAAGAATGATATTATCTTCCTTACTAAATTCCTTTTCTTTTTGATAATGGAGAGAAAAGTAAACATCATAAAGCTCTTCCAAGCTCACTAGAACTCTTAACTTTAAAAATTGGGGATGGGAGGGTAATTTTTATGAGGCAAATAATTCAAACTTTTTAAAGGGACATAAATTTATCCATGGCACCATGAGCGTAATTTGCTAATTTACCTCTGTAGCAAATGTCATATTTTATTAGTGGCCTGAAATAGTTAATACTTTCCTCTTCCCTGGCAGGTGTCTAGTTTTCTGACATACTTAATCTGGTCTTTACAATGCAAACTCAAAATTGTGTGGAAAGGAGCAAAGTGAAACCTTATCTTCACCCACAAGTGTGACTCTAAACACGATGACAATTGTGCCAGACAGCAGAGACTCATTTCGTATTTGCATTCTAACATCACTTACAAATGCTTCGAAGTAATTAGTCCTTTAAACATTCAAGGTTTAAAATGCTTCTGATTAACTGCAGAACTGGTATTAAAGTAAAATGCATGCTTTCTTTTGTTTCTGTTTTATTTTTTATAATCTTGGGCTAAACATCTGACCAGAACTGTACCAAATCACACCAGTTGCAGAGCTAGGCTGTCTCTGCATTTATTGGATAGTAAGAGGAATTAGGGGCTGTGGTTGTGTTTTCCCAGCCTCTGACTTTCACAGTCTTCTGGATTATCAATGAATATTTAATAAATAAGTGGCTGAGGGGAGGAAGAACAACATAATTTTAATTATCTCAAAAATTACTGGGCAAAACAAGCCAACCAAAGGTTATATGAACTTTCTGGGGCACAGTAGGCCAGCAGTCCCCCACATGAAAAGTAAGTGGACTTCCATTTATATTTTCTTGAGGCCTAAAATTTCTCATATATAATAAAGACTTCTCTCTCTCTCTCTCTCTCTCTCTCTCTCTCTCTCTCTCACACACACACACACACACACACACACACACACACACACACACACACACACACACACACACCTTTTCTCCCTGATATCCCAAGGAAATACTCATAACAACCGGTCATTTCCAGCCACTGCACACAGAGGTGAGATATTGGTCTTCAAGTCCAGGACCTCTGGTTTATTATGATCCTCTTCAGTTCTGTCACAATCCCATCTCAATATTCTACAGCCTTTGGACAACATGATGAATTCAACCATTCCTTAGGTAACAGTATATTTCCTTGGAAGAAAGAAGAAAAAAATTTAATTGTTATACCTCTCCTTTAAAAAAGGAAACGAGAATAAATAGTATGTTCAGCAAGGAAATATTGGTGCAAGCTACAGCCCTCTGTTCTGCAGGCATTCACAAGACTGCTGCTGTCATGTATGATAGATTCCTTCTCTGTTCCAAGTTCTCCTGGCTTTCAGCCAACACCACAGCTTGCCAAGGATCTTTGCCCTGATTGCACAAAGAATCCAACAAGTCCAGGTGATAGTCTCAACTATCAATTTAATAAAGTCTACATGCTTTTAACCCTCAGGCGTTCTCCACTGAGAACTGAATTCTTTAGGCTAAAGGAGTTAAATAATTTTAAAGAGTTAAAGCAAAACTTCTGAAAGTGAACGAGTAGGTGTAATTGTCAGAGATGCCTTCACCCCTAGGTCCTAGGTTGCAGTCCATTCCGGCTGTGAAACAATACGAAATGTGTGGGTCACTGTTTCCGCTCATGTTCTACAACATAGCACACTGACACCACAAGGTGCCACATCTTAAGATAGTGTTGTGGTTAAGGTTCCAATTGGACATCCCAATGGAGCCTCGCTTATCAAGTTGACTGGATATTTTACAAAGTAAGGCCAGGCAGTTAGTAGCCTATTGGGTTGCAATGCAGTGAGTTCATCGACCAGAAGCCGTGTATGGAATCCTGCGATGCTTTAGAGGCATGTAAGCAGAGAAAGCAATTCCAAATCCACAAAATTATTCCAATGATGATAAGCTGCTGCTCCTCCATGCGGAAGGGTCATTCCCAACTCAACATAATTGATCTGCTACAGAGTAGTAGACCAGGTCCCCTAGAAGGACACTGCTGGTCACTGTTGCTATCAGTCTTGATGAAAGAAAATTTGAGTCCAAGCATCACCACCATTCTGATCCTCATAGTTGTTATGTCCATGAACCAACAGACTAGCCGGAGAAGGAAAAATGACTGACTCCCTGAGAAGAAATCATTTGTTCCCTAGTTACTAAAACCTCTTCTGCAATGATGGCCTCTTAATGTGCATTCACATAAACACTGACGTTCTCATAGTCCAGGCCCATTCTGAAATGTCCATCCACCCTTCCCTGAAACCATCTTGTCATCAATTCTTCAGTCTTGATCTTTTCAGGCCCCTCACCATCTAGCCAGGCCAGAATTAAAAATTATCTAGTATGTACTCATTCAGCCTTAACCATTTCTAAAATATTGCCACTGTCCCAACCAAGCTCCTTGCCCCAGTGTATACACCATTGCCCAAGTCACTCTGGCCTTTCCCTCAGAGATCTCTCTGACCTCCCCACAATCCAGCCATGAAAGGGTTAAAGTCTGGCACCACAGGGGGTCTTCAGCCCCAGTCTCAGTGCTAGATTCCAATGGCCTTAACTCAGTTACAGATTTGAATAGCACCTCTGTGCCAAATAATTAGCTCAAGAGTTGCCATAGATCCTGACCTCAAGCAAAGTAGACAATAAAATGTTTCCTTCCAGACAAAGTGGACAATAAAATTTCGGCACAAAATGTAACGTTGTAAGCATTTTCCTTCTCAGCTGTCGCTCAGGACCACCCTGAAAAGCAGCAGGACTTCCTCTCATCTGTCTGGTGCCAGCACAGCATGCGAAGCCATCTGTACAGCAGCTTGAAGTTACTCTACCCCTGATCCATGTATCATGGGAAACTCCCTGTGAGGCATAAGAAAGTAATATAGGAGTGAAAGTGCCTGCTCATCCAACTCACCTGTGTCTTCAGGCTTCTCCTAGGCTCAGCCTCCAGAGGTTCCTCTTTCTTCTCAATCCACTTGAGATGGATAACAGCTTCGAATGCCTCGCTTTATGGCTAAAGTCTAAGACAACACCATTTCCCATTAGGCATCCAAGTAATATGGCTGTCTTATGCCCGATGGTGGATGATTCAGTTTCTATGTGAGCCTCACCACAAGCCAGGAGTCATTTCTCAAAAGGAAGGGTCATCTGCTAAAGGGGCCTTTGCATTCTCCCAAACGCCAACGGTTCCTCCGTGATGGTCTTGTTGGGGGTTGTCATGGGCTCCAGATCGTCCTCAGATTGGGTCGCAGGTGATTCCAGCAGCACTGGGTCCACAGCTCACGAGGGCCAGGGCTCACCTTGCACCAGGCCAGCTGCAGAGCCCCCTCTCACGTTGGGCTCCACTCCACAAACTGGCAGCTTTCGGGTGGTCGCCCAGAAAGAGGTCGGCGTATGACAACCCAAAAGTGGCAACACGATGTCTAAAGTCCAAAGAGACCCCAACTCTCTGTGCCTGGTAAATTCCCTTTTAAAACTTCATGGGTGAATATTTCATTACCCTATGTAAATTATAAAATCAATATTTTTCACTTCAAAGTACTAAGATTTCAAAGTGATGCTCTATTATATTCATCAAATTTGGTGATTATTTTTCTCCCCCTTCATTTCATTCCTTCCTCCCTTATTTAAACCTCACCTACTTATAAAAGGGATGGAAAGTGCCTTGTCATGTGTCATTATTGCTTTTTCCTAATAAAATGGTAGCAAGAAGTTGCAGAGTAAGATAGAATCTTATAATATTCAAATAAGTTCATCACTTGGCTATATTTACTTTCTATATTAGGAATCTATATTTAGAAATCTTCCCATTTGAAAAACTATTTAAAGACAGTTCAAATGCTCTTAGAATCTGTAGCTCTTGTGTGAGACAAGCAGAATAAATACTGCCTCAATATGAGACTTTTTTTAAGTGAATTTAACACAAATTGATTCTGAGTGCACCCAAAAAGTGCTTCCCTTCTACAAGTATTTATTGATTATCTACCGTGTAGGCTCTATGTAAGCCCCTAGAGAAATAAGGCCCAATCAATAAGCCATTAGAGTTTACAGTCTAGTGGGGGATATAAATAGTAGATAGAAAATTACAATATAGCTTGATATAAGGCAGGACTAACAAGAAGGTGCTGTGATATTGAGGATCAGGGAAGACTTTCCAAAGGAAGTGATATCTAAGCTAAGGACTAAAGGGAGAAAGAAGTTGAAGCCACACAGACCAAGATGCTAGTACATGAAGGAAAGTGTGTGTGCTCTGGGCAGGGCAAAAGTTATGTGCAATGACCCATAAACCACAGAGAGCATAGCATGTCTGGGTACTGAAGGCAGCTGACTAATGCTGGCTCTCAGAATTGTGGTGGTGGTGGTGATGGTTGCAGGAGAATAATGGAAATATATATGTGGTAGACACAGATCCTTGCCTGTGTTACCGTAGGCTCTCCTTTCTCTGCTAACAGAACCTCAGAAAATTGGCACAGATCCATTGATTTAAGGACAGCTAGGAAATTAATCAAGGTAATTTTACTTTAATAAGCCATCAGAGATTTGACCAGTCAGATCTGAGGAGAAGTCAGCTGAAGCTTCCCTTGGAGGCTAAAATCAGGCCCTCCCAAGGAGAAAGCAGTTGCCCCGTTCTTCCCTGACTGGGATGCTCACAGGCCTTAAAAACTGTCTGGACAGAGCTGCTGTAGCCATCTTGTCATCAAGGAAAAGGCCCAAAGAATTGAAAAGAGCTGATGAAGGCATTATCATGTAGTTGAGCTAATAAACTACCCCTAGAACTATCTTTGTCTTTGTCTAAACTTCTTGGTATATGAGAGAACAATAGCTTTATTATTTAAGTCTGTCAGTTTTTGCCTATTTATTAATTGGGTTGTTCACTTTCTGATGGTTGAGTTTTAAGATTTATTTTGTTTATTTTAAATGTTCTGTATATTTTATCAGATGTTTTTCGAAAACGTTTTCTCCTAGTCTGTGGCTTATCTTGACAGTGTCTTTTGCAGAACAGAAGAATTTATTTTTAATAATGTTCCATTATCCTTTATTTTCATAGGTTGTGCCTTTGGTGCAGTATCAAAAGAATCATCACCAAACCCAAGATTACCTAAATTTTCTCCTATGTTATCTTCTAAGTTTTGTAGGTTGTGTTTTACACTTAGGTCTACAATCCATTTTGTGTCAATTTTTATGAAAGTTATAAGGTCTATGTCTAGATGTATTTTGGGGCATGTGGAGGTCCAGTTGTTCTAGCACCATTTGTTGGAAAACCTATCATTTCTCTATTAAATTACCTTTCTTTTAAAAAAATACGTTTTTATTGATTTTAAAGAGAGTTAAGGAGAGGGAGAGAGTTACAAACATTGATAAGAGAGAAACATCAACAGGCTGACACCTGCATGCCCCCTACTGGGGATCGAGTTTGAGGAACTTCCAGACCATTTTCCATCTTTTCCATTTCCATCAGCAATGCATGAAGGTTCCTACTTCACATCCTCACCTGGATTTACCATTAAGCAATATTACTTTGCTAAGAATGGTGGAAAGGAAGAATAGGGCTATATCCTGATAACTTAGTGGAGATCATACAAGTTCTGGACTGCCTACTTCCCAATTACTCTCCCCACCCCATTTTTAAATTTTTAAAATTATTATTATTTTAAATAATTTTTAATGTGCAATAAAATAAACCTTTATCTCATTTAATCCACTACTATTCTGGGTCTCTGTTAATGGCAGCCTGACAGAATTCCTCATTTATGTGGTCCTCTTAGCACATCTTGAACCTGGGAAGCCATCAAAAACAAACAAACAACAAAAAACAACCAGCACTGAATTGAAATGTAAGGATTTTTTCTGTGGAGAAATCCTGTTCCAGTCTGAAAAATGTACATTATTTCCTTCTCAACTTCATATCCTATCATTCAATAGCCATTCTCTTCTTAGACATTGTTTCAGCTCTGCTTGGCGTCCTGTGGGTGCCCTACACCAAGGAAACAACTTGATACCCAGAAACAAATGGAAGTGTGGTAAGTGGAGCAATTTTTTAAAGGGGAAGAAAAGCACTCATTGTGGCGTATGTAGAACAAGCATGAACTTACTATTTTCTTCCTCAAATATTTTCCTAAATTTTAGGACAGCATTAATAACGATGAAAAGTCGTGTAAAGCTTTATCTGAAACTCTCTGGGAGCCTAAGGAATTTCAGGGCAATGTTGACCAGACAGTGCTGTATCACATATTTATCTGTTCACCTTTAGACATGGCTTTGGAAGCCACTTTGAGCCTTCTTGGCAGGTTGTTAGACTCATAGCTCAGGTTTTCACCTCGATCTTTGGAAAAGTAAAAGGAAACCTGAGTCATTAGTTATATAAATCAGCTTTCAGCCCACTTCCCCTAATGCATGTGTTCCAAGTAGCTGCATTTTGTGGGTATACTGTGAACACACACACACAACCTGCCATTCCACTGGACCTCTTGTAACAAATGTAAATATCTACCACAAAGCCAGTCTTTGATAAATAGAGTTTCTACTACTTTTTCCTGTGACTAGTAAATCACCACTGGTGAGGAGGAGAACATTCTAGAGTCAGGAAATTTTATGATCTGTTTCTCTCTCAATATTTTAATTAACTGATTAATATATTCAGCCAACATTTTTTGAGTACCTACTATGTTTTAAAAAAAATCCATTCTGTTAAAAATTATAATCTCCTTTTTTCTTTTTAAAGGCTTTAAAAATGATTTTGAGAGAGAGAGAAGAAATGAAAGGGAGAGAGAGCGAAATATCAATGTGAGAGAAACATCAATCAGTTGCCTACTGCATGCCTCCTATAAGAGAGGGATCCTGAAACCCAGGCTTGTGTCCTGACCTGAATCAAACAGGTGTGCAGGACCATGCCCAACCAACTGAGCCACACTGGTGGGGCCTAATCTCTATTTTTTAAACTCCTAATAGGTGTTACACATACGTTAATGGCTCTTGGAATAAAGTATTTTAAAATAAAATATCTTAATAATCTTCTTCTTGCAAGGAAGCCTTTTTTTCTCTCATTTTAAGGGTTTTGCTTTTTATTCCCCTCTCCTCCCCTCTCCTCTTTTTCTTCTTACAAAAAGGAAAATCATTTAGCTTGTGTTGTTAACAGGTCAGTTTGAATGCTTCTTATAAAAACCAAATATAGGAGCAATGTTTTTATCTCCCAAAACTTCTCCTGATTCTCAGATTTTCAACAATTCGCTATTTTGTAGACCATATTATTTGTTTATTCATAACTTGATGTTCCTCAGCTAAATATTTTGTGCCATACTGAGAAAAGCTCAAACCTATCTATATAGGAATGTATCCAAAGAATAAAGTCAACTTTACAGGTTATATACATTTCAGGAACTGTACTATCTTACCTTTCTGTTAAAATGACAGCATCTCCTCCTATACATGTTCACTATCCATTTTGGCCAGCCACCTTTCTATCTTGAGATGAAGCTACATTCTTGGTTCAGACAACCCTGGATTCAAACTCCTATTCAATATCCTAACTCGCTGAGTGCCTTTATGGCACTCTTGGCAGTCAGTATTTTCATTTGTAAAACAGGAATAATAACGTTACCTACAGTATTGGGTTGCTCTAAGGATTAAATGTAAAGTACATAGCATGTGCCTGGCATGAACAGCCTCTTCATGTTAGCAATGGATTTTGGATTTGTTTGCATCTTTATTCAGTAACCATCTTTCATTCCATCCTGTTAAATTGCTTAATTCAATGACTATTCAATAAACTTTTTAACAAATAAACATAACATAACCAGGCACATTGAGACTGCTTTTCAGCATAGATAATTTTGGGAAGTACCTATTCCAGCACTTTTTCTTCAGGTGATCCCTGCAGGGTACTCTAAAAACAGGGTTTGGTTCTTTCCTGATGACAAAGGATAAGTCAGGATGAAATTACTATCAGCATCAATAACAAGTATAAGAGCTATGTGGCTAAATGGGAATGAAAACATGATATACATATGCATACATACAGTTTTTTTTTCTCACACAGCCTTTTTCCTTTAAGCCCAAACTTGGCTCACAGGTACAGGCCTCTGTAACGTGTCTTGGCATTGAAGTCACGAAGTCTCCTGTCCCCTAAAGCCACAGAAATCTATAGTGGAAGCAAGGAGCAAGCCCTACACTGGACACAGTGGGAACCCTTCGCCCAGGCTCCCACCTGTCGCCCAGATCATTGTGACGCAAATGCTATGGACACGTGGAACACCTGCGGGAGAGCAGGGGCGGGGTCACCGCGGGCAGCAGAAACCAGCGGGGGATACCCCAGGAGATGGTGGTCGAGGTCAGACCCCAGGGACTAGAGAGAGGGAGACTCACTCCCCAGATCCCGGACCCGCCCCAAACTAGGTGAGGCCAGGGCCCCCTCCTTCATCCGGATCCCGGGGTCCCGCTGGGAGGGCTAGCCCACCGGGCCTCTCAGAAGGGGAGAGATTGGGAGGGGGGGGCGGTGGCGGTGCCCCATCCCGGCGCGCGCACCCCCCGGCCGCTGCGCTGCGCTGAGCTGAGCTGCGCCGCGGCGCCGGGGCTCCGTGGGTTGCCATTCCGGCTGGCGGCCGCCACCGCAGGAAGGGCCGGCTCCCTCCTCCCCCGCCCCTTCCCTCGCCTGCTGCTGACGCTGACGTCGGATGAGGGAGCCGGAGGGACGCTCCGTTCTCGGCCGGGAGGCTCCTGGGGGCCGGGGCACCGAGGTACCTGCCCTCCGGGGCCGGGGTTGGGGCGCGCCGGGCGGGCTGCGGGCTGCGGCGGGAGTCGGCCGGCCGCTGGGGCGGTCGGGGGCGCCCGCCTGGGACTGCCGGCGCTGCCCTGCGTGGGCGGCGGGTGACGGGCGAGTCGCCTTCTCCAGCCGCGGATCCGCTCGCGGGGACCGCTCAAGCCCCTTCCCCTCCCCCGCCGGCTCCCCGGGGCCTGGGAAGATCCGGCGGGTGCGCGCCCGGGGAGCGCGCGTCAGCCCCCGGGGAGCGGAGGGGAGCGGAGGGGAGCGTTCCGGGCTCCCGCCCCATCTCTCGCCCCAGCGCAGGCGGCACCCCCTCCCGCGCCGCCCACCCCACCCGCTCCGTGCCTCGCCTCCCAGCCGCTGCGGCCCCGGGGATCTCCAGGTCCTCGCCTCCCCGGGGCTGACTTGGTGACGAGTTCACCTGCCGCGGCGCCTGGCGTGTGCCGTGTCTCTTCACCCCAGTACCCATCTTTGGCGGAGGTGGCAGGGAGCAGCTGGGTACCGCTTGGTGACCACTGGTGCCGGGAGGTCTGAGCTTGGCGCCCTGCAAACGAGGTGGTCGCCAGCCTCGGACCCGACTGGAACCAGAGACGCTAAGCGAGCCGGGTCCCTGCCCACCCTGGCGCGCCCGTTTCCTTTGGGTGCTGCTGACTCCTCCTTTCCTGACCCGGGGCTATGGCAGCTCTCCTGTTTCCTCCAGAAGCGAACATATCCTGTTATTATGGGCCTCAACCCAGAACGACTCCCCGCGAATCGTTCCCACTGTGTACTTGGAGTGCTCCCTAGGCCCCGCAGCTTTTCTCTGGGGTCTTCAAAGCACTGCGCCCTTTGGCAGGTGAAAGGTATTCGCTGCCCGGCTGGGGGGAGAGTCCTCGTTTAGGAAGAGAACCGGGCTGTGTAGGTAGCATAAGAAATCAGAATGAGAGAGGCGCTGGGTGGCAGCCTTAGTCACTGAGCTCTGGTAACTTTATAGAAACGATCAGGGCCTGGAAAACCGAGCCGCAGCTGGTTTGAGAACGGTATTGGTGTAGGAAGCCCGGCACAGGAGAAGGCATTAGCCATGAAGGCCCTATATATTATGACTCATTGCAAACATGTTCGTGTCCAAACATTTCAGTCAAGTCTGTCAGAAAAAATCTCAAATTGGTTTCCGTTGACTTTCAGTTTTAGATGACCTGAGATCTGGACTGTTCCCCGGGGGTTGGGAAGTGAAATAGGAAAACGCTTTATTGGTCTGAAATTAATGCTCCAGACTCAGTTTCTTACCTGTGATTGAAAATACACACACATCCTAATTATGCTTTTAAACCAGCTTCTCTTTAGGTTTCAGTTTTTATTTTTGAAACATCATGTATAGTATATACCATAGAGGCGAACTCAGTTTAGAATCCTTAATAGTTCAAATACCACTGGTTTTTAGACCATCATATACATATATATTTAATTGCAAGAGATGTGGCTTTCTAAATGTATCTTTTTTTGCATTATATAGATAAATATTTGTATTATGTGTAGTAAAGTTAAAAGATCTTTGGAAAATGACAGTTAAGCTATTGAGTACAAATTATAACAGTGAAAAAACCTGAGGTTAAAAAAAACTGACTGCAGATACTTCACCCATGGGTCACTAAATGCTAAAGACACTGAATGGTAAATGCCTGGGCAATTTACTTCATCTCTGTCTTCCCCCATTTGGTACACTTGAGTATCTAACTGCTTTCTCTGAGCATCTTTATGTTTCTCTGAGCATTTCTCTCTCCACGTCAACCATGTGAAAAATACAGAAAATTTTGTTACCTGCAAGAAAACTTTTTGACTAAACAGTACATTTTTTTCAGGTATAGGCAGTTTTATCAGAAGCAGGGAGGTGTGGCCACTGTGCAATGACATGGCAGCGACAACCTGTGTTGACAGGAACTTGAAGGTTACAGAAACCTCATACAGGAGAAGGTGGGGACGTTAGTAGGCCCAGGTGGATCAGAGAGAATTTTTGCTCTTTACTAGTTGAGCTTCACAGCTAGAAGCCTGAAGGGAGGTGGCAACATTTACATCAGTGCACTGGTCACTAGTGCACTTTTTACTCCATCTGCATTGTCAGATTTATGGGAACCATGGACGGGTTTGCTGTCTGCATGTTTTTGTTCATTAGATAACAGAGGTTACCAATTAATTAGCCTTATTCCCATCCCCACTCCCATCCCCACTCCCGTCTAGAATCTGCCTCAACAGAGCTTTAAATGCAGACTGCTACAGGGAAAACTTTTCTCCCCAATTCCCCCCACCCCCAAGCTGTCACATTTTATACCACAATCATATCTAGCATCATGGAGGATGTGCAGAGGGCACACCGGCTTTGGATCCTAATGGAGCAGGATTGGTACCCCAACCATAAAAATAACTAGCCACGTGACCTTGAGCAAGTTACCTAAGCTCTCTACATCATTTCCCTATCTATAGAGCAAGAATTATCCACCTTGTGGTATTGTGGTGGGGAGTAGAGATAATATATGTTGGCCTTTAACCAATAGCCAGGTATTTCTCTAGAAAATGGGTTTATTCAGGAACAACAAAGAATTGCAATTCAGGGCATGAGGTCTAATGGAAAACCACTCCTAAGTCCAGAGAAACAAAGGTGAGGAATACTCTTTTATAGACTTGGGAGGAACTGTTGTAAATGAAGAGTCCATTGGAAGAAATTGAAAGTTTGAAGGATAGTGACTTTTAATTGACTTATGGCAGGCTCACATTGGCTGAGCTGCTATTGGGTGAGGAAGACTCTTCTTTCTCCTGCTGAGGTAGTAAAATAGTATCACTTCCTGTCAGAAGTTATGTCTCCTGTTGGGGTCAGTAGTGTTGTTGAATGACATCTGTGTGTGTTCTCTAAATGAGGTTTCTGTTTATTAATTTTTCATATTTATAGAAAACTAGTGGCCCAATGCACAAATGAAGATTTGTGCAAGAATGGGCCTTCATTCCCCTGGCTGCCAGCACCGCCTTCGCTCTGGCGGGAGCAACCTTTCTGCCTTCCCATGCTGCCCAGAGGCCAGGAGCAGCTGGTGCGGACCACCTGCATTGTCGCCATGGTGATGACCAAGCCATCCCGCCCCATTCTGGCCGCTAGGTGCCTGTGTATGCAAATTAACCCACCATCTTTGTTGGGTTAATTTGCATACTCCTGATTGGTGGGTGTTGTGAAGGTATGGTCAATTAGCATGTTACTCTTTTATTAGGAAGATGCTTTGCACAGTAAATAGGACTCAAGTAGTAGCAATGAATTATTTTTTCACATACAAAACATATGTGCTGTCTGTATCTGAAAAGGATGCTACTACTTTTCCCTTGGCAAGAGGGAAGCTATTCAGTTTGGTTGTCAGTAGTTCAGGTGATTTTTGCACTGATACTGAGAGTTTGGGCTTTCTGGAATACTTCTGAAGTTGGGAGTACAATCTGAAACAAAGCAATGCTAATTTATTCCAGTGCGGATAGATCTTCCAAACCCCTGCCTCTCAGATGTGATTCATAGTTCAGCAACACTGGCTTCCCCTTGGAGCTTGTTGGAGGTGCAGAATCTCAAATTGCCCACCAGGCTCACTGAATTTGAATCTGCATTTTAACAAGATTCCCCAAGTGAGTCACATGTACCAGTACATTAAAGTTTGAGAAGCATTGTTGTAACATGGCATTTATAAATCTTTCAGTCCAATAGAATCATTTGGAGCTTGTTAAATGTGGATTCCCAGGTGGCTTCTCCCACCTCTTCCTGTTCGCACCTCAGGTGGCTTTGATGTCCAGGGTCCTTCCACACTCTTTGAGAAACAGTACACCAAGCTCTTTAATCTAACATAGGGCTCTAAAATGGGCCAAGGCCCTCTTTTTTTAGAAAGTTGCATAGTCAGCCCCCTTTTATGTAAGTAGGTATTATAATCCCTATTTACCTGGTAAAAAATTAAGCCAACGTGCATAAAATGCCCTGGATAATGCATATGGTAGAAGCACCTTGAACCTCTACGAATCCTAGTTGACAATGCTTTCACTACTTCAGCATCCAAGTACATGCACTCTATGTGTGTGTGAGTAATTTTAAATATTAATGACTCTCTCCAGGACAGAAATGACTATACATGATAGGGCATTTAATACATGCCTTTAGCACAAAACCTTCCTTCTAGGCGACTATAGACAAGTTACGTAGGATAACTGATTTTGAACTTCACTCAGAAAATGAGGATTATGTCTACTCGGCAGTGTTGTCAGGATAAGCATTATGTGCACGATGCAGTCATCTAAATGTCTGAGAAGTGTTAGCTCCTCAACTAATGGTAACTATGTGTCCCAGGGTAAGCCTAGTGAGAGAATGAGTTCATGGAAAACTGGGAAAACGGCATTGCTCCGGATGAGAAATCTCTCTTGCTAAGTCAGATGACATCATTCACCAGGCCTTTGGCCAAATCAGAGGAGCAGGGTCACCACTCAGATTTCAGCAAGCATTTGTTGTGTCCATGCCATGTGCCATGCACGGGATTGGTACTGGGAATCCCAAGACAAGACCCAGACCCTACCCTGCTCCAGAGGATCCTAGAGCCTAATAATGGAGAAGGCAGCTGATAGTTACATTTCAACAAAAACAGAGAGGGGTGAAGCCCACGCCAGAGGCACCCCTCCCAGGTTGGGGGGAGAGCAGAGAAAACCTGAGAAGGTTCATGGAAGAGGGGACCCTCGAGCTGAGTTTTAAAGGACCAATAGGAATTTGGCAGGTGAAAAGGGTTGGGAATGGAGAGAAAGACTTCCCAACACAGTATGCAGGGGTACAAAGGGAGAGAATACAGGTGGGAGAATACTGGCAAAGAGTCCTCATGCCTGGAGTCCAGTGTGCGTGTGTAAATCTTATTAGCTGAGTGACCTTGGGCAAGTGCAAATCATCTGTGATTTGAGAGGATTAAATATATTAATCAGGGTAAGCAAAGGAGTGATTTCACTTACATGCTGAATAGTCCTGGTGGTGGTAGAGTTCCTAATGGAAAATAGGGGACTGATATTGTCATTAGAATTAGAGAAATTGAAGAGGCCAATTTTAGAATGCATTCAACAGAAAATAGATAAAATTAATGTATTTGAAAATGATTGAAAAAGACAACTGAATGCAGCACAATACTGTGGGTTGGGAGACAACGAGGTATATGTGTTCAGTGAAGGCCCACTGATTATGTAGCTAATGGTATATTGCTAACCCCAAGAGTCTAGACTGAATGTGGAAATGTTCTCTCATGCTAGGTGGTGAGAGCATTTGTACAAGGAGGGACTGTAGAAGTATTGCAGCTACTTTCCCAGAGCGAGCATTAAAAATCTCTTCCATTACTTACTATCATCCCTCACACCCACTTCTCTGTTCCCAGAATAGGGCTTGGACACTAATGTAGGAAACCTGAAGGTACTTAGGGGAAATCCAGCCTTCTCTGTGTGTTTCTGGGGAGCACATCCTTAGCCAGAGACCAAGGAGCTCACTGGGGTAAATGGTCCCCCCTCTCCCTATTGGTTGGAACCCTGATAGCCACCAGGAGTCCATCAGCCAGGATTTGCTGTTCATGAGCACCCTGGTGGTAATGGATGTGGGACTAACGCAGGGCCTGAGCCTGTGATTAGGAGAGATTGTTTGCATAGAAACAGAGTCCATTATCCATCTCTTTCCTCCAGGAGTAGAAAGGAGTGGTTTAAAAAAAGGAGCGCAGGTGCCAAAAGCAGATCTGAATTTGCTAGTTGTTGACTTTGGGCGAACTACTTCACCTTTCTAAGCTTTTCTTTTCCTTTTAAAAAAAAATTTACTTTTCAATTACAGTTTACATTCAATATTATTTTGTATTAATTTCAGGTGTAGCGCACAGTGGTTAGGCGATCATATACTTTGAAAAGTGTTCCCCCGATATTTCAGGCACCCACCTGGGACTGCACATAGTTGTTATGAGGTTATTGACTATTTACTGTGGTGTGCTTTACATCCCCATGACTGTTTGTGACCACCAATTTGTAGTTCTTAAACCCTTCACATTTTTACCCTTTTTTTCCTCCTCAATTGCAAAAGGGGGTGGTATCCCCTTCGTGGTGGCGGTGTGGGGATGAGATAATGGGGTTAAGTGCTTCACACATATGAAGTGCTCTGTAAATGGTAGTGCATAATTATCGCCTTCGTCCATCACATATTTACTAAGGCCTGCTGTTTCAGGTACTTTGCTTGGTGGAAGGAGGCAAAGATGAACCAGTTAGGGTCCCTGCCTTCATGGGTCTTACAGTCTAGTGCAGGAGATGCGATTGTAATTAGCTCATTGCAGAAGAGTAATGGGAGTGTAGGGTACCACCAGCATGGAGTAGTTAATTCTCGGTGATGAAGACAGGGTGGCCGGGCGGGTGTTGGGTTGGGGAAGGCTTCATGGAGGAGGTGACATTTGTGGAGAGTCTAGCAGTAAGGTATAAATTGGCCAACTGGATAAATGGGGTGAAGGCATTTCAGGTGGAAGGAAGCTTTGCAAGTGGCATAGTGTATTCAGGAAAGCTCCAGCATTCTGAAATGACCAGAGGAGTAGTTCTGTGGATGGGATATAGTGAACTTTTTTGGAAAGTGGGCCAGAATGTGAAGGGGCTTGGGTTTTTGCCAAGAAGTTTAGAATTTTTTTCTGGTAGGAGGGTGGTATAATTTGACTTGCAAATTATAATAGTTCAGACGGTAGTATAAAAGATGGGAATGGGCAGATACAGGGATAGTGTGGCCTCTGAAGGCCTAGACTTAAGTCCTGGATGTGAATATAGAAAGGAGAAGATGTAATTAACAGCTTTTTAAGAGGTAGAATGGAGAGAACTTGGAGACGGGCTACAAAAGATAAGAGAGAAGTTAAGTTTTCAGTTTGGGCCACTCAGTGGAGTTCATGCTGGTAATTAACATAGGGACCATAAGAAGATCACTTTAGGGGTAGAACTAGAGGGAGATAGGTTTAGTTTTAGATGTGCTGACTTTGAAGTACCTATAGGATATCCAGGTGAAGATTGCCATAGGACAGTGGTCGGCAAACTCATTAGTCAACAGAGCCAAATATCAACAGTACAACGATTGAAATTTCTTTTGAGAGCCAAATTTTTTAAACTTAAACTTCTTCTAACGCCACTTCTTCAAAATAGACTTGCCCAGGCCGTGGTATTTTGTGGAAGAGCCACATTCAAGGGGCCAAAGAGCCGCATGTGGCTCGCGAGCCACAGTTTGCTGACCACTGCCATAGGGGATAGAAACTTAAACACTTCTCCAGAGCATCAGACCCACCTTTCCATCTCCCTATTGTAATATCTGGAGAGGTGTTTAATCCTGGAAGTCATGGCATACAGCTGTTGGTTGAAGCCACGGAACAAATCACCTAGAGAGAGCAAGTAAAGTGTAGTGGAAGATAACCAAGATTGGGACCTTATCAATTTCTGATATTTGAGACGTGAGTATAGAGGAAGAGGAACTAACAAAGAAAATAGAAAATATAGCAAAAGTATAGATAGTATTTCTTGAGAAATCAAGGAGGGGGGCTTAGTCGAAGGTCAAGTGAAATGAGCACCTAATTTGGGCTCGTGGTGAGAAACTCTCTCTGGTATGGTGGGCTTAGAACTCTGCAAAGTGAAGGAAGAAGATGGTAACTGGAGGAAGTAAGAGGTTGAAGAATATGGATTGAGGGCAGAAAGAGAGGTTGATTAACTTGAAAGAGAAGGGATAATAGATGGATTAAGGTGGGAAGGGGCAAGGGGGTGAAATCCATCCCTTCAGTCGGGAAAGAAGTGAACAGCAGCAGTTATAGTCATGGTGCTAGAAAGTTCCAAAGAAGTTAGCAGTGGTACATGAGGAGTGGAAGCTGTGGGAGAAGGTGCCAGTGCAATGCCCAGGGCCAGAATTCCCTGCAGCTCATGAGGAGGGAGCCTGGTCATCAGCACCTTGGGGAGTTATCTTCCCCCTGCTGCTCCCTGAAGGCCAGGGGTTGAGTGTCCTTGCAGCTAATGCTCATTCCTCATTGTTGCCATAGGCAGCATGGGCATCATTGTGAAATGAGTAAACTTTGCATTGGTGCCAGACCACGCCCCCTTCCTGCTTCCTGCTCTCTCTGCACTCCTGACCTGGAGCTCTGCGCCTTTTAGATCCTCTGGACTTATTCTCCATGCCTCACCAGGTATATACCCGGTGGATGGCCCTGTCTTTCTTGATCCTCATAAAATAACCATCTTCTGCCTATTCACTCCAGGCATTGCTGCTATTTAATCCTACAAGGTTCTTGCCTAAGAAAGTAGAGAGAACCTGGAAAAGGGATCTTTTATGAGTTCTCACATAACACCAACTGATGACCCGGTATAGATAGGTGTAGGTGGCTCTCTCAGCCGGGGTGCATGAAAACACAGTGCTTTCTCTTGACAGTGCTCTCTTGCCGGCTGCTTTCCTTTGCTGCTGACTGTTATTTTAAGGTCCTCTTTTTGCTCTCCCTCCCCTGTCTGGATTGCCCTCATACCTTGCTCTTAAGTCAGCCAAAGCTCAAACATGATTTAGTGACCACAGCTTTACCAAGGCAAGTCCTTGAATCCATGCCATTTCCAGAGCAAGGAGCCCTGGTGGTTTGTTTGCAGGACCTGTGTACAGCGTAGACATTTGATAAAGCACACGTTGGTGTCTGTGTTCTCCAGTAATTTAATACGGGTGAAAAAGGCGTCCTCGGTGCCTTGGGAAATTTTCTTCAGTCCTGGGTCTCAAGTCCCTCTTCTATGAAAACAGGAGATTAGATTAAATGATCTGTAAATTCTCTCCAAGCATTGAGTGATCCTGTGGAGGCATAACAGTTATTTGATCATTTCTTTAAGATGCGTTTTTATGAATTTAACTTTAAAGAAAAAGAACCTTGTAAAAAATCAAGTAAAGGAAAAAGAACGTTGTAAACAAGCGTCTCTATAATTATCCTGATTGATGACATTATGCTAATGTGTAATTTCATGGAGTTGTGGTCACTGTATTCACACAATTTCCCCCCCATCATGTCTGTAATATTGGTAACTATTCATTTATTTCTATATATTTGCATATAAAATACATGCAATATAATGTATGTATATATTTTGTATTTGTAGGTATATGTATATATTTTTATTGAATTTATTGGGGTGACATTGGTGAATAAAATTATATTGGTTTCAATTCTATAATATATCTTATCTATATATTGGATTGTGTGTTCATTACCGTAAGTGAAGACTCTTCTACCACCATTTATCCTCCCTATATCCCCCAACTACCTCCCCTACACCTCTTTCCCATACTGTTGTCTATCTTTGAGTTTTTTGTTTTAGTTTTTGTGCTTGATCCCTTCACCTTTTTCACCAAACCCCAAACCCTTGCCCCTCTAACAGCTGTCAATCTGTTCTTTATATCTATGAGTCTGTTTCTATTTTGTTTGTTAATTTATTTTGTTAATTAGATTCCACGTATAAGTGAAATCATATGGTATTTGTCTTTCTCTGACTGGCTTATTTCACTTAGCATAGTTGCTCTCCATGTCCATCCATGCTATCCCAAAAGGTTAGATTTTCTTTGTGTAAATGTACCACAACTTTTTATCCACTTTTCCACTGATGGGCACTTAAGCTGCTTCCAAATCTTGGTTATTCTAAATAATGCAATGAACATAGTGTGCATACATTCTTTTGAATTAATGTTTAGGGTTTCTTTGGATATATTCCCAGAAGTAGAATCACTGGGTCATAAAGCAGTTCCATTTTTAAATTTTTGAGGTACCTCCATACTGCATTCCACAGTAGCTACACCCATCTGCATTCCTACCAACAGTGCATGAGGGTTCCCTTTTCTCCACATCCTCAGAGCTTTGTTGTTTATTGATTTTATTGATCATAGCCATTCTGACTGGTATGATGTGCTATCTCATTGTGGTTTTAATTTGCATTTCTCTGATGATTAGTGATATTGTGCATCTTTTTTTTATGTCTATCGACCATCTGTATGTCCTCTTTGGAGAAGTGTCTATTCAGGTCCCTTGCCTATTTTTTAATTGGATTGTTTGCTTTTTTGATGTTGAGTTTTATAAATTCTCTATAAATTTTGGATATTAAACCATCAGATATATCATTTATGAATATGTTCTCTCATTCAGTGGGTTCCCTTTTCATTTTGTTGATGGTTTCCTTTGCTGTGCAAAAAATCTTTAGTTTAATGTAGTCCCATTTGTTTATTTTTTCCTTTGTCTCCCTCTCCTGAGGAGATAATATCAGAAAAAATATTTCTACGAGATATGTCTGAGATTTAACTGCCTATGTTAATATTTAAGTCTTTAATCCATCTTGACTTTATTCTTGTGCAAGGTGTGAGACAGTGGTCTAGTTTCTTTTCTTTTCTTTTTTTTTTTTTGCATGTATATATCCAATTTTCCCAGCACCATTTATTGAATAGACTATCTTTACTGCATTGTATGTTCTTGAAGTTGATTGAGACATTTGTCTGAGTAGGATATTCCTTGATTTGTCAACTTTTGAAGTTAAACTTTTAGAGAAAAAGCCACCATATGTACTAGAGATTAAAATCCATATGCTAAATTCTGATGGACATTTGAAAGTTATGTAAACCAACCTAAATACAATTAAAAGTTAATATAATTTACACAGCAAGGTTTTAAAGTTTTTTATTTCATTGTTTAAAGTATTATAAATAGTAGTACATATGTCTCCGTTTCTTCCCCATTGACCAAGTTTTGTTTTTTTTGTTTTTTAAATAATCTTTTCTTTAGCAAAAATTTAGCCTTTTTGTTCTTTTTGTATTTCCAGTCTTCTAATCCATTTAATGTCATTGTTCTTGTAAATGTCTTGGAGATTTCTTGTTTTCACATGCCGGCTTCTTTGATATTGTTGCCAAGATTTTTGTTGTACCACAAAATTAACACTTGAACACCCTTTGCAAGCAGGGCTTTAAATAGGAGAAAGAAGGGCAAGCAAAATGTAGACTGTGCCCTTTTGAGCCATCTGAGTTGTATGTGGTTTATTTTGTTTTTAATTTGTTTGTGGACACATAATATTTTTAACTAATGTTAATGTTAAGGAGGAAAACCTTTTAGAGGCTACCTTGGCTATTTTGTTTTAGCTTCTTAGAATATTAGATGTCATGTTTGATATTTTCCTTTGAGAAACATCCCTTAGGATAGAGGCCGAGACTCCTCTGAACTTGATCTTTAACCTGGTCTTGGATGCATTTGCTCTATTTTTGGAATCCCAATCTCTTCATCTTTAGAAAAAGATGTGTTCATCATCTCTAAACTTTCTCTTATATATACATGTCTCTACAAGTAATTAAAAAGTAGCATTGTAGTTTTTGTGACTGAGGGCATTCTAGATGTCAGCTAGCCTACTCTATTCTGTTACAGATAAGCGAAGGCCAGATGGGTGGAGTGCCTTGGAGGAGGCAGAAGTTTGTGGCATGGCCATGGGTTTACTGGCTTTTATTTCACATTGAGCAGCATATAGGGAGACAAGTTAAATTGGTATTAAAAATATTTACTTTGGGGATATGATTTTAATAGATTTAGGGCATCATTAAGCTGAATTAATGCCAATATAATACCTGAGCTGTTTCAAAATGTAAATGAAATGATCCTTTAAAATTCAGATTTTAACAGTGACTTACATGTGTAGGGTCTAAATAAAAACTCATGCATCTTTTAGCTGCCTTGAATAAGGTTAGAATTCTGTTTTCTTCTTGTAAGATTTGCTGACTCATAGAATTAAAGTATGATTCACAAAATTAAAGCATGATCATGCTTCACTTTTGCTTGTGAATTTATGAAATGTCAAAAAATAACTGTAGAAGACAAAACTCAATGAGAAACAGAATCCCTTTAAAGTTATATGGAATACTCAAGTAATCATAGCCTTAACAAAATCTGAAGGGAAAGGCTATGTGATATTTGAGAGATGGGAAAAACATAAAAGCTAGTTAAAATTACATAACTTTAACAGGTAGCTTTTGAAAGGATGGAAGATAATTTAACTTCCCATCTTCCATAGGGATCTCTTTTTTTCAAATGTGTGAACAATCTGATGAATCAATATATATATATATAAAAAAAAAGTATAGCTGATTATACCTGGAGGGTTGTTTCTACTGAAACTGTTTTAACATTTATACTTGAACACACTTATGGGAAATTTTAAAAAAACTCATTGTTGACATAAGGGAAAGTAACTAGATATAAATTTCAGCAGAAAAATGAAAAGAAACATTCAAACATTATTTTAAAACTCGGTAGCTAGAACCGCTGACAGATTTGTATTTCCTCTGTTTGTTGGGCAAGCCATCAGCAGCCTGCATGGAAGCTCTGCTCGAAGTTGGCTGGTTTTGTTCTCTCAGACCCCTTGTGATCTCTCCTGACCACAGGGCCCCTTCTGAAAAGGAAGGGGCTTCATTTGATTGTGTCTCAATTTCCTCTAGGCTCTACATTATGTAACTTGCAAAATCCGAGGTTGCACCAGAGAAATAAACCCAATTACAAAACAAAATACTAAAAACTGGCAACATTTCTAGATGAAGTTAACCTCTGAAATAACAAGAATATGGAACTAGCAGGAAAATATATAAGTTAGTATCATGCAATTGGAAGCTAAGTCTAAGAGACATGCCACAGATTTCCAACATTTGTTATGGATAGTCAAAGATGAACTCTCTAGACAGGGCATAGAAGGTGTTCACTATATGTGAAATAAACAGCGTTGAGCGTCTACCCCTCCCTGGCTACAAGATATATTTAAATGCTGCAAGTGACAACACAGATTGGCCCCTATGTCTCCCCAGTCACATCATCTTTTTTAAAGTTATGGTAATGCACATCTGCTTGTGGTTGGTTGTATGCATACACCATGCAGTTTTACTGTGGAAGAATTTGTTCATTGCTTTCTCTCTGCCTGGAATAATACCACCCCCCACCACTCACATATGTGCATGTATCCTTAACCTTCACATGGCCAGCCACTGCTGATTCTTAGAAACTCAGCCCCAAAGCCATGTAGGAAGCCAGCTCTGTGCCTTTTCCTCTCTCTTCCTCTAACCCTGAGCGTCTTCCTTGTCATGGCACCCATTGTGTATCAGGTAACACTTGGCATTTCCTGACTTCAGATTCTCCCTTTCGGTTATACACAAATGGCCCCAAAAGTTAGTGGTGTGTAGTGATGTATAATTTTACTGAGGATTAATTTTAAGCAATTTTTCTGTATTTCATCAAATATAAAAAAAACAACAACACATTCATTGCTCATGGGATCTTTTACCATTTTATGTTCCACAAAGAAAAAAAAATGACAGCCAAACAGTTGACCAGATATCAATTGTAGGACACATCCTAGGTTCAGGGATGTTGAAATGTGAACAGATTGGCATCTTATTCAGTGATGTGTGGTGCCATGAAGCTGGTGTTTGGGAGTGAGTAATTTTACTATGAGATGATTCAAATATACCACTTCATACCAATAATACTGTAAGACTCTGTTCTGTTCTCTTAAAAAGTATGTTTCCTGTGGGGATTGGGGGGGAATAGTCCACTTCCCGAAGAAACCTGGAGGCTAGTGTGCACAACAGAACTGAAGAGCTCTAAGATGGTGACAATTTTTAGTTAGAAAATAGCAATTTTGAATAAATCGGAGAGGAAAATGACAAATTTGGCAGTGGCTCAGATCTGCAATTCAAGAGACTCCACCTTATGTTCAGTATAGATACAAGAAAAAGGGATTCTGGACTCAGTTTCAGCTAGTACTCCAGCTAACAGAAAAACTGCTCACTGATGGAAGAGAAACTCTACTGCTAATGTTGGAAAGGCAATTAATTTAAACATGAAACTACACAAGAAATAGGACACAGGAAGTGTGGTTTCAGAAATACTGAAATATTTCTGTGGGGTTAGAGTAGTGATATGGTGAAATGTAGCTACTGATCTTACCTTTACTATGAGTGAGGGTTGGCTGAAGAATTTTAGATTCTTTGCATAACCCAAAAATAATCAGAGGCGCCATTAGCTAACTCCATAAGTGGGCCAGAACAAATGTTCAGTGCTGCTGAAGGCAGCCTATATGGAATGAAAATACTTTCCCAGGTTCTATCTCCAAGGAAGAAAATTCAGTATCGGAGTTGAAGGCAGCCAAGGACAGACTAACTTCTCTTCCTTGCAGCAATGCATCAAACTTTTTAAAAGCAGGCTTGTTTTAGCATTCTGTGAACCTAGCAGACTTGGAAAAATATTTTGGGGTTATTTAGAAAAAACTTTTGCTTATGTATTGACCTCTACTGTGTTCAAAATAGCTTTACAGTGGTTATAGGAAATAAAATCAAGTGGGACAGTTATAGCCTGTCCACATAGGTGGATAAAATGATCACCAATAAATCAATAAACAGTAAGTGTTGGCAAGGATGTGGAGGAAAGGAAACCCTCATGCCCTGTTGGTAGGATTGCAAATTGGTGCAGCCCCTATGGAAAACAGTATGGAGGTACCTCAAAAATTAGAAACAGAACCAGCATATGACCCAGCAATCTCACTGTGGGTACTTATCCCCCCAAAACCCCAAAACTAATTTGAAAAGATGCATATTCATTGCAGCATTATTTACAATATCCAAAATATGGAATCAACTTAGGTGTCCACTGATGGACAATTGAATAAAGAATAGGTGGTACATATCTACAATGGAATATTACTTAGTCATAAAAAATAATGAAATCTTACCATTTGGGCAGCATGGATAGACCTAGAGGGTATTATGCTAAGTGAAATAAGTCAGACAGAGAATGACAAATACCATATGATTTCACTTTATATGTACAACCTAAAAAATAAACAAACAAACAAAAAAACAAAAATAAGCTCATAGATATAGAGAAGAGACTGATAGTTGTGAGGTGGGGTGGGGGTTGGCGGGCTGGGTGAAAAAGATGAAGGGATTAATATGTGCAAATGGGTGATTACAAAAATAGTCACAAGAATGTAAAGTACAGCATCAAGAGTATAATCAATAATACTGTATTAAGTACTTATGGTGTCCAGGGGGTATTGGACTTATTTATCAGGGGCATCATTATGTAAATTATATCAATGTTTAACTTATATGCTGTGAGAAAAAAAACAAACATCACAAGCATGCAAGAAAAGCAAAGAGGAAAAGTGAGCATAATTATTGCACAGAACCCCAGTACAAAATCTGAACAGACTGTTCCTCTTCCCTGTTCTCCCAGTTCTCCCCACAGGGCAAGCTGGGCTCTCAGTCACATGGATGTGGCCCAGAACAGCTGTGGTTTTAATGCCTGGCCTTGCAGCAGGAGGTCAAAGGATTGCATCCCCATCAAGGTGCAGCCTGGAAAAGTGTTAAGAGAATTAGGTCGGGGGTCATAGTGTCACCCAAGTAGGAGGTGTTGACCTCAAGAGCGACCCCCTCTGAGCAGGGAGACATCTTTCCCTTTTATTTCTTGTCTTAGCCTGCTCCTCACTCACTCACCCACCCCACCCACCCTCAAAGTTGTTACATCAAAATTAGGAACTTGATTTTCATTGATCTGTTAACGCTTGGACACCTACTTCTTTGAGTGGGTCTTAATTATTACTGACTCTTCTGCCACTCATGTGGGTAAGTCATGCTGAATTTAACAATACTGGTGCCTTTGTTTTTTCTGACATGGCACTCACAGTCCATAAGCAACTTGAAACTTGCTCCTCTTGGCTTATCACCCAAGGAAAGGTGGCCACAAGCAGAACGTTGGAAAGCGCCATTAGAAAGATAGAGACATGACCCCATTCATTCTGGGCTTCTTCTGTAAGGGCCTCCTGGCAGAAGTGAAGCAATAGCTTCCTTTGCAGAATCCTGAACTGAAGTATTAGCTAATCATAGACTTTATTGTACTTGAAAGGGGAAATGATATTTTTTACAGCAGAATTTACAAATTTACAGATTCAAGAAGATCTGTTTATGGGCCCCTTGCAAATGTCAAGAGTCTGGTGAGGCTGGAAATTATGTTTATATGCCTGTTTTTCCTGTGCAGTCTGCACTGTCCAAAACAGTAGCCACTCAGTACTGTAATCATGTAAAGTGGCTAGGCTCAATGGCTTTGTATTGTAAGTGTAAAACACACACCTGATTTCAGACTTGTTATAAAAACTCAAGTGCAAAATATATCATTAGTAGTTTTTTATTGATTACATGTTGAAGTAATGTTTTAGAAATATTAGGTTAAATAAAGTATATTATATTTAACATGGCTATTAGTTCACTTAAAATTACATATGTAGCTCATATTTCTATTGTTCAGAGACGATCTAGACTGTTAAGTTCTCTGGCACATAATAATTAGATGCTTAATGTATGTTTGATAAACCAAACTGCTGAACTGGAAGGAATGAATGGGTGAGAATTGTAATGATTTTTTTAAAGTATTGATTTTGACACGATGGGTTTAGGAAGTGCTAGAGCAAAATGAGATGGTTTTGTCAGGAAATATGGAAATTGTTTATTAATTGTTCCTGGTGTATGGGGCTAGACATACATTAAAGGAGATGCAAGTTCTGGCTGCAGCTGCCTTGTCCTGAGACATTCAGATGTGTTCTGTTGATTTTGCCACCCATGACCCCTTTGCTCAAGTTGCATATAACCCAGCAGTTTATTTAAGAAAAATCAATTTCCAGAAAGAAATTTTCCTATGTACCTTTTAGTTGTGGTACTCAGACTTTAATGTGCTTATGAATCACTTGTAGCCCTAGCTGATTTGGCTTAGAGGGTAGACTTATCAGGGGCATCACTTATCAGCCTGCAGACTGAAGGGTTCTGGATTTGATTCTGGTCAAGAGCAGGTACCTCGGTTGCAGGTTCAATCCCTGGCCCTGGTCAGGTCTTGATGTCTCTCTCTCACATCAATGTTTCTCTTTCTTTGTCTCTCCCCCTCCCTTTCACTGTATCTAAAAATTAATTGAAAAATATCCTTGGGTAAAGATTAACAAAAAAAAGACCCCAAAAATAAAAAAATAGAAATAAAAAAGAAAAACAGAAAAAGAATCACTTGCAAAGCCTGTTACAAATGCAGGTTCTCAGACCTGTTCCCGGAGATTCTGGTTCAGCAGGTAAGGGATGGGGCCCAGGAACCGACATGTTGACACTCCAAAAGGTTCCAGTGCAAATGGCCTGTAAACAATATCTTGGGGAACACTGCCACATGGCGTCATAGTCTGGAAGTAGCTTGGAAGTCCTGGTAAAAGGGGCATTGATTTTATTATCGGTTTTACCACAAAGAACTTAAATTGTTAAATTTTTTAATGATCAAAAACTTATCAAAAAGTTGCAGCAAATGAAATCCTCAACAGTGAAAAGGCAACTTACTGAATGGGAGAAAATATTTGCAAACCATATATCTGATAATGGGTTAATAGCCAGACTATCCAGTACTCCTATAATGCAATAACAACAAAAAGTTACCCAATTAGAAAATAAGCAAAGGATTTGAATAGACATTTCTCCAAAGAAGAAATGGCCAATAGGTATATGAAAAGATGGTTACCTACACTAATGATCAGGGAAATGCAAATAAAAACCACAATGACATATCACCTCACACCCATTAGGATGACTGCTATAAAAAAAAATCCAGAAAATAACAAGTGTTGGTGAAGATGTGGAGAAATTGGAACGCTTGAACCCTGGAATCCCTATTGGAGGGATTGTAAAATGGTGCAGTCACTGTGGGGGAAAGTATGAAGGTTCTTCACAAAATAAAAAATAGAACTGCCATATGATCTAGCAATCCCACTTCTGGTACATATCTTAGAAAAATAAAAACAGGATCTTAAAGAGACATTTTCACACCCATGTTTATTGCAGCATTATACACAATAGCCAAGATGTGGAAGCCACCTCAATGTCCATCAGTGAATGAATGGATAAAGAAAAGTAGCTACATACATACAATGGAATATTATTCAGCCTTAAAAATGTTAGAACATGGATGGACCTTGAGAACATTGTTCTGAGTGAAATAAGCCAATCACAAGACGAAGGCTGCATGATTCCACTTACATGAAATATCTAAGATAGTCAAACGCAGAAACAGAAAGTAGAATGGTGGTTGCTAGGGCTGGAGGAGGAGAAAGCAGGGAGTTGCTCAGTGGGTATATAGTATCCGTCATGCAAAATGAAAAAGTTCTGGAGATCTGTTGTACAACAATGTTATAGTTAACAATACTGTACTATACGCTTAAAAATTGTTAAAATAGTTCTAGCTGGTTTGACTTAGTGGTTAGAGTGTTGGCCCGAGGACTGAAGGGTTACGGGTTTGATTCCGGTCAAGGGTACATACCTAGGCTGCAAGCTTGATCCCTAGCCCCAGTAGGGTGTGTACAGGAGGCAACCAATTGATGTGTCTCTCTCTAACATCGATGTCTCTGTCTCTCTGTCCCCCCCCCCCCCCCCCCCCCGCCACTTCCACTCTAAAAATCAATGGGGGAAAATTTTTTAAAGAGAATAAATTTATCTTATTTTTTTTACTGCAATAAAAATACTAATCAGGAAGTACTAATTATCCTAATAGTTCCTGGTGAAATCCAACTTAAGGAAAGACTATAATAATTTCATTTCCTTGAACAATATTTTTTTTATGAGAAATTTCGTTGAAAGCTTTGTGCTAAGTAAAGTAAATGTGTCCTTGCTGTGAGGCTGTGTGGGAGGTTCATGGCCTCTCCACGATTTACTGAGTGGAGAGCAAGGCTTACTCATCATGAATGTCATTTCCAAAGCAACTCGTCCAAAACCTGGATGCCCTCCAGGAGGAAGAGAGATGCTGATTACAGGATGCTGTCATTTCAGCAGCATCTGGTCACTCGAAGAAAATGTCCTCCTTCCTCTCACCTGAAGCCTGGAATTTCAACACTCAATTTAGTTCCATTAACACATTTTTTTTGAAAGCCTGAGAAACTTTAATCATTTTAGGGGTCCTAGTTGTCAGGACCCTTTCTAAGGCAAAGGGGGAAGGATGGCATTGATTATGTTGGCATAGCCAGAAGCATTCATACACTGAGCATTCACTCTGGCAGCCGGCAATTCGTGTCTGGCCAGAGGTCATCCCTTAGGTAGTAAGCTCACCACCACTCTTTCCAGTAACTGGTAGGCAAGTGTGGCTGGGTTGGCTGGCTCTGCCCTCTCTTTTGGTTGGGTAGCTCCCTGAGGGGGGTAAATGGAGTGAGGGGCAAAGGCATCAAGTGACTTCCTTATTTGTGAATGAGATGAAAATACAATATCAGGCTGGTAAAAACAGAAATAAATACATTCTTCTCCTTTTTACCCTTTTTTCTGTTTGTTTTTTGTTTTTGCAATGGGCTGGTTCAGGTTTTTTAAATACTGATTATGAAAATTTCAAATCTCTAAAGAGGCATACGGATGCAATACTTGCCACCTAGCTTAACAGTGAACACTGTGGGTATAGTTGAAATCCCTGCATGTGCCTCTTGAATAATAGCCCCCCCCCCCCCCCGCCCCCACACTGCAGTGGTAACTGCTATCTGGAATTTTGTATTTTTTTAAGTTTTTTTAAAATATATTTTTATTGATTTTTTACAGAGAGGAAGAGAGAGGAATAGAGAGCCAGAAACATCGATGAGAGAGAAACATCGATCAGCTGCCTCCTGCACACCCCCTACCGGGGATGCACCCGCAACCAAGGCACATGCCCTTGACCGGAATTGAACCCGGGACCTTTCAGTCCACAGGCCAACGCTCCATCCACTGAGCCAAACCGGTTTCGGCTGCTATCTGGAATTTAGTGTTCATTATTCCTAAGCAGTTCTTTATACCTTCACTATATAATATTTCTATGCTTCAATCGGTTACAGTATATTGCTTTGCATGATATGATCTCATTTTATGTAGTCTTCTACAACCTTCCTTTGTCATTCAACCTGCTTGTTCACTTGTTAAACTTCATTTGGGATATTTATTCCGTGTTACTTAAATAAACTATTCTTGACAACAGTGTACAGTGTTATTGCATAGTAGTGTTGGGCCCCTAAAATACAGATAGAAGTGGTTTAGATTGGAATTTTATGTGTCAATTTAACATATAATTATAATATAGTGTGTAACTGTTAAACATATTTGTTTTATTTCAGGTTCTAACATAACTTATCCTCTCATGCTTTTTCCCTGCCCCTTCTCCCCAAATCATCAACAGTAGAAAAAGAAGAAGGAAACATGTCAGGACACAAATGGTAAGTAATTTGTTGCCTTTTTTGAATTGGGAGAGGCTAATGAAAGAGGAAAGCACATAGTATTTGCTCAATAAATGTCTATTGAATAGAAAAATCAATAGTCACATTAGCCACAATAGCCTGTTAGTCCCTTTTCCAGTGTTGGGTATAGTCAAGTTCAACATCCCTATTAAATGTAATATGGAAACTAAGTAACCAAAAATATTGTAAGTTCTTTCCTAATGAGTATTCTCTAAGAAATTTATATATAACTTTTCTCTTGAGAATCTAATGTTGGCTTTTCTTACCACCGTTTCTTCAAATGTAAAAAGTTAGTATATTTATTTGATCATTATCTTATTTACAACTTCTAATATTAGGGTTATAAGGGAATTTTATGTAGGCAAGCTATAAAATTGAATGAATAGGAACTCAGACTCATTAATTTATACTCATGACTTCAACCTTCATGAACATTCAAGAGCCAATCACTGTTGGAATTAATGATGATGAATATAATAGGCATAGTAATCATATGGCAATGTTAGCACCAACACTTAGGTGCCTATAGCACATCTAAACAGCATGGGTAAAATCTTATAAATTCCAGATCCGTTTCAAGCAGTGTTTCTGAACCCTTTTGAACCCACCAGGCAAGCAGATCTTTGTCTTGTTTTACCACCTTAAATTTGTATCATGAAAAATGTGGTGCATATTTTTTATTGATCAAATGAACAATTAATTACAACAGAGAATGTACTTTCTAATCCCTCCTCTCTCAGTAGAGAAGCAATCAGATCTAAATTCTCTTTAATATAAAATGTCAACTTTTTGCATCTCTTAAAATATAATGGGTTTTAAAGGGTGATTAATAAATGGCTAAGGGATTTAGTTTCTCTGAGTATCCTTATTTGACAGCTTTCTAAGTAAGAGCTGTCAGATTTTTTTAAATTGTTCCATCTACCTCATTAAGACAAGGGGATGGTTCCATCCCGTGACCCTCCTGAAGGCTGTCACACCGAGGCAGTGGGCTCTGGGCTCAGGGAAGTAGGTAGTCACTTGTATAAGAGAGACGGCAGAGCCCCAAGAAGTGGGCCCTTCCCCAAAGGCTTTCTCCCACTTACTCAGCCACGTCTCTGCTTGCTACTGGAACACAAGGGCTGCAGAGACTATTGGAATGATCACTGGACTGGGATTCAGGGGCCTGGATTTTAATCCTGTGAGACTTCAGACAAGATTCTTAACCTTTTAAAACTGAAGTTTTCACATTTATTAAATGACCGGGGGTGGAGTGAGGCGTTTTCACTAGATCTCTAAAGTCCCTTTGTTTTTTTTCCAAAATGGAATTCTTTTTACTGTTAATCCATGACTTTGGGGGGCGGGGAGAGACACAATACAAAGAAGTCCACCCAATTCCCCATTCTTGAAAATTCCATTCCCCTGAAATAACCATAGTTTTGGGGGGAGGGGTTATATCCTTCCAGTCTATTAACATACACACTCTATAGAAAGACTATCTTTTACATAAATATTATGGATATTTTTATCCCATTTCCTATTATGTAAGCTCATAATAAAACTTCTAAATAGTGCAGAAACCATGAAAGTCCCTCCAATCCTACTTCTCTCTCTAAAGATAACCTTTGCTGAGAAAGTCATCTGAAACCCCTTATGACGTTTTAAGAATACACCTGTGAATTGAAAATTGAAATGTTATCTGGAAGGAGATTATAAGTCATCAGGTTTTGAGATACAGGTATTTTGATATGTGCAACTCATGTTTTGGGACACAGGCCTGGCATATTTTGAGTGGCAGTAGCAGGGGGTAGAACATGACGCATGTCTGTATAGCGACACCGAGGTCCTATGTGAGCCTCTGGAGCAGGACCTCCAGACAGGGGGAGGGTGTAGACAACATGGGGAGGGATGCAGCCCCAATGGCAAACTTTCTGTCAATATTTGAGGTACTCTGGCCACTTTTACAGAATTCCATTATTTTCTCAATTTTTTTCTAATTTGTTTTTTATTTGATCTTCACTATATTTTCCCAGAAGAATGTAATGTATTTTAAGGATTTATATTTAATAAACTAAAGTTTTAACATCAGAAATCTGTAATATTTTTTTAATGTACTTAAATTTTATTTAACTTTGGTAAGAGATATACCCTCTTAATAATATTTTAAATGTACAATGCAGTGTTGTTAACTCTGGGCCCAAAGTTGCATCTCTAGAACTTATTCGTCTGACATAATTAAAACTTTATGACCACTGACTAGCAATTTCCCATCCCCCCCCCCCTCATCCCATCCAGCCCCTGGTAGCCACCATTCTACTCTCTGAGTCTGAGTTTGACTATTTTAGGCACCTCTGTGACAGATGGTAAGCACGCTATTTTTCAGCCCCTTATCTCTGCTTTCCTGCCATCACTTCATTGTTGGCCATTATGCTGGAGTGGAGAGAACCTTGGTGTCCGGCTTTATCTCTGACTCACGATCGACTTGAGCCAGTCACCCTGCCTGGCTTGGTCTCACTTTCTCCACTTCTACCAGGGGTGTGTCCTGCCTGCTGATATCCACACTCAGTAGTGGAGGTTCAGTTTCTAAAATTCCCTGCAAAAGTTGTTTCATTTCTTCACTAACTTTTAAGCTTTTGGAGTCAGAGTTGATTGACATTTTTGGTGTAATAACCATAAAGGAAGTACTTATATGCTTATGAATGTTGTAAGTGTATAATTTAATGTTTAGGCAAGTTCATTCACACAAAACTATCTCATTCATTAAGAAAGTCATGAGTAAAATAGCTCTTTCAATGTTTTTAGCAGTTACCCCTGGGACTTGCAGGATCGGTATGCTCAGGACAAGTCCGTGGTGAATAAGATGCAGCAGAAGTACTGGGAAACGAAGCAGGCCTTTATTAAAGCCACAGGGAAGAAGGAGGATGAACACGTTGTGGCCTCTGACGCAGACCTGGATGCCAAGCTGGAGGTGAGCAGCACAGCCACCCTGCTTTGGTCAGGGTCCTAGCGTGACTCACCTGGGCAAGCATAGGCGTGCTTATATCTGAAAATCTATTGCAAACAACTAGTTCACGAGGAATATCTGGGATCAATCCAATCCCAGCCTATTTAAGCAAACAAACATACACCTATAAATTCTCGTGTAACTATCCATATGCCTCTGTTAATTTGTAGGGTTTTTTTTACACTTAGTTAGAATGCATGGAATGTGGTAAATTCTCAGTAAATGTTTGTTGAAAAACATTAATGCAATTAAAGAACCACTGCTAGTGACATCAACACTAGGGTCTGGCAAATATTTACATTTTAAAAAAAGAAAAAAGGGCCCTGGCCAGTGTGGCTTAGTTGGTTGGAGCATCGTCCTGTGCACTGAAGGGTTGAGGGTTCGATCCCCGGTCAGCGCATATGGGAGGCAACCAATTGATGTTTCTCCCTCTCCCTCTCCTTCTCTCTCTCTCTCTTCCTCTTTCTCTACAATAAATAATTTTTTAAAAAAGGATGTACAACTGGTTTTGTAAAGTAGAGTCTAGTAGGCTTGGTGTCCTACCCTGGAAAATTCTAGAGTGAATTCACAAAGCAGATATTTAGTTAGTCTAGTTAATAATACAGTATGCTGAATTCGTATCTGGTTGATCCTGGAATACCAATGTAACTGGTAGAAAGCCCACTAACTCCCTGTCTTCTTAGACATTTTGCCAGTAGTTTATATTAAAATTTAAAAAGTTTACTTCTGTGAATGATAGGCCACTGAGAGGAAAAATATGTTACATGACCTGAAAGACTTCAAAGTGATCTCTGGATTTAATATGTAAGCTAAGTTAATGAGCTCAACATTTAATGGGACTCACACAAAAAGCTCAAGATTTCAGAAAGCTTTCCGAGAAGGAGGCCAGGATGGTGGAAGCCATGGTTGTATTAGAACAGAGAGAGGGCTAAGGGGAGACAGGTTAGTTGTCAACTGTATAGGAAGGTCTGTCATGTGGAAGAGGGATAATTCATTCTATGCATCTGAGGGTAGAACCAGACCCAGGGCCACTATGCATAGTACTCATCTCTCATGAAATTATCTCAAGGGTTGATTGGTTTGCCTATCCTTCCTCCACTAGAAGGTCAAATTCCATGTCCGCCTTAGTCTACACAGTACACATTCAGGAACCATTGACAAAATAAATATACATGTTAAACTCAATTAATATTAGTTCCCAACCCTCCCTCTGTCATTGGAATTGTTCAAAATAGAAGCTGGGTTTGATAGGGATGTTCTAATGGAGATTGCATCAATGGAGAAAAGTACCACCAGGAGGTATCTATTCTGATTTTAGTATTCTAAAAACAGTTGAAATAATTATAAGTTGCTAATGCTTTTCACATCTTATAGCTTTAGGATTCTCTCCTTAACACCCTAGTAAATACAAGCCTCATTTAAAAGGAATTTACTGTGTTAATTCTTCATACATTAAACACAGCACAACAATTTTATATTTATATTTAGACTCTTGCAGGGGCATTTTTACACAACCAACTATACTTATCGAAATAGCTGCTGTCCTAGGCTTAGAGTGTCCAGAGTAGTTAGCTATGACTAATAATTTGACACATGATAGAGGTTTCTGTTGCAGAAGTGTTAATACTGATGTTGATGTTTATACAGAGACTGGATTCCATCAACCATCAATAAAACATATGAAAACAATGTGCAAACCATGTTGATGTGGTCCTACACTGTTATCCATATAGAGCAGGCCTAAAAAACAGAAAGCTGTGTGCCAAGCTAAAATCCCAGTCAGATTGCATTTCAATCTGTTGGGAAGTTAATGTAGAAATGTTGCACTAAGTTCAAATATTTGTCAAAATTGCTTGTTAATAAAATCATCTTCTCAAAAATAGCTCTAAGTACAAGAACAAGCAACACTAACCTGAGAGAAGCCTTTCAGTGGGTGCCCCTGCAGAGACCGACCAGATGGTGGAAATGTTTCTCCTCTTTTGTTGGGTGTGGTTACTAGAGCATGTACAGTTGTCAGACTCACAGAACCAACACTGCAGAGGCGTGCATTTTACCGCATTTAATGTATACTGCAGTTTTTAAAACATGAACAGTGACAACAGAGCAGATCCTGAACATACTTTTTGAATTTCTTCACTCTCATATTTGAGAGTTGATATGTATTGCTGGTTGGTGACCCAGAAAACTGATATCAAGCATTTGTTCAGGCACAGAATTCAGACTGCTGATTTTCTATTTTGTTTGAAGGTGAAAGGTTGTTGTTGTTTTTCTTTTCTACACAGGTAGAGAGGATGCCTTATAATGAAATGAGATTTAGTAACATTTGTACTCTTTGTGTCCAAGTTTTATGATAGTAAGCATCCCTGGGAATAGTTTTAATCTTTTAAGTACACACGTTATGCCTTCATTTTTATTAATGTGGTTGTATTATTATGAAGCAGGTCATCCATTTTGACTAAAATAGGTAAGGGCTTTTCTAATACCAGGATGTAATTGCTGCATCGCCAGGGCAGTAAGCTCAGCGGGAGAGCAGGAAAGCCTGCCTGTTGTCTGCCAGGCTTTCTCATTCATCCCAGGCCTGGCCTCCTGGGTGGTGGTGAAAGTGTGAAGTATCTCTTCTATCTTCTCCTGAGCTGTCTCCGTTTCTGAAGCAGAGACCAGGTCCACCGTGAGTTAAAAGCACAGCCCACCTGCTTTCCCCTTCACTTCCTCTGTGATGGCTGGAGCATAGCACTCGGTTTCTTCTCCATGTATTTTACGAAATCATTTGGGAAAATAGGGAGTGATGGGGCTGCTAGGTAAGCTCCGTGTTACCAGATGTCCTCTAACCAGACACAAGATTCAGCTGACTGATTTCTCTTTGCTTTTTATAGAGTTGTTTGAGCATGCCACAGAGGACATTAGGATCACCAACTAAGCTAATTTCATGTTTTAAATACGATGCTTATTTGACAGATTCTCCATTTTTAAGAGAGACCACAAGTGGTAAAAGAAATAAATTAGATTATGAATGAATATTGGGTCTCTGGTTTACCAAGTCATCTAATTGGGCCCTTCACTTAGGATTTCTGTTTTTCAGCTATTATTTCAATTGTCTGGAGGAAATCGTCGTTCTGCAGATCTTAATTTAGATTGTGGAGATGATGAACTCCAATAAATACAGACGATAAGAGCATACTGGAAGGCTTTGATCACAGTCTCTGTAGAGTCTACCACATGACACCAAGCACACTTGGTCACATGATCTTGTTTTTAGTGGGCAAATCAAACACTAGGTTATTTTGAGTGTAATTATTTTTTTATTTTACTGCTCTCTGTTTTATGTAGCATTTTGTTTGTATTTTTATTGCAGCTGTTTCACTCAATTCAGAGAACCTGTTTGGACTTGTCTAAAGCAATTGTACTCTATCAAAAGAGGATATGTTGTAAGTATACCATAAGTACGAATATTGATCTATTAGTAAAAAATGGGATATTTTGCCTTACTGTATCACTGCATGTGCTTAGGAAGTAAGACAAAGAAACTGCTGGTTAGGAGTGTTTGTCTTTGCTCTCTAAGTCGTGGGGAGGAGGCCTTTAATAATTTTATCAGAAATCCTTTACATAGGCTGTTTACCTTTCAATGCAAGTACCGTAATAGGAGAATTTTATATTGGGTCTCCCATAATTAAATATATGCCATTTCTTTTTCTAATTATAAAAAAGTTTTGTCAGTGTTTATATCTTTCCATTTTTAAAGTTTGGGTGTTTTAAATTGCCTTGGCTCTCTTATTTCTAATCTTGTTGTTTTTGAAATGACCAAATGGAGGGAGAAGGCACGTACAGTTAATTCATTGACAATGTTTTATTGATAGTGCTTCCTGGCCAACATTGTTTTATTGGATACTGGCTTATTAGGGAAAAAGACTTTCCTATGGTCATCCCATCTTAAAATCGTTACCAACCATGTTATCTCTGAAATGCTAAATATCAAGTTGTACATTAGTATGTTTTTATATTTCCATTTGTAGGTGACTTAATCGTACAATTTGTATATGAGACTAACTGGGATGTTTTTCTGTTTTTAACTGCTGTCAAACACCTTTCCAATAGTCACTAATTAATAATTGGTCATTTTCCTTCATTAGTAATATTCTATTAAGACGGTTTGGGGATAAGTACAAAGTGCTAGGACTCAGATGTAGAATCCTGTAAATCATCAGGGCCACTGCTTACTAAGTTGGAGCGGAGATCTCTCCAGGGCTGTGACTCCGTAGTCTTGAGCAGTGAGGAAAACAAGGCACAGAACACACACCTCCACCCCATCCCACATTCCATCGGTCTCAGTGACAGGTCCACTGGCCACCGGAACACCCTTCAGGTTCTCCGTCCTCTCTGCATCTTCACTGCCTCTGTCTCAGATCAGCCCACACCATCACTCTCTCGGTTTGCTGCATCAGCTTCCTACCTGGTTTCCCTGCCTCCACTCGTGCCTCCTCCAGCCCACTGTCTCCACCGCAATCACAGAGCAATAGGTCGGCTGCCAGAGCCCTCAATGGTCAAAGCTGGGACAATCTGAGCAACAAAATAAATGGACTGCGTTGGATTATAACCCGTAAAGTAAAATAAATACCCATAAAATCTATATGGAAATAAACCAACAAGGAGGAGTTTTAGCTCCTCCTCATAAAATAACTCCAGTTAACAAATATGGAAAGAACGAGGGAGCCACAAAATCCTCAGTAGGCAAACGCCACAGTAAGAATCAGGGCAGTTAGGCTGCACTGAAAGATGTTATAATTCGTGTATGGAAGTTGGAGGAGAAACTGGATATTTGCATAGTGTCGTGTATCCCTCCCCCCCCCCCACACACACACAACCCTAAGAATTTTAATAATTACAAAAGGGAAAAAATAATAATTTTACAGTAGATAAACCCAGTTGACAGCATCCACAAAAAAGATCTAGGTGAACATAACCAGTGGAATATGTGTTGATATCATACTATGCACTCGTACCATGCACTCCACCTGTGTGGTTTCTTTCCCCAAAATCCATAACCCCATTCTCATCATGAGAAATCAGACAAGCCCACATTGCGGTAAATCCTATAGAATGCCTGATAAGTACTCTTAAAGGGCATCGGGGTCGTGAAAGAATAGAAAGACAGAGAACTACCCCAGAGGGAAGGAGGCTGGGGAGACCACAGCTCAGTGTTGTGTGGGATCCTGGATCAGGTCCCAGAACAGAAACGTGTCATTAATGGGAAAACTAGTAAAATTCCAATAAGGTTGTGGTTTGGTCCCTAGTATTTCACCAGTGTCCATTTCCTACTTGTGATCATTGGGCCATGGTGTCATGTAAGATGCTAACATTGGATGCTGGCGAAAGGGTATAGAGGAACTCTGTATTCCACTGACAGTTTTTCCATAAGCCTAAAATTATTTAAAAATTAAAACTTTAAAAAAATGTACACTGGAACACATTGCTTCTCTGCGGAAAAGCCTCCCGTAGCGCTTACAATAAGATCCAAACGTCTATACCCTGGCTTATAAATTCCTACATGGTCGGCCCCACTCGCCCCTCTAAGCCACCTTTGTCCTTATCCACCAGGTGTCCTGAGGCCTTTTGCAGTTACTGTTTCCTCTATGGGGAGTGTCCCTGCCCTAATTCTCTCAAGAGTGGCCCCTTCTTGTCATTCAGAGGAAACTTCATGGTCACCTGCTCAGAGATACCTTCTTACTACCAGTCCAAAGCAGCCACAAATCTCTCTTACTCTCTCTGGTACTGAGTTTGCGATTCCGTATTTTTTTATTTTCTATCTCCTGCTGCTTGAACGTAAGCTTCCTCTGAGCAGGTACCACGTGTGCCTTGCTCATTTCTCTGAGATCATCCATAAATTAATTCACCCTGTGCTGCATGAATTCATGCTGCCAAGCTAATTGCTTTTATAGTTCTTTAGTTGCCTTTTTAGGGCACATCTGAAAATCTAATTAGCAATTAAGTATAAATAGGTTTTTATTTGTCTCTGAATTTTTAAACCCTAGGAAAATGAGAACGTAGTATAAACTTTTGAGTTATTTCTTACCTTAGAAGAATTGTAAATGTCTATACATTAACTGCAGTATTTGAATTGTTAAAATTAGCATTAAGGAATGAACATCTCTTCTCAGAAAATGATGGCCATCACAAAGTAATCCAACCTGGAGCCTGATGCGGCTCAAACTCTTTCCACTGCCCTCTGAGCAACACTGCCAATTAGTGTCTAGCTCTCAAAATGAAATCTGCCTGCCACCCCAAGGTCAATCCTCAAGTTCACCAAGTAACAAAAAATGATTTTTCAAATGCTTCTGCCTACTTAGGCTTATTTAGGAAAGAGTGCATTTCACCAACCATGTAATCATCCAGGTTCCATGAATTGGTTTCTTCCTAGCCTTAAGCTAAGTGTGTTCGTTTGTATGTGACTTGAGGCTTCAAGGTAAAGGTGACAGTAGCCTCATGCCATTATGAACACGAATGTGAAATTCCTCTCCGCAGGGAAAAATTCATTGTGGAACTGAGTGAGTCTCACATTAGTAAGTGAAGAGAAGAAGGAATAAAAGGTATTTTAAAAAAAATAACAAAACTTCACCCAGCCACTGTGGCTCAGTAGTTGAGCATTGATCCAGGAACCAAGAGGTCGAGGTTCAATTCCTGGTTAGGGCACATGCCAAGGTTGTGGGCTTGATCCCCAGTGGAGGGCATACAGGAGGCAGCCCGTTGATGATGTTTCTCTCTCATCGATGTTTCTATCTCTCTGTCCCTCTCCCTTCCTCTCTAAAAATCAGTAAAGGAAAACACATTAAAAAAAAACCCTTCTTATAATTATAGGAATTTTTTAAAGCTACATAGAACCATGGCATAAATATCAGATAAGCATTTAAAGTGAAACAAAGTATACAGGGATAACAAGGGGGAAAAGTATAGTTAATCCAGTTTCCCCAATTAAAGCATTTTTCTGGGAAAACCATAGTTTTCATGAGGTCCCTGTCCTGAGAAATCTTAGATTCTCATGGGAAATAGACACCTACCAACACTCTGATACCAGATGCTGAGGGGGCATTGCTGACATAGAGAAATAGGGATCAACTACTTCACGGAGGATGTAGCCGTTGAGCTGGACTTTGACCATGAACTTGAATTTGAGAGACAGAAGAGGAAGGAGGTAGTCATTCATCTCTCAGGAAGAATGGATTCTAAAAGCCTCTTCCTCCTCTGGAATGTCTCCAGCAAACCACAGTCACAAATTAATAAGGGAGAATAGAGCATTTGACCTTCACCTTTGTATTTGTGGTTCTGGGCTAACATTCTGTAGCCATTCTCGGAGAGGTTGTGTCAGAAACGGGGCCATTCTCAAAGAAATGGGGATGGTTCATCAATACGGACCGGAATCCTAGTAGTACTTCAAAGGCAGTTTTAGAGACACGTGATGTGTAAAAGCATCAATCCAGAAATGTGAAATAAGAGTGGTCGTGTTCAGAGGATGTCCATAGCAAACGCTGTGTTTGGACACAATGCTCTCCAGGGAGTTCAGTGTCACTCCTTGTTCAGCTGTTGGTGAGTGTGTATTTGGGACCAGGGACTGCATAACAGCTCACTGGCCACTGGGTTGGGTGCACTTGATTCAACCATCCCCACTATAGGGAAAAAGAGTGCTCTGCTGTTATGACTCACGATGCTGTGATTGTCTTTGCATGTACATCTTTGTGCTCATTTTACTACTTCCTTAGGATGTACTCGCAGCAGAAGTGCAGTGTCAAAAGAGACATTTATATTTACTGCCAAATCAATCTATAGAAAGCTTGTGCCAGTCACTAGCTCACCAATAGTGTCAGCTGAGGTTACCTTTAAATATAAGGACCAATATAAATATTGAATCATTATGTTGTATATCTGAAGCTAATATAATGTATGTCAATTATACATCAACTGAAAAAAAAAATAAGACCAAGATTAGGCATCACTGGATCATATTTTGATTCTAGCTCTGCATGCATTTAAAAATTCACCAAGTCATCAACCTACCCACCCTCGCTCCTCATCCCTACCACCAACCGAAAACCTGGGTCACAGATCAAGTATTTGAATTGCTAACTCAGAAAGCAGAGATCAAAAAGTCATCAGGAGAGAAAAGCAGAAGGAAACTGACCCTCCATTGTAGGCAGCAACCGAAGATTCCCACAGTCATACCTGACAAACTTAACTTTTTCATTTCAGCTCCAAACAGCACATTATCGGCTCGCCTTTCAGTACAGAGGTCATTTTCTGGTTCCGATTACAGGGCACCAAATGCACTGACAGATGTACTCAAGTGAATTTGATCCCTCGTTTTTGTAAATGGAAGAACAGCACAAAAGTTAAATGGAGGGGCTGGGGAGCTTACCTTGTAACCTGTCACTTGGGTTGCATTTCATCTCAGCTTGGACTCTAGAGGAGAGAGGACCTTGGGATTTGTCTCTGTCCTTCGCTCTGTGGTAAAAATGCTCATTGTTCACGGCTCCTTTTGGTCTTTTCTTCACCAGTCTTGTCTCAAGAAGAAAACGAACTGGGAAAATTTCTCCGATCCCAGGGCTTCCAAGATAAAACCAGAGCAGGAAAAATGATGCAAGCGACAGGAAAGGCCCTCTGCTTTTCTTCCCAGCAAAGGTGTGTGGCCTTCCTCGGGGCTCTGTGGGGGGATCTGCTGAGAATGTGGGACCCACTTACAAAGAGGGATTTCCCAATGTTCTCTAGGAGGCTCCTGCCTGGGACTGACAGGCTATTCTGTTCCCAGTGGTTCCTCTGTTTGTATTTATTCTCTGATGATGATAACAGATATGATTTTTCCACTCCCTATTAATCATTTTTTTAAAATTCTTTTTCATATCTCTTCTGGTCTCTAGGGGGCATTTTATACGTCAGTCACTGATGGCTGCCCTAGGCTCATATTTGACCTTGAGCATTGCTCCTAGCACTCAGTCTGGTCCCCTTCTAGCAGCTGATCAAAGCAGGAGCTTAATGAGACCAGGTGGAAGGGTTCCGTCTCTGCCCTCCGTGGACCAATTAACTCAGATCAGTATTGTTCAAGGCGCCCTGAACCATTCTGCTCAGACCGTGGCCAGCACCATCAGCAGTTCCACCTGGAAGGGTGTTGGAAATGCAGAATCTAGGCCCCATCGCAGAACTGCTGAGTCCAGATCTGCATCTCAGTGAGATCCCCGGTTGACTTCCAGGCACGTTCAGGTTTGAGAAGCTCTGGTGCAGAGGAAATTGTGCTAGGTCGGTGACTTCTTTTTTTAACACGTCCATGACTCCTTTTTGGGGTCTGTGTGGAACAAGCAGGAACCCCTGCAGACAGTTGCACTTTGTGTCTGAGAAATTGACATTCCTCTCCTCCTCCTTCCCTAGTAACTGACAAGCCTCCAAAAATGTCACTCACTCCTATTAGGCATGATTATGCCTAAATAAAGCTTAGAGGTAGTTTCCAAAAATATTCAGGCTACAAAAATGTCACTTACTCAGAATGTCCAACATTTTCTTCTCCTGTTAATGTCTTCTTACTGCTTTCTCTCCCTGTGGGCCAGGAGCAGGCCCATTCACACCAGGGTTCCTATGCAAACCAAGGAAGGCGGGGTAGGAAAGGTCAGTTTTTCAGTGGTCCCGCTCCTGCGCATTTTGGTTCTTCTTAATGACATTTGGACCCTGACCTTGTGGGCAGTGCCAACTTTCCTAATGGAACGAAACCATTTTTTTATAGTTCTCTACCCCAGTTTCCCAAGAAAAGTGTTTCCTTATCATCTTAAATGGCACCTTTTAATCTTATTACAACTGTTTTTCCTTATAAAAATAATACTTATTCATTATAGAAAAATTTTAAAACAAAGAAAAACCAAAAGGACAGAATTAAAAAAACAAGTCCAATTTTAAGAGAGACGACCCATTTTGAACCTCTTGATGCTTTCTGTCATACACTTTCCCCAGCATGACAAGGATAATTGATTCTTGAAAAATCTTTCATGAATTCTCATGTGTTAATCATATAATTATTACTAATTTTCAGTGGGAAAATTCTTATATAGACCTGCATGCCAAAGTGAACATCCATTTATGAGAAACAAAATGAAATCCCTGGACACATTACTACAAAAGCTACCATAGCTACATAGTTATTTTATAATATGGCTATCCAGTGATACCCTTTCATACGTGTATACAGAATTACCTCACACAGCACACATTTGGTACCTTAAGTTTATATAATCAAACCTTTTGTATACAGATGAAAGCAGTAAAAGAAATCAATAAGAACTATATAAGTGATATGCAAAAGCATCACTACTATACACCAGCAATCTGCCTGTATGCATAATTGAGTGCAGTTTGGACAACTTTGCAGTTTGGAAGGCCGTCTGCAGAGGGCTCTGGTTTCATGGCACTCAGCTGCTCACCAGGCACAGGGCATCCAAAACAGTCCTTCTGAACATGGAGAAGTCAGAGGATTACATGAGACTCTCATGAAGTTGAAGTCTCGGTCCTTGAATGGACATAATTTGGGATGTGCCCGAATTTGTTTTCAATATAAACAGCATCCTACCATACAATGTTTGTATAGTATTGCATACTGATGACTTAGCAAATTGATTTTTCTGATCAAATAACACTAACCACATTTTTTATGTGCATATATACATTAAAAAAAAATCCATAGCATAGTTTTCCATTGTCTAGGCGTGCCATTTACATTTCACCTGAGCCCTCCTGTGCACTATTTGGGCAGGGTCATTTCCACCTTTACCTGCTCAAGGATAAATGCCTTTGGAGTTGATCTTTGGGCACTTTATTAATTGTTCCTGCTCTGAATGAAAACACGGGTCAGCCTTTCCCTGAAGCTTGATGGTCCTGGTGATTGAGTTTTCCGTTGGTCTGGACTCAGTCCCTGGTACCACAAGTGAAGAGGTTTTCGCCTTTCTGATTTTATAGGAAGTATGTTACAGGGGAAAATGAGATGTTTTTATATGCCTTTTTCTCTTCTTCAAGATATTAATCTCTATCATCATGTCATTACATCTTCAAAAGTTTGGGTCCAACTTGCCAACAGCCCAAGAAATTGAGAATATTTTATTCACAAGACTCTTTTTCAGCCAGTTTAGGAAAAGTGGCAAAATCCAAGGAAAGAGATTAAAAAGAGTCCAGGAATAAATGGGATCCTTAGGGGGCCAGCTGAGGACTCTTTATCCCTTTCTTAAAAATATTTTTTTTTATTGATTTCAGAGGGGAAGGAAGAGGGAGAGAGAGATAGAAACATCAATGATGAAAGAGAATCATTGATCGGCTGCCTCCTGCACGCCTCCAACTGGGGATGGAGCCCACAACCCGGGCATGTGCTCTTGACTGGAATTGAACCCAGGACCCTTCAGTCTGCAGGCTGACGCTGTCTCCACTGAGCCAAACCAGCTAGGGCAACTCTTTCGCACTTTCAAGACAGGGCTTCCATTTTATAAACATTCACACCGGCATTTGTTTTACTGACTTACTTGGTAGTCATTGCTACAACTGCTCATTCAATTTGATGAATGGTGAGTATTAAATTTAACCCAGTGCTGATAAAGCACAGGCTTACTTTATGGCACAACAATATGTCTTTGAAAACAACTCGCAACACCTAGGTAGAATGATGTGAGCAAGCTGTTTTTTAAAAAGTGCTGAATATGTAAAAGCAGTGCTTCATAGGCAAAAGGAGAAATAAAGGAAATCGTGAAAGGGATTTTTTTTTCCTTAAACAGTTTATTGCTGTATCCATAATCTTAGAGTGCTATACACATGTCAGGCACCGTAGACATCGATGGAACAGCCAAGACCTGACTTCAGCTCACTGACACCATTGTTCCCTCCACCTAGATAAGTTTGCATTTAAATTTAAATGTAAATATTCATCTTGTTTTTATTTTTTGAACCTTCGCCCTGCAACTTCATGCAGATGACTTTTTTAAAGAGTGTGATTCATCTGACATTACTATTTGGGACAGTATTTTCTCCCCGCAAATAAATATTTTATCCAAAGTTTAGTATGCATCAAGCACTATTTTTTTTTTCCTAATAAGTGATGGTATGTTATAGCCAATATTATAATTATTTTACACCCACTTCATTGTATAATATACATTCGTTTCTAGTGTAGTATCCTTAAGTTTTGTTGTTGTTTTTTTTCATAAGAATCAAATCACAGAATCTACCAAAAGGGCCTGACACAGTAAACCCTCAGTACATGCACTTCTTCCCCCCTCCTAGACCAGTTGAAAATGCTCTGTCTGGGCTTCATTCTCTGACTATTGGAACAAGCAGCAGATGCCAGGCCTTTGGAGTGTAACTCAGAATGGCCTAGCCATGGAGACCCTAATCACACACAGGTCCATCCCTCCACACAGGGCCAAGTTTCAGAGGAGCAGCAGGCAGGGAGGGACCAAGAGTAGACAGGGGAAATGGTTATTCCTTGACCTTTCGCCATTAACACACGATTGGTTCCAGCTTCCAAGTGTTCTTTGCCCAGGCATGAGGCCACCCCCAACAATACTGACGAAAATACTTAGTTTTTTAAATAGAACAGTTAAGTAACAGTAATCTAAGAGATCAGTACATGGCTAATCGTCTCTGGTTGACTTATCAGTTCACCTACATTTCAGTTATACTTCAAACATTTCTACAGCAATGTCCCAGGCTCATGTAACTGTGCTAGGCTCATGTATTTAAGATTGGTAAGTTGTCAAGGATTCAGATCTCTAGCCCGCTTAGTTTCAAGATTGTGGCTTTATCCTCGGTCTAGGTTGGCCTTGCGAAATCCTTTGTGTCGATTTCACCAAGAAGTGGAGACTTTTCGGCATCGGGCCATCTCGGACACTTGGCTGACGGTGAACCGCATGGAGCAGTGCCGGACTGAATACAGAGGGGCATTATTATGGATGAAGGACGTGTCACAGGAGCTTGATCCAGACCTCTACAAGCAAATGGAGAAGTTCAGGAAGGTAGGAGATTTTATGAGGGTTATCCAAAAGGGTACCTGCTGGAAGGTAATGAGGTGTGATTTGAATCCCTCTAGTAAAGAAGACAGAACTCAAAAGCACCAAGGATGCAATTAATCATCACTGGTGTCTTTTTATGTGACAGAATACCAATTAATGTGATATGTAATTCTCTAAGGATACAAGTGAAGAGACAGCTGGAAACTGCTGGGACTTAGTTACTGGTTCTAATTGAAGTCAGATTTTCATATAATGTGCACTTTTGGTAAGGCTGTCATTTTTAAATGCCTTTTCATGCATAACTTAAAAAATCATGATTAGATCAAATGAAACTGGAAGGTGAGAACAGACTATTGTGGAAACCCCTTTTAATTAATAATGGATATTAAAATTAATAGAATAATAATGCTTCTTTGTTTTGTGAATTGGTTCAGAAGCAGTAGGGTTTAGTTGTAGGATTAAAAAATGTGGCATTGACTTCATCTGTGATCCCTTCAGAAATTTGTCTGAGGAAAATATATAGCAGAAGAGATGGGTTTGCTCCTACATTTCCCTGAAATAACTATGAGCAGCAGAGAACAGTGTTCCCTTGTTTTTTTAAATTATCTTGTCAGTTTAGCTGCTTTGGAGATTAGTTCAAACAAGGATACATCCACCACTAGGTGGCAGTCATGCACTGAGTATTTATGAAAATGCAGCCTTGGGTTTTTTTGTTGTTGTTGTGTACATAGTCTTGGGTTCTTTGTTTGGTGGACTTAGATATATTTCTAGGTGTTAAAGAAAAAAAATAAAGCAAATGTCAGGTTTGACATAATATTGTATTGATTGTCCTATTACTCATTTCAAATGAGTCAGTGATACTGCTTAACAATCCCTAGATTTCTTTTTAAGCACATCATTGCAGAGCTGTGAATGGGAAGCCCTACTGGTAGGAAGGAGGTTAGATGTGGAATGTGTTGGATGGGGGATGCGTGTGGGGGTGCAGGGGAGGAGGGATCTTCTGTGGCTTAAGAATAAGGTCACCAATTCTTGACCTAGGTATTAGATTCATACACATTCTTTTAAAAGTTAAATCTAATTCTGGTTTGTACTATAGAATCCCTCTCTGTGAAGGAAATCAGAGTCCATTTTATTTCTGATCACAGATGACCTTAATGTGTTAGCAGCGTCTAACTTCTTGGTAAGGCAGGCTTCTGAGCTCATGGAAAATCAGAACTGAAAAGTTCTTTAAAAATGAGTTAGTGAAACACACTCATTCTATAACGGAGAATATCCAAGGTCCCGAAAGAGTAAATAAAACTTGTCAAGAGTTGATGGCTACTAGATGTTGGCGAGCCCAGGCTACCTTTGAGATTTCCTGACTTTCTTATCAGGCACGTAACTTGGTTTGTCTTTGACACTTTATTTTGGGGTTGAAGGAGGTTGGGAGATGAAACAGAGAGGTTAAAAAAAGAAAAAGGGAGGGGGGACGTCAACATTATCTGCATGGTGTGGTGCCAGTCGCTTTATATCTACTGTCCTTTAAACGTCATACTAACCAAACACAGATTTCATCTTATGGGTGAAGAAAATGGTACCTGTTTTAAGTGACTAGCCCAGGGTCAGACAGGGAAATGAAAGTCAGAATCCTAGAAAATTACGCATCATTTTTTCCCTAAGAGAAAAAAATAAAGGGAAGTTGAAGAACATACATAACATTTAAAAGGGCGTTTTCATAGTAATTCCTCTCCTGTGATTTATTCATTCAACGAACATTTATTGAGCACCTTCCATGTGCCAGATAATAAAAGTAAACGTATGATTATTCTGGAAGGCCGGAAAAGTTCATGTGGAATTGTGTTTATTTGGTTTTGTTTTGGAGGGTGGTTACTAGCTGTGGAGGGATGAAATAAAAACCAAGCCCTTCGTCATTTGGTTTGAATGTTGAAATATTACCCACTGTTTAGTGTGATCAGTCTGTTGATTTTGGGGAATATGGTTGAAAAAAAATTCTTTGCCATAAAGAAGGAGCTGAAGTGATGCCTTACCCCAGTCCCATGTGTCCTGGATTTAATTTAATAGCGGAACATGGTGTACTTAGAATTTAGGGAAATTTTTTTTTTAAAGAAGTCAGATGTGAGTATATATTTAATGAGGCAGGGCTTTCATGGGGACAGGGGCTGGCCTGCTTCTCTTTACTACCATCACCTGGGGCCAGTCCAGCACCAGTCCCCAAGTCCATACCCATAGCAATGCCAGATTCCAGCCATTGCATTTGAAGTGCCAGAAGCATGTTTTCTCAAACCTCCCCAGCATTCCCGACACAGGCAGCTGGCCTTAGATGTTTTGGAAATGGACGTGTGTGGTTTTGCAGGTAAGAACTGGCATTATTCATGTGTGGGTTGCTGCCCTCTTTGGAATGAATTTGAATTGTGGAATTGGCTCTTCACTGGGAGTTCATAGCATGAAATTTCACTTTGAGCAAGCTTTTGTGTTCTGTCCCAGTTAGGATTTCATTCTAAACAGCTCTCCACTGATCTCCTGGAAAGTGTTAATTCTCAGTCCTCAGGGTGAGAGGCCAGGCTGCAGGTGGCTCCTTAGGTCCACTGTGGGGTGGAGAATGTTAGTCTCCCAGCGTCTCCTCCTGCCACCATCACGTTTCAACTGAGGACTCCTCAACCAAAGTAGTATTTTGCTATAAATTCTGTTCTTTGAGTTCACACTTTCCAAGGAGACAGAATTCTAATTCATACCTCACAAATGGGATCGCCCAACTGTAGTCTTTAGTATACATTCTCTCATTTATTCATTCATCCAACCAATGATACTGAAGTCCCCCTGCATGCTGGGCTGTGTGTGGGATATAGTAGTGAATAAACAGACATGATCACTGCCTTCCTGTCACGTGTAGTCACTTAGGGGTAGAACAAGAGCTAGCACGTGCCCCACCCACGAGGGGTTGCCTGCAGCAAGGGGCATCCGACCAAGATGTGAAGGATGAGTGCGAAGGAGCCAGGTGGAGGGAGAAGGGACAGCAGAGCAGAGTTCAGGGCTGAGGAAGCAACTTAGATAAACACTTTTAGGTGAAAGCACTTCTGGGGACCAGAGCACAAAAGGTACCGTGGATGTGCGAATGGTGGTGCCCAGACCAGGGGGCCACTGAGGTCAGCAGAGCTGAACCAGGAGGGACATCTCCCAGAAGGCTGAGAGGGAGTGGAAGGGTTTGAGAAGGAGAGGGGCATGATTAAATCAGTATTCTCCATAGCTTAGATTTTTTTTAAAAAAATTGATCTTAGAAAGAGGAAGGGAGGGAGGAAGAGAGGGAGGGAGGGAGGGAGGCGGGGAGGAAAACCTCGATGTGAGAGAGAAACATCGATTGGCTGTCTCCCATATAGGCCTGGACCAGTGATCAAACTCACAACATGGGTATGTGCCCTGACTGGGAATGGAACCCGCCACCCTTTGGTGTACGGGGGCAACACTTCAACCTACTGAGCCCCACTGGCCAGGGCTAGCTTACTCAGAGTTTAATGTGGAGGATTGAAGGACCAAGCATTGAGCCTGGGAGTGCTGCTAGGAGGCTTTTGTATGAACCATGGGGTGCCTGTGGAGGGAAGAGGGCAGTAGCCCAAGGAATACACTGCTCTGACCTTTCCCAGACTCCGCCATAGCATCACTTTAATTACAAAGCTCTTTATTCTTTTTAGATAGGAGCAAAATAAGTATAAATAAACAAATAGCAAGATCCAGTGTACTTTCACCTCCAACCAAATGCTAAGAAACCGTTTTCAAGAACACACAGTAAGCGTGGCCGAAATGATGAATGAAAAACTTAAAAGCCAGTGAAGTAAATCATCTGTTTCCCTCGTGGACCCTGTGAAGCTCATGGGCCAGATGACAGAGCTCTGGGCAGCAGCATTAGTAAGCGTTTAAGTAAGGGCCTGTATTTGGGGATGGAAATACAAAGAGGTGGGAAAGCTTGATCCCACCCCTCAAGAAGGGCCCTGCCAGTCATCTGTTCCTTCTCAAAAGTACTGTGATAAACAAGACACCTGGAGAGTGGCCATATGCAGCTCTTCTCCTCAAGACCGAATTAATAGGAAATGGTAGCTGGATCCGAGTGGGCGGGGCGGGGCCCATGTGTGTGGGAAGCCCCTCCTGACAGCGTGACTCACCCCAGGAGGGAAATGGACAGGAGGCTACACCAGGAGGCATTTTATGGGCAGTTACAACGTGTGATATATGTGCCCTTTGAAGGCAGAGTAAAGGGGTATCACTTAAAAATAGAAGCCGGCTTCTTGTAGCCGATTACATCAGCTCACGTTGTGAGCTCACAGGAGAGCTGTTGCAGCCCGATGCCCTTGAGAGAGTCCTCCTGCGGTCCATTAAGTGCCTTGTTTTTCTTGAAAGTCAGAAACGGGATGGAGGGTGATTCTTCTAAATGGAATAAAAGCTGTGCTAGGTGTAAGAAAATAGTTCCGAGCCCTCCGAAGAGATAACATGGAAATGTATATGTGGGCATTGGCATGAGTCAGAGTCCTTACAGACAAGGGCAAGAGGACTGGCGTTTTAATGAGGGCCATTTATTAAATGGCTAGATGAAACCCTGCAGCGTTTGTCTAGTGTTTCATCACCATAACGCAGGAGGGGGCTTAACAGGTAGAAAGTGGGAATGGCGCCCCGTATTCTCAGGCTTCTATTTAAAATAGTGTTCGATTATTGAGCGCTGTTAATTCACCAAAGCCATATCATCGGAGGATATGTCACTGGGAGAAGGCTTAGTAACAAATGGTGGTGGCTTAGTGGGTGGGGCCTTATTAGGGACATCTGTCAGTGGTGTCCCCATGTCAGGTCTATAGAGCTTGGTCAAGGACTAGTAAACAGCAGTATTGACATGAGAGGGTTTTTTTGGTTGTTTTTTTTTTTTTTTCTTCCTGTGGACAAAGATGGGTTAATTAATTTGACAGTATCATTAATTACGGCTGAAATCATTGGTCTCTGTCAGAGGTCGGGCTCTTGAAGCAATTGAGGGCAGGTCCCATGAGAGCTGGAGACGCCAAAGTAATCACGCAGGAGTGTCCCCACTCAGCCATCTCCCCGGTCGGTGAGAAAGGCCTCGTGCTTGCCTGGGCCTTCTGGCTTTCTTGCTTAAACCAGTGTTCTGCTTTGGTTCCGTGCCCAGAGCCGGGCTGAGACCCCGACCCCCGCCCCAACAAATTGTGTCCAGTGAGTGTGGAGCATTTCAGCTTTGGGTCCATGTAATGGACCAACACTATCTGTCTAAGCAGCATCCTGACTCTCGGGGCTTTGCTTAATTCATAAAAGGGGTGGGGGGCTTGCCCCGTTATCGCTCCTGTCTCTTCTAGTTCTAAAATTCTGTGCACTGGATTGAGTTCTTTGAGGAGGTGAAAGTTCCTTTTGGTAAAGCTAACCCTCCTTATGCTGTTTCGTAACCCTCCATTTCCATTTGTTGGGTTTTGGTGTGTGCCTGCTGTTTGTTTTATTTTGGTTGTTTAACTAGGGTGCCTGCTTTTTTTGTGGTGCCCAAGAAGATTGAATCTAGCTGCTAAACCCCACCCTTGGGTTGCTGTCTCTTTATACTACCCAAAGGCCATAGGAAAAACATGCCATTTTCACATGGCACAATTGGGAAGGGAACGAATAATTATACCCTTGCTTTCCTGTCTGAATTTCATGAGATGAGGCCTTTGGGGCTTTGTGTGTCTTTATTGATTTCCCCTGCTGAACTTGGTGAATAGCAAAAATTAGTTTCAGGGTTAAGCCAAGACCATTTGGAGTAGCATGCTTGAAACAGATAACTCGCAGAGCCGATGGCTGGCTGGCTGCGGCTCCTGGTCGGAAATAGGGAGGAGGAAGGCACATGAGCTCCGCGTTGGGATGGCTCTGTACTGTGTTCCCAGCCCTGCCTGCAGCAGCTGTGACAGCTCGGCTAGGTCTGTAAGTCTGTTGCAATGTTCTCATCCACTAAAGGAGATACAGGTATGCTCACCACGCTCTCCTCCAGCTGTCCCATTTTTATTATCCTTTCTCTAAATCATTAAGCTCTAAAACCGCTAAGCTCCTCTGTAGAGACGTGGAGGCGGGAGCAGGGCTAACATGCCTTTTGTCAGTGTAGTGGTTTCCTCCCACTTCAGGCAAGTTCTGGTCTTGCTGGGTCAGCCTGGTCTTGTTGCTGTTGCGCTAATATCAGACCCTGGAAAAGAAGAATGTTTCACTCATCATTCTTGGGTAGTGTTTACAAACTGATCAGGGATCTCTCTTATTTAGATACTAATACTTTTGCAAGGGTCAGGAACCCATGACCCACAGGCCAGCCGCCTGGTTTTGCAAATCAAGTTTTTTATTGGAACACAACCATACTCATTCATTCACTTATGTCTGCGGCTGCTTTCATAACGCCCTGGCACCGCCGAGGAGTTGTGTCAGAGACGGCTGTGGCCCACAGGGCAACATTTGCTTTCTGCCCTGTAACAGAAAAGCGTTTGCTGGCCCCTGACTTATAGGAGCCTCTAGTACAGGTTGAGGTTAAGAAGTTTTGGGGATTAAAACATTTTTTAATTATGGTAGATACACAAAATGAAATTTACCATCGTAACCATTTTTAAGAACCCAGTTCAGTAGTCAGTCTGTTCACATCATTGTACAAACAATCTCCAGAATGTTCGCATCTTGCAAAACTGAAACTAATACCCATGAACAACCAATCCCCGTTTCCCCTCCCCCAGCCCCTGGTAACCACCATTCTACTTGCGCGGTTTTTATTAATTTGACTACTTTAGATACTTCATATAAGTGGAATCATGCAATATTTGTCTTTTTGTGACTTGATTTTTTCATTTTTACATACCATCTTCAAGGTTCATCCATGTTGTAGCATGCAGCAGGCTTTCCTTCCTTTTTAAGGCTAAGCAGTATTCCATTGTATGTATATAGACCACAGGTTATTTATTCATTTATTTAGCAGTGGACACATTTGGGTTGCTTCCTTACCTCTTGGCTATTACAGTGCTGCTGTGAACATGGCGCGCAAATACCTCTTCCAGACCCTCCTTTGAACCCCAAATATATAATCGTGATAGGCATCTCATAAATGTTTTTATTATCGAATGAAATTTAATCCTGCCATTGACTGAAAATGAGTCTCAGGCTTTGTAAGCAAGGAGTCATTTGACTTTTATCATCATCTGAGAAGGTATTGTCTACATATACTAATTCAGTTTATATTATCTAATTTTTATAAAAATAGTAAACACTGGTGTGGGTTTTTTAAATAAGCACATGTAATACTGTAAAAGCTAATGTGTTGGCTTAAAATAGATTTTTTTTTCATGTGGGGGTTAGAGAGGACTGCTTCTCTCTTGAGAGAAATAGTGAGTGTCCGCATGTGGAGTTCTCTGATCGTTTGAGGGGAAAGCTTGCTCAACTCTCAAGTGTCAGAGTGGACTCTGGGCGAAAGTGAGTTACCGAAAGGTGAACTGATCCAGCCCAAGATACTTTTCCTTTTGCAAGGTTGTCTGGCTTTTCTCCCGAAGACTTATGTGTATTAGCTGTCACACGCAGGCCTGGTTGCTAGAATTTCCTGGGTGATAATGAACAAAACATACAGGTTTGACTGAGTAGAACCATCAAGTTCCAGATCAAAATGCTGCTATACCAGCAGCTCCATCTCAAAGCACAGGCTTCTGGTGCCTCAGCGGCTAGAGTCTGTTGGATGGATTCATTATTTCCATGTTTCATCATGTTGTGCTTTTGGCTGCAGGGTCAGAAGGATGGCTGGTGCCCAGGCCACCATCACCCCCCTCCACAGCAACCACAGACTATTCCATCTGCCTCTGTCTGCTTTTGGTAGCTGTTGAAGAAGGTGTCATCTGAGATTATGGTTATATGGAAAATCACTATGTCCAAGGAGTGTGATTTACTAGTTCCTATCTTTCTAGTTTGTCTCCAAGTCTGTCATATCTATATTAGCCTCTTCCTTGTGGTTAAGAGCTCAATATAGTCTTTCCTAGCTAGTCCTCGTCTTCTCTCATGATAAATTACTTGCAATTTTTACCACCTTCTAGAATGTAGTAGAAAAGACAGTTGTTGCACCCTGGTGGGTTAGCCCAGCATTCTCATGTTAAAATGTTTATGCTTTAAGGAAGCCATCTCACTATGCTATTCTTATTTTTTTTTTATGGTTTTTACCATTTTAAATGGCAAAACCATTTTTAAAAATGGTTTACTTAGAATGCGAATTTTATTTAATTTCAAATAGGAGTAATATATCTACCATTTCCTGAATTGCAGATAGTTTATAATACGCTAAGTTACTTTTATTAGAGTTGGAAAGAATTTTCTTCAAATACATTCTTCTTTGCAACCAGACTCTTCAGTGACAGAAAAAAAAAAGAATGATTTGATGGTTGTCTAAATTGTCACTTTTACATCAGACTGGATTTATAAATTGGCTATGGAGTGTTAATATTTCAGAAAGGAAGCTCTAAATCACTATTGCTTTAGGAAAAACCTGCATTCTGTGTTCATTTGTCATTAAGAAATGTTGAAGAGTTTAAATAGCATTTAAAAAAATGATTGAATTATTTTTGTGAACCCCCAGCTAAGCATTCCTAAGAAGATATGTCCAAGCAGTGCTCGCCCCTTAGTGGAATCATACACTGTCATTGGATTCATAGGGTTCCTGTCTCTCAATGGAGCTCAGAATCCCATCCTATCCCGAGTCCTAAATCTATCCACTCTTTAGTGTTTGAACTATCAAAAGAATGAGTCAATAGAACACTGGTATTTTCCATGTACAGTTCTGAAAAATAAATCTTAAAAAAAAAAAAAGATATTTGCTGATTCCTTGGTCTCCAGTGAATTGGTCCGATCCTCATCTAAGAGGGAAATTAGCCAGGGATCAATCCTCATGTTGCCCAAGTTATGTTCACAAAAGTGCACACAGTTCCCCACCACTTTCAACTCACTTCTCCCAAAGAGTGGCTTCACTTGGCCTCCTTGAATGAGTTTTTGGTAAAACCTTAAACAGAAAACAGCTAAGTATATGTGCTACCCTTCTAGCATAAAACTTTCAGGAGAATTCCAGGTAAATAAAATGACCCCTAGTGAAAAAAAAAGGAGTTTCATAATATAGCAATTATCCCAAACTAAGTCATTATCCCACACAAGATAAATACAATCCATATAGAGGAGCCCTAAAATCTTAAACCGACCAACTTGACATGAACTCAGGAGCCCTAACGAAGAGCAGGTCCTCAAAAGGCCATTGGTATAACTTTGAAATGAAATTCCCACATGCATTAATCAGGCTTCTGTTGTTCCCATCAAATGAAATATGATTTTAGGGCTTGGTAACACTTCACAGTTGATTGGCTCTCTCTATCCAACTACCCATCTATCTGTCCATCCATCTATTTAAATTCACTCCCCAGCTGTGATTCTGAGACAGCCATTGTCATTGAGATGCTGATTCCTTACTGTGGTGCTTCTGGTGACTGCTGACATTGGAATAAGGGATACTTCTCAAGATAGATTAATTATATAAACAAATTGAGGGATAGAGGGTTTTTTTTTTCCTGTTTTGTTCCTTTAAATAGGTGTTTTTTTTTTCTGGGCTTTTAGAGATGGGACTCTGCATTCTCATAAGCAAAAACCATTCATGGGTATTAGATCATGTTCTGAGAGAGGTCCAGGCAAAGAGACTTGGAAAATACCCACATACTGGGAGGAAGAACCATATGAAAAACCCACAGATTAATGCATGGGAAAGAAATTGCTCAAATAGACAGGGAAGCTGAAAAGAAACTAGTAGAGTAAAATATATTACATTTAGGATATTTTTCTCTCTCAAACGGTTTCTTCTTAAATTAGTGGGTGGGGGGGGAGTAGTAGGGGAATCTGGCAATAGTAATTATTTCTGGGGCAGGAGACAAGATTGGGGAATGCCATGAGAGGAGATAAGAGATGAGAATGAGGTTGAAGTTTTACTGCATGCCTTCTTGTGCCTTTCTTTTTTTTTAATCCTCATCTGAGGATGTGTTTTCATTGATTTTAGAGCAGAAGGAAGAGAGAGGGAGGGAGGGAGAGAAGAGAGAGAGACATCAGTGTGAGAGAGAAACATATTGATCGGTTGCCATCTGTATGCTCCCTGACTGGGGATCAAACCCATTTCCTGGCAGGAAATCGAACCTGAGACCTTTTGGTGTATGGGATGACACTCTAACCAACTGAGCCACCCAGCCAGGACTTCTTGTGCCTTTTAAATTTTGTGCCATATGCATATATTATCCTTAAAATAATATGTATAAAAATAATGAGGATTAATGAGATTAGCATGAGAACTAGAAGATTGGTAGAAGGAAAGGGATAATGATAGAAAACTCTTAAGTGGACAAAAACGGAGAGGTTTTTGTTGTTGTTTTTAATAAAAAGGGAATAGAGGAGACAGGCTTGAGAGGCAAAGATGGGAGCTAAGTTCCAAAGGTGATGTCATAGGGCAGCCGGATGGAGGAGCTTGGTGGATGAAGTCATTTTTGAAAGCTATCAGCAGGGAGAGCCATGTGAGGTGGTTAAGTCGCTGAGAAATAAAAGGATCAAAAATAACGCCTGAGGGAAACCCACCAAAATCAGGAAAGAGGATGAGAATGTTGCTTTTAAAAGCCTTCACTGTTCTGAGAAAACGGGAATAAGCATAGTTATACTTATCCTGCAGGGGGAAAAGGTGAGAAAGTAAGCAGATAACTTTTCCCATCGCCCTCACTTGCCTCCTAGAAGAAACATGTCCTGTGTTTTGCATCAGTGAGAATGTAGAGAAAACCCTTTCCCAAAAAAGAATCAAAGAGGAAGAGGGCAGCTACTGCAGAGGGAACAGCCTCCACATTTTCTGCCCCACACTAGGGCCTTTGAGTGGGTTCGCAGCATCCTATAGGCTGACATTTGATCTCTTAACTTGGAGGGTTTCTGCTGGCTTTAATGACTTGTTCTGTGTTCATCATTCACTTCTAATTCTCATTCATGCTATTCAACATGCTCAGTCAAAACCTTTCCCTGCAGTGTCCCTCTCCACTCTTTTCTCTAAATCTGTTTTCTGCTAAATTTCTGAAATCCAGCCGTTTCATCAGTTCCTTTTTATTGGTAGCCTTCCAGGTTTTACAGACGAAATCAGGAGTATTTATGCTCCTGTGAGCCCTAATTTTGTCATTAAAATTTCCTGAGAAGTAGTATCAATTGCCATAAATCAAACTATATCCCTTTGGCTTCCCAGTATTTATTTATTACGAGTTTATTTTTAATACACTCACAAGGGCCTCCTAAGGCTCAAGTTTAAAAAAAGAAATGGACATGCACGCAGATTCTAAGCCGCACATCGTTTTGTGCACACATTATGGATGGGGCTCCCACTAACGAAGCATTCCTGTCAAGATCAGATACAACTGGGAGGCCTAAGGACATAGGGTTTCCAGAGACTGCATAGCATGCTCAGGTTTCCCTGGAATTTTATCACGGTCGCCACAAATCAAGTGTTTTAGAGTAAAAGGTCAAAAGCATCTTTAATTTTAAAGCTTTCCATATCTTCCTCATCCAGGCTGTGTAGGCGATGCTTCCTCCCCCTCCCTCCCCGAGCCCTGCCAGGAAAAGCCAGTGATTTGTAAATTAAAGCTATGTCAGCTAAAGCTTTTATTGGTACTTATTACCCGGGCCTCCGTCTGCTTTTAATTTTAATTTTCTGCTGAAAGGACTAGCTTTACCTTTAAAAAAAATTTTTTTTTGCATGTCTTCCACTTTAAAATAAAAAGTAACAGCTGAAAGTAGTGATGTGGAGGCAGACAATAGTTAGGTTTCCTGAGTAAGATTCCCTCTTCCTTATCTTTAATGTAGTTTAGGTTTGGGCAAAGCCTCTTGTATTCCGGATTGACCTACTTGTTCTTCTCTGCCTGGCATGTCCCCACTTTCCCCACCATTCTTCAGTTTCAACTAATAAATTGTGTAAGTAAAGTAGACATTAAGAAGTTGATGTTAGGAAAGAGGGTTTTGGAAATAAAATGAAGATTTGATCAACTTTTTCATTTATGCTTCAATGGAGAAAATAAGAACAACATATTTTAAGAGAATGCTAAACATGAGTTGTACAAAAGTCAAAATACTGCTGTTTTTTAAGTATAAACTTTTTCATAATACAAAAACAGCAGTGATTTAAGCTCCACAGTGAACTATATGGTAGGTTCATTTATGCAAGCTATTTAACATATTTGAATTTTTTCCCAGCCTAGGGATTTTCTTAGCATTCTGCGTTACGGATAGATGTAGCAGCTACTTAAATATGTACATAATGCAGACACTTTCTGATTCAATATTTGTAAAATGCTCTTCAGTCTACAATGCTGTTTCATAGTCATTACTTTACCAAGACCACACAGTAGTTCAGTGAGGGCACGAATGCTTGTCCCATTTCATAGCTGTGGCCACTGAGGTGCCATAAGTCGACTGACTGACCCCCAGCTACGTATACGAACCGATGTCCTCTGGTGCCAAAGTCAATGCTCTTCCCACTGCTTCCGCCCCAAGTGCCTCTTAATCTAATGAGTGGATCTGTGTGTCCTGCTAAGTGGCTGTGGGAGCTGGTGTGTCTGTGGTGGGGACCCAGCTACGCATTAAAGGAACAGCCACACCTTCCAGCACGTTCTGTATCCTCTGGACTCATTTTCTCTGACCCCAAGGTCACCCATAAAAAGTATTTGGATGTCTTATTTCCTTCTCACCAAGCCAGCCCATCAGTGTGTCTGTCCTCTGAACATGTAGTCATGTTTCTCTATTCAGCCTTGAGTACTTCTCGGGGTCCACCTTGTTCTGAGGACCCTTGGGAGGTGAAATGGCTGGTCTCCAGCATGGATTCCTGGGGCTCGGGGCCCAGATCTGCAGCAGTGCAGTTCAAGCTCAGGGCCTCAAGTTGGAATGGATGATAAAAGGCTCATGGGTGGAAGGTAGACATCACGGAGGCCAGCACCCCAGCCCGGGATGCTGTATAAGTTAATTCTCATTATTGCTTGCATGCTGGCTGGTGGGTTGAAAGCCAGTAGATGATGGAAAGGTTTTTACCTATAACAGAAAAGTCATAGAAGCCCTACAGCGAATAGGCACAGGAAGTGAGCAGGTCACCTGCACCATTTCCCATAATAAAGGACATCTTCCCACACATCCAACTAACCCCGAGGGCGGGACTTTCTGGCCTGAGTTGAGTATAGGATCTTCTGAGAAGCCAGTTGGACATGGAGAATCCTGGGTCCCACCTGAGGATGCTGATTTATGAGATCTGTAGTGGGGACCAGGAGTCTGATTTTTAGTGAACTCCCACCCGACTCCCTTGCTGCGGTCTGTGGATCACACCTGGAGACATATTTCCTCCATACATCACCATAATATAGCCAATGCTCACAATGACAACTGATCCATCAGAAAAGGTGATTTTGTTATTTTGACAAGACAGACATTCAAGAAGACAGGTGTCTATTGAATGAAGATTTCTTATTTTTAAAGTGTTCTTAATAGAGAAAATTTGAATTAGATAGAAAAGCTCCTTAAAATCACTTGATTCCCAGGAATCCTACTAAAGGAATCATTATGCTGCTTCTTGATACTTTCCACACGTTTGCTTAAGCCCTAGAGCCTAGAGATTTGTATACCGCAGACACTCAGATATACTTACTTTGCTCATCTACAATCAATATTAACCTTGCTAATTAAATCTTTTCTCCTATTTCCACTACCCCCTTCCTCAGTGTTCTCCCCATTGACTCAGAAAACTGAAAGAGCTTGAAGGAGCCTCCGGTTAGTTAATATCTTGAATTGATTACTTGGGATCATGCTGCTTTGTGGGCACACAGCAAATCATTTTGAGAATTAATTTATACGTGTTCAACACAGGGAATTTTCTAAGAGCAGTCTGGCACCGTGAGTGTCCTGATATGCATGTTAAAAAAAAAAAAAATGCCTACAGCATCATGAATAAATCCGCCCAGCTGCATCCTGCCCGGGTCATGTGGTTTACTGCCCAAAGCTGGTCCATCCTCTCAAGACCAGAACAGCCTAAGACAGAGAGAAGCCTTCACCACTGGGTCCTACGACACAGCCGTCACGTTACTCTGTGGTTTGTTACAGCTAACGTGATTCATAAGCAATGATGCCCTACCTTTGAGTTTCTTTCTGTAGCAAGTACCAAAATGTTGAGGAAAAAGTCAGGGATGGTATGAAAAATAGTAATTCACAAATGTCATTTGTCCTAAAATGGCATTTTTGTGCTTGGAAGATACACGAGAGGCTGTGAAATTGTAAATAGATAATGTCAGGGATATAGTATGTTGTCATTTCTTGATAGATACCCAGCTAATCTTGATTAGGACAAAAGCAACTTGGAAGTTGACTGTATTAGGAGAAATAAAAAAAATTAACAAATATTTTATTAGAAGTTTATCATGTGCCAGCTACTGTTCTAAGCATTTGTCAGGAATAGGCTCATTAAAATTCTCCAAAGGGTCGACGCTGTGGTCCCCTCTTCACAGTTGAGGATTTGGAAGCGTGGAGAGGGTAACTTTCCCCAATGTCTCACAGAGTGCAGCAGGGCCAGGTGGGAGGGGTTGTAAATAGACTCCAGTCACCTCTACACACACACACACACACACACCCCTTACTTTCTGGACCCGAAGTGGTTTCTTTATGAGCGTGGGTGGTGGGGACGTGTAGACTTGTCAGTTCAATGAGGTTAAACAGCCTCCCTCCTTTCAGTGTAAATGTTGAGTCTATTCAAAATTCTGCTTCCTGTTAGCCCTGGTTCAAGCAGTCTCTTTGGGGATTCTCTTTCAGAATTCCACCCCACTCTTCCTCCCCAGGACAGCATTGTCCCAGGGGGGTAGCATCCTTGAAGCCACTCTCCGTCCCTGGCTCCTTGCTTGTCTTTGCTGCAGCATGGCCAGTCTGGGCTTGCATCGTATGGCCCTGAAGCCTGTGGCTGGGGTAACGGTGTTCTAGGAGCCTCAGCCAACTTCCTTTCATGAGTCACCCAATTGGTAACTCGGACTACCTCGGACTCCACTGCGGCCCCAAGCCCAGGGCCACTCCTGGCAAGCTCACTAGCAAACACCCTTAGCCGCCTTCCTATCCTTCCACAGGCCCTGAGCTCCTCTGGATTGCTGCTTCTCCACACCCCAGGAGCCCAGGGAGATGCTGGGGAGTTACCATTGGGCCCTCCTTTGTCAACCAAACTGCTTCACTTTGGTGCAGCCGATCCTGTTTGGAGCTGACACAGGCCTGGGAGGCACACTGCCCCCCTCCCACCCTGCAGACTCCCAAGCAGCTCGTGGGGCCCAACACATACTGCCTGTAGTTTCTTTCTTCGTGCTTCTCTCTCTGGGACAACATTGGGCCCATGTGTCATTGCCCACTTCCCCTACTGACTGCCCTAGCCCAGGAGGAGATGGGCAATCTTTCTTCCTTCCTCTCTCTGGCCATTAAACTCCAACTCCTACCACCACCATGTGAAAAGTATGATCAAGTCCACCGACAGAAGTAGGAGATATTGTATATTTTGGCTTAGAGCTCTCAGAAAAAGACCAGGTGAGATACTCACATTTAGGAATTGTTGGTAGCTATGACTGAGGTACATGAGAAAAGGTGAGATCCCTTAGAAGAGGATTTGGAATACAAAGGGAAAAGGAGACTGGAATTTTAGCATTCAAGGGTTCAGTAGAGGAGAAGCCAAAGATATCAAGAAAAGGCAAGATTATTTGGTTTGTTAATGCAACCAACAAATGAACGTATTTCAGAGGAAGGATGCAAACTCTGAATGTCCCCCTGATATGTCACATGCAGTGAAGAATAAAAAGTGCCCCTGGATTTAGCATCAGTCAAGCGTGTTTTATGGAATTGCTGAGGAAGGTGCATGTTGTGGAAGGAGGAGTGCATCTCCCTAATACCCGTGTTCACGTGAGTGGATGTTTGGATGCTGTTTCAGTTACTATGGCTGGGTAAATTACTCCTGAACTTAGTAGAATAAAGCAGCCATTTATCATGCTCACAGATCCTGTGGGTTGGGAATTCAGACGGGGCACAGAGATGACCCTTGTGACTTGCAAGGCAAAGGACAATAATACAGCTTTGGAAGGGCGCTTTTTCTTGGGATGCTTGCCCTGAGAACCCAGCCAGCAGCCAGCATCAGCCATTAGATACGTGGGCAGGTTGGGCTTCCGCACAGCTTGGCAGCCTCCCCAGATGAAGAGCAGGTTGGAAGCTGCGTTGTCTCTTGCCTTGGAAGTCCCACGGCGTCATCTCTGCATGCCATTCATTGAGGCAGGTAGTTAGGAAGTCTCTGCCTTGTGGACCTGGAAATATTGCTGTGGTCACTTTTGCAAAATGCACTCTGCCACATGACCCATCAGTTTCATTAGGCATTATTCAAAGCTATCTTCTGAGGTCTAGTGGCACACCCATTTAAAATATGTATCATTTCCTGGATTCGTGATTGCAAATGCTCTGGAAAATGAAGGAGCCCTGGGAACCAACAGTGTCAGCCATCTCAGAAAACCTAAAGAGCAGCTACCCAAACCTTCATAACCTTCCTCAACTTAATCCTCCATCTGCACTCTCAGCTCATGGCTATGCCTCCTACTCCAGTGAGAAATTTGCAAGCATCAGAGAGCACCCTTCTAGGTATCCCCTGCTCTCTTTCCATGCCCTTCCCATGGAAACTCTCAAAAAATTTGTCTCCATTTACTCACTTCCTTATAATTCAGCTCTCCTGAAATGTCTGTGACTCCCCAAAGTCCAAGTTCTAGTACTTCTTTTCAGGCCTCATTTTAAGGAACCTCCTCTCTACACTATTTTACTATGTGATTACTCCCTCCTGCTTCAAACTCTATGACCTTGCCTTAGGGTAAACTCTATTTACCTTAAGGTAAATCATATACCCTAGTCTTTCATTGCTGCCCGATCATTTCTCTACTATATTAATGTTGGTGTTTCTCAGGGCCCCATTCTTGACCTTCATGCTTTTCCTGAAGGATCTATTTATGCTGTTGATTTCACTAGTTGACTCCAAAATCTCTAGTCCCGTGCTCTCCCTCAAACCCATTCTAACATGCCCAACTGCCCCTTGAACGTCTCTACTTTCATGTAGAGGTGGGCCAGAACTGTGAATACAGGGCATCTAAAACTGATTTCATCGCCCTGTATCCCTGTGTTGCTACCCCATCACCAGCTCACTTTATTCTCACTGAGGCTAAAAACCTAAGAAATATCTGATGCCTTACTTTCTTGTACCACCTACATCTAACAGATCACCAGATTTGCATTCTAAATATTTCCCAGATCTGTTCCTGCCATCTCAGCTCTCCTGCCTTCCTGGACTACCAGCCCTACCATGTCTCCCTGCTTCAGGTCTGCCTGCACACAACCTGGTGTGATCAAAATGAAACCCAAATCCAACCACATTGCGTCTCTGCTCAGTGGCTGCTGAGGCCACAGGATCAAGTTCATGCTCCTCAACATCCCACAAAGCCCTGTGTGGTTTTGCTCTTGTCCAAATCTAGGGCCTTACCTCACACCACTTCCAGCCTCACAGTTTATGCTGCAAAAACTTCAAGCTGCTTAGTTCCCTCCAAACAATGAGCTGTTTCTGACACTCATTCCTTTGCTCATATTGTCTACTCTGCCAAGAGACAGGTTGAGGTCAATACCACTTCAGCAGGTAGGCAGTTGGTACTGCCTCAGCCTTGAAAAGGAAAATAGAAGTGTGCAAGGGGAGGGCTGTGGGTGAGTTAGCACAGTGTGCAGGGCAGGATGGGTGGATGTTTGACAATGGGTGACATTTACCCAAACCACAGTTTCTGCCGTAAGCCATGAGCTTGCATTCTTCTTCAATATTTTGTCTTCTACCACCATCAGTATTATTGTCACATGCACAACTTACGGAAACTCTAATTTTCAAAAGAAAATGCATAGAAATATGTCATTTCGGAATATATACATATAATACTCTTCTTATAAAGTTACCACTTATAGGAAACATATTTTGTGAACTCCTAACATCCATTCTATCCCAGATGGTTAGTCTAAGACGGTTGTTCTCCAAGTGTGGTCCCCAAACAGCTGTATCAGCATTACCCAGAGACTTGCTAGAAAGGCAAATTCTTGAGCCCAGACCTACTGAATCAGAAATTCAGAAGGTGGGGCCCAGCAAGCTGTGTTTTAATAAGATCCTTCAGCTGATTCTGATTTATGTACGACTTTGAGAACCAGGGGTCTAAGACAGTCTGGATAATCTCATTTTCCTTGTCACTAATTGGTTTTGGAATATATAGGTAACTCAATTCTGGCTTGTGAGAGATGAGAGGAAGTCAGTTCAGTAGCAAGCATCTGGGAGACGTGTTCTTGCTTTTACGAAGGATTTTCAGGAAAAGATCACTCCTGGGCTGACCTGGATGTTATCATGCCTGGGTCTGACCCCTGGAACAGCCTTCTTGGGAGCATGAAGGGTGCCAGCTCGTGGCCAAGGCAGCATGCTCTGAGTGGTAACACAGGAAATTGGAAAGAATTTTAGTCCTTCAGGACTTCACAGAGCCATTGATTGAATTAGCCAACTTTGGAGGCTGTTGTACTTCTAAAGTTTGAATTCGTTCCTTTATTATTTAGTTCTGTTTGAGTCAATTCAGTGATGCTTGTTTAAAAAATAATAATTGCCCGGCCATGGTGGCTCAGTGGTTGAGCGTCAACCTATGAATCAGGAGGTCATGGTTTGATTCCTGGTCAGGGCACATGTCCGGATTGCAAGCTTGATCCCCAGTCGTGCAGGAGGCAGCTGATCAATGATTCTCTCTCATCATTGATGTTTCTATCTCTCTCTCCTCTCTCCCTTCCTCTCTGAAATCAATAAAGATATATTTTTAAAAATAATGGATGCATATACTTATTCTTTATATATACATGCATTTATTCACACTGAAAAATTCTTCCTTTGTTTTCTAGGGGACACTAGATGGTGATTATAATTACTTACCACGAGTGAGGTTCTTTGAAAACAAGCAAACCCCACATGTCTCATTCACTAGAATATATTGGCCACCCTTCACTTTAACAGTCAAATAATGATGCTCCAAGCCCCCTTCCCTATTTTTCCTAGAGGTTCAGGACTTTCCCAGGAATTTCTGCCCAGCATTCTTGTGCATCCCACAGGAGTGCTGTGTTCCTTAATGTGACTGTGGCTGTCACATGTGTCCCAGTCAGCTGTCAGCCTCCATCCCACCAGGCCACTTTCCGCATGTCATCCCTTGTCATCCTGTAGCCAGAGAGAATTATAATGCAGACGTGTGACTCCTCAATGAATTCATCAGCCAAGTGCTTTAAGAGGCCACTTCTGGAGAATGCCTCTCTGCTCTGTCTCTAGCATGGCCCCATGGCCCCGGAGACAGCTTCGCCTTCCCACCTGGGCGTGCCATTGGCCCTGACTTGCCTCCCACTGAGGCTTTCAGAGATACTTAAGTCTTACTTGTCTAAAGGGAAACAGTGTGAGAAAAGCAATCAACCCATGAGGAAGATTAGCATTTACAAAGCTCTGCAGCTCCTCCTGCCCCCTATGTTCTTGGCTTTGCTGCTGTGTAATCAAAGACCTATGAAAGTGCTCTTCCCCAAAACAGAGGAGCAAGTCCTCCTCAAAGATGAATTCAGACCTCACTCCTTTTGACCACATTATCGCTCCAAAAGTGGTAATCAGCAAGGGGTGAGGATTAGAAGGAGGACCTTAGAAATAAAACAGCTACTGGAGCCACCATGCTAGGCCTTTCAGGAAGAACAACACAACTAGACCTCACAAACTAGAATTAAAGTGTCCCTCAGGCCCTGGCCGGTGTTTCTCAGTGGTTAAAGCGACAGCCTGCACAACAAAGGGTCATAGATTCGATTCCCAGTCAAGGGCATGTACCTGGGTTGCAGATTCGACCCCCGGCCCCAGTCAGGGTGCGTTCAGGAGGCAACCAATTGTCTCTCTCACATCAATGTTTCCCCACCTCCCTCCCTCCCTCCCGTTCTCTCTAAAAATCAATGGAGAAAATATCTGTGGGTAAGGATTAACATGAATGAACGAATGAATGAATGAGTGTCCCTCAGGTTTGCAAACTGGCTTAAGTCGGCCGAGAGAACTCCCGGGTTCCTGGTTGATTGCACGGCTGCTCTCTGGGTCTGGGTCTTATTCAGTTCCCCATGGCTAATTATCTGTTTCTCTCCATATTCCCCAGTTTAAATTTCCAGGAGAGAGAATTTGATTGGGCTAGTTCATCAATGTCTTTTGTGTTTGAGCAGAGCTTTTTATACCAAATGACCTCACAGGTCACTGACCCAGATGGAATGACTCCCTTGGGTCAGGTGGCAACCCCAGGTCTAATCAGCTGTGTTGAGGGAATGGAGGTGGGGGTGAGGGACAGGGTCACAGGGTAAACCACAAAGCCACTCCTCCCCAGGGAATAGGCTAAGGTTGCTCCTTCAGCAGAGGCTGTGGGTGGGGCCTGGCCAGGGCAATTACTGCAGTGTAACCAAGTAGCACAATACAGCCCTTTCTGCAGGGAACACAAGGGAAAGCTGACTTTTAATTAATGATTGACATCCACATTTTGACCTCATCAAGTTTCTTCATCTATAAAACCAAATAGTTCATCTTAGTGATTTATTTTTAATCTTTATTGTTGAAAGTATTACATAGGTCCTCCTTTTCCCCCCATTAACCTCTTCCAACCCTCTTCTGCCTCCCCTCCCAGTCCCTCACCACCCCATTGTCTGTGTCCACGGGTTATGCATATATGCATACAAGTTCATTGGTTGATCTCTTTCCATCCACCCTCCCCTGCCTTTCCTCTGAGGTTCAACAGTCTGTTCATGCTTCTGTGTCTCTGGGTCTATTTCTGATCATCAGTTTATTTGGTTCATTAGATTTGGACCTTCTTTTTAGGGCAGATCCAGGTTTTATAAGCCCAGTTTGTGCAATATTTGGAACTCTACAGGAAAAAAAAAAAAAGTACAACATTAGGTACAAGGCCTTAGAAGGGGCCCTGAAACTCAAGCTTTCCGAGTTTCATGTAAATCCTCTGCTTCTGTCCTTAAATTCTGTGGTTTCTTTTTGGTCATTGTTCTGAATCCTGCCTACCTCTTGTGCTCACAGTGTGAGCCTTTTCTGATGAACCACACACAGGCGGGTCTTGCGTTTCATTCCCAGAGAACAGTGTGTTCCCCAGCAGTCCCTTAAATAGCCTATAGGCAGTTTGCTACTTTGAGAAGGTAAAAAATTTGGTCCACAAACATTGCACAAATTTGAAGTGTATTGTTATGATATTGAATTCATTAGCATTGAATTAATAGAATTAATTAATTAATGTTTGCAGAAATCCCTTCCCTTCCTAACTGTATATTCTTCAAGGTGTATTCATGCCACAAAAACGGTGGCAGTTTATCTCAGCTAATGTATCTTCAGGCTCTTGATGTGATGCTTCTTATATTTGTTTAATTTGCATTTATTATTGTTACCATTGGATTGCACTGTATCTGCCTGTTCACACACATGGGTCAGTAGCTCAAAAGAGATTCACAGTAATGTAAAATTTGCATTTCTTTTGTCATGACTGAGGTTCAATAATTTTTAATATGTTAAAGGCCTCTCATACCTTTTTGTAAATTATCTCTGCATGTCTTTTTCCATGAGGTGTTTTTTTTTTTAATCTAACTCAATTTAAAAATTGTTTTTCATATATTAAGGATATTATCCATTTATCTGCAATATACATTGCAAGTATTTTCTCTCAGTTTGTCAGTTATCATTGGATTTTGTTTTTGCTAGTTTACTACACAAGTTTTTATTTAATCAAATTTATCAATCACTCCTTTTATTGCATCTGGGTTTTGAGACATAATTAGAAATTATTTATGTATACTCAAATTAAAGAGAAATTCACCCATAATTTCTTTTAGTACTTGTGTAGTTTTATTTTTACAATTAGATTCCCCAGTTTACTTATAATTTATTTTTGTGCATGATGTGAGATAGGGATCTAATTTTATCTTTGCCAAATGCCCAGTATTTTATCTTTGCCAAATGCCCAGTATTTGCTAAGTTGACTTTTTGACTAGTGGTTTGAGATACTGTATGTATCATAATGCTAAGGACCCATATGTACTTGGGTTTATTTTTCTATTTTCCTATTTTATATTTTATACCACTGGTCTGAGCTCATTCATGTGCCAGTACCACGCTGTTTAAAAGAAACTCTAGTAAACATGTCTACTAGGCTGGTTTTCCCCTGGCAATCTTTCTTTTTTAGTGTTTTCCTGGCTATTTTTACATGTTTATTTTTCCCACATGAAATTTACTATCACCTTGGCATTTCTATTGGGTTGTTTTAAATTATAAATTAACTTGGGGGATAACTAACATTTTTATTATGTGAGCATGACTTTCCAAAACCAAACAGGAAATATGGCTAAGTCTACTTTTATTTTTCAGGAATATTTTACAGTTCTCCTTATAAGGATTTTATATACTTCATGCTAAATTTAATCTTAAGTATTTGACCTTTTTATTACTATTATAAATGGAGTCTTCTCTACCTTTGTATATTCTTTTATAGCCTGCTACTTTACTGAAACTTTTATTTTGATTTGGTTTTACCATCAACTCTTTAGGTCTTTCTAGGTTCATGATTATATCATCTACAAATAGAAATGTGTTTTTTTTTTCTTTTCCCAATTCATATGTCTCTAATTGGTTTCTCTTGTCTACTTGCATTGGCTAATTTCTCTAGTACAATGTTGAATGGTAGCACAACAGTAGGTAATTTTGCTTTGCTCTAACCTTAGTAGAAATATTGACTTTAAGACTAGGGTATGCTAGGATTAGTTGCCTACAGGATATGGGTGGCAGTGTAGTGAAAAGGAGGTGAAATAAGGAAGGGATAACACTTTTTTCAGTATACCAGTTTGTACAGACCTGCCTTGAATTATATTAATATTTTACATAGCAAAAAAGGAATTAAATAAAATAGAAACATAAATTAATAAGACTCATGGGATGTTTAGGGGCTCTCAAATTGAATACAAACAAACAAATGAAATAAATTATATTTCAAATTAATAATGTAACCACACTGAAGAAAGAAGTGGGGAGGGGGGAGTGAACCCAAGTAGCTTTTGAGCTCAGTATTATGACTGTATGCTCTCAGGCAAAAAAAAAAAAAAACAAAAAAAAAAACTGTAAAAAAAATTAACTTAATAGACCTCCCTTTTTGCGGAAGCATAGATTAGCAATTCTGAAACCATTTTTGTAGCTTCTAGGATTGAGCAAGTAAATTGTGAATAATGATTGTCAGCTTTAGCACTTTGGGAGAAGGAAGCAACAATTATGGTAAAATAAAATAAAAATTAAAAAATGAACCCTGCTATATTGGATAAAAATTGGAAATATAGGAATGAAGTCATGGGCTCTAATACACACACACACACACACACACACACACACACACACATATGTAAGGTGATATAGATATGCATGGATATAATATGAATATATGTATTGTGTGTATTGAGTGCATTTGTGCATATGCACACACATTTGTTTATGTGTATGTGTAAACATTTCCCAGATCTATCTTCTGAGACAACCTTGTAGCAATTTCACCTTGGTAGCAATGAGCATACCTACAGCCACAATCTTGGTTTCTATATACCCATTCTCCACTAAAAGGAGTGAGGACTCCCTGGAAAAAATGGCTGAATTCAAGATCAAGGCAGGGAAAGAATTGCAACACCCCTTATTATGCCAAAAAGTAAGAATGTGCTTAAAGAATGGTTAGGGACATGTTGAAGGGCCTCCCATTGGCCAAATCTGGGGTAACGTAATCATTGAAATAAATTACTGATTTAAATAAATAATGATAGTAAATTTAACACTACTGAATAAAGTGAGTATCCATGAGCTACATTAATATAAACAAACAAGTAAACCAATAAATAAGGAAAAGGGAACGCTTAATAGAAAGCTCACTAATTATAGAAGGAGCAATGGAATTAGAAAACCAGCTTTGCAAGCCACCATAGACATAATTGATACAGGCAAGGATCATCCATGAATGCTAAAACTAATCAAGTTTGAGACTAGGAAATTTACATTGCAAGCACTTTTTATTTACAAACGGTAAAATAATTACTCTAAGTGAAGAAACCTGACAAATACCACCTTAACCAAAAAATGAGTTAACATTGCCATTAATGGGATTCATCAGCAGCATGTGTTTCTTCATATGTTATGCAGAGAAAAAGCCAGAATCACTTTTGAGGTATGTTGACCGAGGTGATTAACCTTTATCTAATCATGAGGGCACATAGGACAATCCAAAAATGTAGGACATTCTGTAAAGACAGACCCAGGGACTGACCCAGATTAGAGGAGAGTGAAAAATTAGGACAATTAAAATGCAATGCATGGTTTTGTTTTTTTTTTAAATATATTTTATTGATTTTTTACAGAGAGGAAGGGAGAGGGATAGAGAGCTAGAAACATCGATGAGAGAGAATCAGCTGCCTCCTGCACACCCCCTACCAGGGATGTGCCTGCAGCCAATGTACATGCCCTTGACCGGAATCGAACCTGGGACCTTTCAGTCCGCAGACCGACGCTCTATCCATTGAGCCAAACCGGTTTTGGCTGCAATGCATGGTTTTAGATTTCCTTTTGCTATAAAAGATATTATTGGGAAATTGGTAAAATCTCAATAAGATTTTCTAGATATTTCAATGTTAACTTCTGATTTCGATAATTACAGTGTTTATGCAAGAGGATTCCTCATTTTTTAGGAAATACACATTGAAATATTTAGGAGTAAACATAATAGCCACAACTTACTCTTCAGTCTATAATAATCAAAGCATAATATGCTAATTAGACTGGTCGTCTTTCCAGACTACCTTCCGGATGAAGCCTCGGCAGTGGGGGGCCGAGGCAGAGGCAGCCGCCACAGTGGCAGGGGCCATGCACTAATTTCGTGCATCGGGCCTCTAGTAGTCCATAAAAAAATAATGTGTGTTCATGTGTATTTAGAAAAAAGACAAACGTAGGAAATGTTGACAGTTTGGGAATATGGGTGTCCAGGAATATGAAGGACATGAAGGACTCTTGCAGATTTTCTGAAATTATGTTTGGTGACTTCACAGTTTGAATTTTAGAACTTTCCTTTAGAATCTTCAAATTAAGAAATTAAGCATTCAGTATATGACAGAATAGTACTGAAGCCAGGTGACAGCAATAGAAGTTAACATTATTTGACACGTACTGTACCGTATTTCCATTGTAACTATTGCGACAATAGTTACAACAGTGCATGGGTCTTGGCAAGTTGAGTGAAACCTGGTCTGTGTCTTTCAGACGCAGTGACCTAAGGCTGGATGGTGTGGGTTACAGTAGGCACCAAGTTAGTGATTTCAGTCAGTCTGGTATAAATTGCGGGGGACGGGTGGGGGGGGGAGCAGATGAACAGCTCTAATCCTATTAGATTATTGGAGTTTATTACGGGAGCTTCCTGGAGTCAGACCATGGCTCCTCGCCTCTGCTGACTGCTCTGTGCCTCTGGAATAAACAACTCAGATGTCCGTTTAGTCATCATCACCCTGGAGCCACGTCCCTGAGGAGCGCCGGCGCAGTAACAGTTTAGAAGCTCAATGTTTAACTTTCCAGAGCGTCTGTGCAAGACAAAGCAACTTTCACAGAAGCCAGCTTCCTCGTTCCCTAGACACTGAGCCCAGAAGGACTGAGGGGTCGCCCATGTCACTGTGAACTTTGCACCGTTGGATGCATAAACCTCACAAGCCCAAAATAGATTCTGTCCCGGATCCAAAAACCTACATTCTAATGATAACCTTAAGGTGGGTGAAACCTCTGCAGAGTTGCAGTTAGTTCCTGCTCTGTCCCGCTGCGTGCGATGGAGTCGGGGTGAGTTGATCTGAGCCTGGGAGAAGTGACGCACGGCCTCTGTAGGATTTCCTCCGACATCTGCAGAGAAGGACGAAATCCCAGTTCTGTTAGGGTTCAGAATCCTCCAGGGGGCACCAGAACATTCCAGTGCAGTGGGCCACACGTCCTTATGTCCTGAAAGCCTAACCTTACTATAATTGACTCGCCGACTGAAACTTTAGTTCCGTTCACGTTCTTTTTTTCCGGGCATTTGCTCTGACAACGTTTGTGAGCTGCTGGAATGTCTCTGCCTGTGAGGAGGCAGAGGAAGCCAAGAGATCATCTCTTGGATGAGCCCTTAGAAGCTGGAGCCCTGTCTCCCCCAGGGTGGCTGTGAAAGCTTCCGGCCCACTCCGAGAGTAAGGGTTTCCCAAACGCTCCTCATCCCCTAATCTGGCTGGGGGGCGGGGAGGGGGCTTGGGGAAACGGAGAATTCATTTACTTTCTGAGCTTAATGCTGTGTCTGAGCCACCCTGTTATTATCATTATTACTAATAAACACAGTGAATGTCAGACAGGCCCTTCGTGGTGGATTTTTATATGAATTTTATGCAGAAGTCAGGTGTTGCCAAGCTACTGCATAATATTACTCAGTTCTGGCCCAGGAGCAGAAAATTCCAACAGGCCTCCTGAGCCTGGCCCTCCAATTAGTGGCTACTTCATTATGAATAAAGAACCCTCATTACCGTGGGCCTTCAAGTGAAATAGGATCCCGACTACCTCTTGAAATCCGCCTTTCTAAGTACAGACAGTTCCCAACTTACAAACAATCCACTTAAGAACCACCAAGGCATTCAGAGGCTGCCTAGCCTCCTGCAGCTGCCTCCCGGGCCCCTTGCCCAGCCCCCCTGCCCAGCCCCCACCCCGTACTCCTGGTCTGCTCCTGGGAGTTCTGCCCTCCCTCCTGCAGAGCCAGCTGCCCACCTGCCCCCCAGACTGCGGGCTCGGAGCTAGGGGTTCATGAGGCCTCAGAGCTACCGCTGGGTTTATAGTTGAGCTCAGCTATGGGGTAAATAGGCTTTTGTGGCCTGGCCTGGGAACCGAACCACCATTTAAAAAAAAAAAAAAAAAAAAAGGAAGAAGAAGAAGAAAAAACCTGTCTCCATGGGAAAATGTATTCTGCATTCCCAACACCGGCCAACAAACGTTAGAATGACTGTGGGGCTGACTCCATGCTCCTAGCAGGGCGAAGAGGAGAAAGGATGGCCCCTGCGTTCCGGGTTCCCAGCCCTACTCTAGCACTAACCCCACCCCCCACCCCCCTACCAGGGGCCTTAGCAAGCCCTGTAACCTCCCTGGGCCTCATAGTATCTGTGAAACAATAGGATTGAACTAAGTGAATTATAAGCCTCCTAATGAGTCCAGTTGATCAAAGCTCTACCCTCATTTCATTCATTCATTCATTCATTCATTCACAGGCATTTTACTCAGGGCACCTGCTTTGTGCCAGGCTCTAGGCTAAGGGTTGGGGATATAGTCAAATACTGCTCTGGGGGACTAGGGGGGAAGGGGGCGGCAGGGGCAGCTCAGTGTTTAGTGGGGAGACAGATATCTAAGCAAATGCTTGTCATGCAAAGTACAGTGACTGAGATGAGCGCTGGATGTTGCAAAGCTCAGGAGGGTAGCATCTAAGGCAGATGAAGACTTCCTATCTCGGTTTCTGTTTGAATTCTCTCCTCTCCCTGGTTCTCAAGGCTGGTTCCCTGGGAAGCATGGCCTCTGCATCTGCCGTCTAAGAGTTCCGCCCAGTCCCGTGGCCTCTCTGGGGGAGTCTTGCCCTCTTCCTTGCATCACTGAGAGATGGAATGCAGGGGATGTTCCTGCCAAAACCATAGTCTGATTCCCTTGAGTGCTGCCCTGAATGCTGCCTTCTTCCATGCCCTGGGAAGCCACAGCCTAGATATCTCTCTCTCCTCTCTCTCTCTCTCTTCTCTCTTCTCTCTCTCCCTCCCTTCCTCCCTCCCTCCCTTCCTCCTCTCTTTGGGCCTTCCCTGCCCTGGCACCTCTTGGATTGCCAGCAACTCTGGTAAGTCCCACATTAAAAACATATTTTCACCCCCCAAATGGTTCTAAAGGCCCAGCCACCCGACTCTCCTGTATTTATAATCCCTGAACGTCTACCAAAATTCCCTGCCAGGCTCCCATCCTTACCCCATACTCACTATTGAAAAGAATAACAATAAAGATGATTCCAAAAGGTCCTCTCCCATTTGGAAGGTGATACAGTAGCTCAGGCTTGAGTCTTAATTCTGTGGCTTGGTGTCTGACATTCATAAGTATGTCATTGTGAAGGTTCTGGGCAAGGAAGTGACCAGGGTTGAGTGGTTTTGGGGGAAGATCACATTGGCAGCTCTGTGCAGGCTGCTCGGGCAGGGAAAGGAGGGAGCAAGGGAGAGGTTTCCAGAGGAAAATGATGAGACTTAGAAACCAAATAGATGTGTCATTATATGTTAGGGAGTTGTGACTGTTTTCTATATTCTTGGATGTGAATACCTATTCCTCAAAAGTAGTATAAGAATTAAGTATTCTGTTTATTTTGCATCTCTGAAAGCAGTTTTGACTAATATAACTGGAAATAATGCCTCAAAATTCTCTCTGTCTCTCTCTCTCTCTTTCTCTCTCTTTCTGTCGCTCTCTCTCTCTCTCTCTCTCTCTGTGTGTGTGTGTTTCATGTAAATAACAAAACACCCAGGACCGTTTTAGGTTAATAAAACTTTTATTTTCCAAGCCTGACTCCATCAAGTCTTGTTAGATGTCTTGAGTATAAGAACCCACATGACAACATGGTGAATTCAGTCTCTGCAGCGAGACTCCCCCAGGACCCGCTTGGGGCTCCATGCTTTGTAGCAGGACAATCTTGGACAAGTCTCTTAACTTCTCTGAGCCTCAGTGTCTTCATCAGAAAAATGGGCCATCACAATATTAATTGCATTAGCTTCATAAGATTCTTATGAGGATTCAATCTGTAATATCGGTAAAGTACTTAAAACATTGTCTGGTCCATATTAAGCATAGCACAAACATTCATTGTTGCCCAGTTGTAGGTGCTCATTAAATAAAACAGATACAAATAAAATAGCCTATGCGTTATATCAAGATATTGAGTGGCTTGTCTTCTCTATCTGGAGAGCTCCTTACTGAAGTAAGAACTCTGTTCTAACTAGTTTTCATGTTTCCCCATACCAGTGGCACATTGGGACCCAGTCACGTGTTCTACATAACAGAGCCCATCAAACTGAACCCCTGTGTCTGGAAGTGCATTCATGATACTTACACCCTGAGCCACTTCTTCTTTTGCCCTCCTTTTGTTTGTTGATGGAGGCTTGAAATATTAGCTTCGGGTTCAGCTTCTCCCTGTTTTTGTCTGACATTTAATTGGTTTCAGGAAATATCTCTCTCATCCATCCCCTCCTCTTCACCCTTGCAGCAGCCTACACAGTGCTGCCATAGTCATCTTCCCAAGTACCTGCATACTGAGGTCATGTCCCTGTTCAGGATCTTTAGCAGCTCCTGGTGACTTAGAACACAGAGCCCTCCACCTGTCCTTGGAGACCCTTTAGTGCACAAATCTAGTGCACTCTTCATCCCTCTTCCCAGTACTCATTCCCCACAGCCTGTTCTCCAGGGTGACCATGCATGGTCTCCTCTAAAGCTGTTGTACTGACTTAAAAATAAATATATATTTTTTATTTCAGAGAGGAAGGGAGAGGGAGAGGGAGATAGAAACATCAATGATGAGAATCATTGATTGGCAGCCTCCTGCACCCCCCCCCCCCCCACGAGGGGGTCAAACCCACACCCTGGGTATGTGCCCTGACCAGAATCAAATCATGACCACCTGGTCCATAGGTCCATGCTCAACCACTGAGCCATGTAGGCCTGGGCTCTGACTTAACTATTAATACTGCTCTTTCACTTGCAAAGTGCCCCTGTTTAGACAATAAAGTGTATGCTCACCCTTCTGTTATCCCATTAGCCAAAATCTGTATCCCATGATTCCCGCCCTCCTCCCTATGTCCCTTTCATCAAGAATGTGCCTTCCTTGGTCTGTGGTTCTGCAGAAGCTTCCTGTTTTTTTCAAAACCAATTCATTTGTTGCTTCCTCCACGCTTTCAGCCTCCCAGGACACTTTATACACCACTCTTTGCCACCTATCATGATTATTTGCCTGTTAGTGTAGCTCATCTTCCAGACTTAGGTCCTTGAAGAAAGAAGCCATGTCTGATTAACACAGTGTTTCCTACAGCATCACCTAACGCAGGGTCTTCCATGCCTGAGAATCACAGCTGTCCATTACTGAGTAGTTACTGTGCACCCAGCATTGGGTACATGATGTATCTATACACTACAGACCTCATCTGTATATATTTCCTCCTTTAATCCTAACAATAGCCCTGAAAGGTACAGTGTCTCTGTTTACTAACTTGGAAATTAAGACTTAGATTAAAGCACTCATTCCAGGTCACGGAGACAATAAATCTAAGTGCAAATATTTGAACCCACATTACTCTGACTCAAAGAGCATGTCCTTAACCTTTTCACTCCAGGAGGCTGATCTCAAACTTAGCATGTGATATAATCACTTGGAGGGCTTGTTAAGACATATTGTTGAGCCCTATCCTACTTTCTGATTCAGATCTGGGGTGGGGCCAGGAATTACATTTCTAAGAAGCTCCCAGGTGATGCTGATGTTGCTGGTCCGGGAAGCACATTTTGAGAACCACTGCATACGCATCATCATTGACCAGTGAATAAATGGATGAATGATGGATCATTGGACTTAAAATTCCATAAGTCTGCTCTGCATGTTATACATTAGGCGCATTCATCTATTCAGTTATCATTCTTAAAAGATCAGGGTGAAAATTGAGTTTTATTCCAAATATCAGTTGTCACTGTCTCATAGTATTGCTTAAGTTTGAATTTGAGCTGACTTTTCCTATATTTTTAACCAAAAAAAAAAAATTTATCTTTTCCCTTTTCATATCTTAAAAATATTCAGTTCAAAATAATGTTAAAGGTAGTTTATCGCTTTCTCCCCTCTACGAGGGGATACTCCTGGGTATATATTTAACTCACAATAGGTATTTAATCCACAGTAGGTTGTTGGGTTTTAGTTCAAGGTATGAATTTCTCTCCAAACCAAAATGTATTCTAAAGGGATTATTTGTAAGCAACCTAAGAAGAGAGAAAGCTGTCTTGTGATTTTCATATTGTGATACATTCCCTAAGGAGCATGATTAAAGCAAATTTCCTTTTTTTCTGCTCTATTTCCCCTCTTAACAAAACAAGCCATGATATGAATTCAGCTATTATTGCAGAGTAAAGAGCGGAACCCCTTCGCTGTTGAGCACGTTTCACCTAATAGAGAACAAGTACAGCTGCGGCCAAGGGCAGTGCGCCCGCCCTTCCTGCTCTCCTCTCGGAGCCTGGAAATGGCCTGGATGCATGTCCATAGGTTAGAGCCCCACATTATTCTATAGAAACAGGGTGAGCTGAGTGTTATCCATAGGAAAGCAAGCACTGCAGGACGTTTCTAAGCACTCCTGTCCAGCATGGCTGATCACACGTTTACCAATTCAGAAGGCACAGTGATCAGAATCTTGCTGTGGACGTTGAAAGCCCATTGATGTAGAAGATGCTAGCAAATTAACGCCTTGTTTTTATTTCATCAGTGAGATAAACATCTTAATGGAATCTAAGAAGTAACTTTCTGTGTTAGTGATAATACACAGAAAAATAAATATCTATAAATCCTATCCTGTTTCGGTTCATTCTTAGGGTATTTTTCAAGGACTATGTTATTTTCTATTATTTTTGCCCATATCTCATCTTCCTGGCAATTTGAAAATTCTCTGAGAGTGGGGACCATGCCTTAGTCATCATTGTTAAATGTTTCTATCTCATGTGACCCTCACCCCCAACCCTACAGAGGCAAATTGACCTGCATTGGGCTAAATACAGGACCTTCACATAAGTCCCAATGATAGCATTAGGTAATTTAACATTCAGATCATCTTCTAGATAGTTCTAGATACTATATTTATATTGTATATTTAGTTTGCATTTGGGTTGTGTTCTTTTTACCTCTCGGGTAATGGGAATGCTAGTAATGCCTTACATTTATTTTTTTAATGTTTTTTATTGAATTTATTGGGGTTACATTTCTTAACTAAGGACTGAAAGTTAAATTTAACCAAATGGCTAAAATTAAACGGACAATCACAAACGTTAGTGAGAATGTGGAGCAATTGAAATTACATTGCTGGTGGGAGTGTAAACTGATGGAACTACTTTAGAAAACTGGCATTATCTACTAAAAATAATGTACTTCGGGGCCTATACCCAAGGATAATGAGTGTTCATGTAAAACTCACGTGCAAGAATGTTCATAGCAGTGTTATTCAGAATAGCCACAAAGTAAAACCAAACCAAATATCCATCAACAGTTGTATGGATAAATTAATTGTGTTATTGTTCATTCAATAGGATGCTATACAGCAATGAAAAAGAATTACCTATTGCTACATTGCAATAATATGGCTGAATCTTAAGAGCATGATGCTGAAAGAAAGCCATCATCACAGAGTATATAGCATATGATTTCCTTTACATGAGATTCATAATCAGCCAACTGTAATCTATGGTGATTGAGGTCAGAATACTGAGTACTGGTTCTGTTTTTGAGGAGATATGACCTGGAGTGGAACACAAAGGAGTCTGTTGGAATACTGAAAATGTTCTACACATTGATTTGGGTGGTTATTATATGTATGTATGTATACATATTTTAATGTTTATGGAGCGAATTTTAATGTACTTTATTGTAAGTTATTACCTCATTAAACCGTTTTTAACAATAACTGAAACTAAGTAGTTTAAGGAAAGGGAGGACTAGAGGCATAGAGCATATATGAAAGAAAACACAGCCTAAAATGATTCTTACTGACACAATTATTTAGAAGCACTTTAAAAGGAAAAGGACCATTGTAATGAGAGGTGCTTTTTCTGTTTATGTACATATCCAACTTTCTACTTTCTTCACCATTTCAAGCATATATTTCCAGCCCTAAGTATCAAGAAATTTCTTCTATGTAAAAACATAAAAAATGACTTTCTCCTTTTTCAAGGAAAGTGTTATTCACATTTGGAAGCTAGTTTGGGGAACTTGGGCTGAGAGCACTAGAAGCTCCCCAGAGTCAGCTAGGAATTCTAAGGATCAAACGCCAAAGAATTTTCCAGCAGTTTCACTGTTTTCACCCCAACCCGCCTTGCTTCTGTACAACATTTCTTTAAAAATTCAGTAGCATTAAAATGAATTTTTGAACATGTTAGTAATCATCACATATTATTGACGGCATTCTTGTTGATGATCAAAGTAGTAATGGAAGTAGATCTTTGGATAGCCGGCAATTGTCTATGGCATTGTTAGACTTGAACCTTCTCCCAACACTATATCTAGTATCTTATCATTTAACTAGCCTCTTCTTTAAGCCATCCCTACATTAGGTAGAATGGTCTAGGTTAGGCTGTGGTACAAAGAGACACTCAAAATTCCATCATTCCATGGCTTAAACTAATAGGAGTTTTGCTTTATTTTGTTTCTGCTGTCGAATAGTCCTGGGCAGATGTTCAGGTTGGTGGAATGGCTCTCCTCCAAGATGTCATTCAGAGACCCGTGCTGACAACAGCTTCGCAATCCTTAAATCTTCCTCCCAGCATTCCTAGCTGTGGACATCCCAGTCGTCCCCAAAGGAAACAGGGCAGGCCGAAGCCTGTGTAGAAAGGCTTTATGGGCCAAGCCTGGAAATGCTGCATGTTACTTGTGCTCACATTCCACTGGAGAGAACTTTGTCCGGTGGCCACACCTATTTTCAGGGGAGTCTGGAAAATATAGAAAGGCCAATGAATGTTTATGGACAGCGAGCAGCCTCAGCCACAAGAACACTTGCTCATCATCCCGAAAATCTGATATGTTCTTAGGCCTCTAATGACAAAGGGAATCATCACCGGCACCAAACTTTAATGGCTTGGGTGTGTGCAGAGAACACATACGCACATTTTCCAGAACAGCCTATTAGAGCAAATTGGAATGAAGTGGTTTTCAGCAGGAAAGAGCAGAGAGATGCTATAGAAATATATGGAATCTCAACACAGACCGTGTTTTAAAGACTCAGACTAATGGGAAATTGAAGGAGCTGGGCCAGCTTCCTTCTTGGCATACAATTACTGTGGCAGTGTCTTCTAAAAAGAAGAAGAGACCACATCAAGCAACGGAATGTCAGTCACCAGACTATAAAAGTGGAGGCTACAGACCCGAAGCTCCTGATGCTGTACATTACTGTGTACCAGGTTAAAAGCTATTTATTTGGCTAGCATTTTTTAGCTCCTACTATCGGTTTGGATGTGGGTTTATATTTTAAACAAGAGGAGATTTGTTACCTAAAAATTTGGGTAACAAAATCAAGATATGGTTCCTACCACAAGCTCCCTGGAGAATGCAGAAGTCAATTAAAGTCAATTATTATCTAATAAAGGCATATGATAAAGAGCTGTAGGCACCCAAAGGAGGAACATCTGAAAGTCAGATTTAGGGATTGAAACATGCTTTATTTATTTATTTATTTATTTATTTATTTATTTAAGAGGAGAAAGAAAATGAATCATCAATTTTATTGTTCCACTTATTTATGCATTCATAGATTGTTTCTTTTATGTGCCGTGACTGGGATCGCACCCACAACCTTGGCATATCAGGAGGATGCTCTAACCAACTGAGGTACCCAACCAGGACTGAAATGTGCTTCCTAGAAGAGCAGGCACAAGCTGCATTTTGAAGGGCCAACAAAGGAGAACAATAAGGACGTCAATGGGAACAACATGTGAAAAGGAAAAGGATAAAACTCCTTGGAGAGTTGGGAGATTGCACTGAGAGAAAAGAGTGAGTTGGAAGATTTGCTGGAGAAAAGAGTGAGAGAGAAAGAAGCCAACGGTGAAACCTGTGAAGTGGGCCAGGGCCAGATCCTGAAGGGTGTGTGCACCGGTTACCGAGTCTGGATTTACCCTGGATGTTCTGGGCAACCAGTGAAGATGCTGTTCTTGCATCAGTCTTTTCAGAAACTCCCTAACTCCCAGCTCCGCCACGCTCTGCAACTCGAGGTCAGCAACATGGATCCGTAAAGGAAAGGGCCTGGTCTTTTCCCCCACTCACACCACTTCTCAAACAGGATCGTTTTCAGCAAATCAGTTCACCTGTTAACGTATGAGTTGGTTTGTGAGTTAGATTACTTACACTGGGTGGCCATTGATAAGCATAATAAAAATATACTGTAATATAAAGCATAAGCAGGCATAGATTAGGCAGCCAAGAGACATAAGCAGATTCACCAGCCTTGCTCGTGTCACATAGACATGAATAAATGATCAAAAAGAGTAATAACAAAAGGAATGACACATTTTTAAAACCACAATAAAATATAAGAAATACCAATGGGATAAAATGATGGTATTGTAATCTTGGGCACTCTCCTGAAATGTGTGCTTCTCAGATTAGAGAGAAATTGACAAAGCTGGTGTCCTGGGCTCGGTCCTGTGACCCTAGTTAATATTTCCACTAATGACCTAAGGAAGTGAACCCAGTCGGTCAAGGATTCTGATGACAGAATTGCCTTACGTTAACAGAAAAAAATAATTTACCAGCTGAGCAAACATTAAGAATGCTGGGGAAGTGCGGTAGCCAGCTAAATTAATCTGAAATGTATCTGCATATTATAAAGTACATGGTTATGAATAATTTTAACAGTATTTATGTCAACTTGCCAAGGGCTTAAAAACAGTATACCTTGAACTCGGATTTTACATGAATGGATGCATTAATGCATAGTGAGTCGTGTATTGTATTTTGAAACAAGAAGCCAGAATCTCAACTTTAACATATTAGAATAGTTTTATGTAATGAAAAGGTGACAAGCAAAAATAGTAGTAGGCAAACCGCTGACACTCCCCCATTTGGGGTATTACACAGTCCATCTTTCTAGTTTGACATTTGCTGCAATTGGGAAAGCAGAACGATTCAGTGAAATGAGGGTGGACTTTCACATCCTGCCCCTCCCCTGCCAGTCAAATTAGCGTGGGCAAGTTACTCAATGGTTCTGAAACCCGGTTTCCTTCTCTGTGAAACAGAAACAAAAGTATGGTGTGGGAGCGTTGTGAGACTCAAATGAGGGTATGTGCATGTACGTATTACATCTACTCGGTAAAATGGTGGTGGTATTGGTGAGGAAGAGGAACAGTGCATGGGAAAGTCTGACAGCCGTGGGGCACCCAGCACGCTAGGCTCTGTCCAAGAGCAGTGTTACGGCCTCAGTGTTCACTCTTCTGGCACCCTCTCCTTATTTTTCAGTGTTTTGCAGACCTGCTACCTGGAGGCATGTAGCCTTGGCCTTGTGAAATGGAATATTTAGCGTTCACCCTCGTGCAGCACATAGTCGAGGGCAGCTGGGCAGACATAGGAGCAGGTAGCACTTAGGATAGTTTGTGTCAGAAGGGTGATGGCCAAGTGCATTGAGTGCAGAGAGGAAGAGATGCTAACTCAGCTGAGGAGCGTTACAGAAAAAGGTTCTCGGAAGAGAAAACCTTTGAGTGGAAACTTAAAAGGTGAGTAAGAGTTACCATTGTAGACAATAAGGGGAGGTCTTTCCAGGCAGAGGAAATGTGCAAAAATGTGGAGGTGGGTTTGCTCTGGTTTGGTTGGAGAATGGCAGCTCAGTGTGCCCAGAGCCTATGGTGCCTGCGGAGGGATATGGGCGAGCAGGCGATGGGCCACAGGTAGGCAGGGTTTTGGTGGGGGATTGTATATTTTAGACAAGAGGAGACAACATCCAACCCTGGCCAGATCCTGACCTTTCTACTTAACGGCTATCTGGTTTTAGGCAGAGCATTTTGTACCTGAGTGTTCTCCTCTATAAAAATGGAACAGTGGTGAAACCGTGCTCGCTTTAAATGTTTACTCTCTTTCCTCTCCTCGCCCAGCTTGGAACACATGATCAAGTGAAATAAAGCAGAGGGAAAACTCTCTTCTCTGGGAACTCAAGAGAGAGTGGTCCGCGGTGTGGGCCCCACTTCTCCTGAATCATTGCTGAGATAATTATTTGATTAAGGTATTCACCCACTGCAATGTTTTATACATTCCTAGAAAATCACCCTGAGGCACTGGTGTGCTCCACTGTCCTAGGTGACTTTTGCACCCGTGGCCAGAAAACATGTTATAGACCTGAGTTCTGAAGAGCAGAGTAGGGAGGAAACTTGGATTGCTTTCATTCTCTAAAAATGAGCATCTGAATAAAGGCTGCAGGGCATGTTTGTATAAAGGGGTTGAGATTATATCCCCACACCATAGTGAGGGATCATTTCTAACTGGAAATAAGATCCCATGCCGTCCAGGTTTAAAGGCTTCCAGTGTTTTCCCACTGCTTCTAAGATAAAACCTAATATCCTGAGCATGTCTACAACAACGCTGCTCCAGGATGTGCCCCAACCCATCTCTCTTGCCTCATCTCATACCACCCTTCTGCTTTTTCTCAGCAACCCAACTACACTGGCCTTCTGTGACCTGCCGTCTTGCCCTCCACCCCAGGGCCTTTGCACATGCTTCTCTCTCTGCTGGAGTACTCTCTCTCCATGCTCAGTAAATCATGCTCAGTCCTTCAGAAGAGAGCTTATGCACTGCTTCTTTGGAGAACATCTTCTCGGTTAGATTCCTTGGTAAATCATTCTCGCGTGGGACTATATGGCTTTCCTTCTGAGCACCTCGCTCAGTTTGTTGTTATGCCCTCACTGGTGTGAAAATGCCCACTGGACTTTCAGTTCTGTGAGGACAGAGACCCCCTTCATTTTACTCATTGCTACCCGCTTGTAGAAAATAAATATTTGAATGAATGGTTTGAGGGAGGAAGACAGAGCCTTTTCCTGGAAGAAAATGTAATAAACGTAGGATTGCAGTTTTTCTTTATGTCATTTACAAAGGAAAGAAAACACTTAAGAAAAATACAAAACTGCTCTCAAATTATTTGGTTGTAGAGTAATATGAAGAAGACCTTTTTCACTGGCCGGGGAAGCCAGATTGAACTAAGAGGATGAATAGCTTTGGCTTCACCACATGTAGTTCAAGTTGCGGCTAAGAGGTAGAATTTCAGGTTAGGAGGAATAAGTACAGAGAAGTGCCCTGTCATTTTGGCAGTTTGAGACATTGCTCCTTTATCTGGTAAATTGCATTTCTGCAGCCTGGGGAAAGCAGGGTCGTAAAGAGGGTCTAATATGCGCGATCGTTTCCTGGAACTTCGAGAATCAGAGGAGGAAGGTGGAGCAACAGAAATAAAATTAAGAAATAAACAAAGGGGACATTTATTTGACTGAAGACATTTTAAAGGACCTTGAAAAACAGAGGAGCTCCACAAGATGTTTATGTAATCGAATGTAATTTATCTGGGATTGAAAGGAATAATAATCAAAACAGTTTTCACTTAAGTGCATCTGGAGGCATATGAAATTAGAGTCGCGAAGGTGGCCTCTGCCTGCCTGTGTCCTTGGTGTTCTGTCCTTGGGCTGCAGACGGGAAACGTGTTTTGGAGAGCGGGCATGAAGCACAAAATTGTAAATGAACTTGACCATAATCAAAATGCCCCACAGTGTAACATCCTCTTTGTTTGGCAGGGAAAGGGCTCACCATTTGGGAACTCAGCAGTCCATTAAGTATTTTAATAATCATTGTTGACACACAAAGCATATGGCCTTTCAGAATTCACTGGGTCAAGTGTTGAAGTCTTCTTCTAGGTTTCTAAAATTACTTTACAGAAATTCAAACACCATTCAATTAGGGTACATTTCAAAGCATCGTAAGTCCTGAGCTTTGTGTCAGAAGCAAGTGAAATGTTTCTCCTAGGATAAAAGAATATCTCTGAATAACCAATTCTGTTAATGTAAAGGAAAAGGCATAATTCACATCCCACAAAAATATTAACTTACCTTTTTTAAAATATATTTTATTGATTTTTTTACAGAGAGGAAGGGAAAGGGATAGAGAGTTAGAAACATCGATCAGCTGCCTCCTGCACACCCTCGACTAGGGATGTGCCTGCAACCAAGGTACATGCCCTTGACCGGAATCGAACCTGGGACCCTTCAGTCCTCAGGCCGACGCTCTATCCACTGAGCCAAACCAGTTAGGGCTTAATTTACCTTTTGAAATGGCCTGGAAAATGTCTTCATTCAGTCACCAAATATGTATTCAGCACCTACGTTGTACCAGGTGGCCAGATGCTGATCATATAATGGTGATCGAGGTAGACATTGTCCTTGCCCCCAGGATCTGTCCTGTGAGAAAGAGCTATTATTACTCCCAACTCGCAGTTTCCTACCTGGTAACTGCCTCTGCGTGAATTAGCTGAGATGAATTAATATCTGGCTGACTTTCCCTGGTTAAAATATGATGTGATGATGCCTCAGATTGGAGGAAAGGGGTATTTTGATGTCATCATTCTTTATGTAGCTGCATTACATTTTAAAACAGACAATTTTGTTATCAAATAACATATAGAACTAGAGGCCCAATGCACGAAATTCTTGCAAGGGGCTTGGCCCTCGCAGCCCCGGCTTCGTCTGGAAGGTCGTCCTGAAGGTCATCCAGACGGACGTTCTGCTGTTCGGCCGTTTGGTCAATTTGCATATTATGCTTTTGTTATTATAGATAACATATAGAATAGATATTACTGAACCTTTTCCTGACCTTCACTCTGTCCCTGGATTACTAGATGGCTCAGGGATGGATGGAGAATTGCTTGTGTACGTACTCAATTAAAAAGACCTGAGCCCTGGCCAGGTGGCTCAGTTGATTGAAGTATCATGGAGTACACCAACATGTTGCGGGTTCCATCCCAGGTCAGGGTGCATACTGGAGGCTGCCGATCGATGTGTCTTTCTCACATCGATGTTTCTCCCTCTCTCTCCTTCCCTCTCTTTCTCTCCCCCTTCCTCTCTCTCTAAATTAAATAAAACATATCCTTGGGTGATATTTAAAAAATATTTTTTTAAGTTTATTAGTGGAGGTTGTTTTTCAGTCTGTATCACAATTACCTTTTGCGGTACTTTAAATTGGATTTTGGAACAAAAAAGGTATGAGTTGGTAAAAAAATAATGTCTGTTGTTAATAGGATTGTATCAATATTAATTTCTTTTTAAAAAAACCCACAAATGTAGCATGTTATGTAAGATGTTAACATTCAGGGAGGCCAGCTTCAAAGATCTATAGGAATCCAATGGGGGCAAAGGTTCTCCCCAGGCTACCCTGTGTGTTTCTGGACTTTTCCCCACTGTGGTCAGTTTGCAAATGGCTTGAGAGGAGAGGATTTTTTAATAATCGAATGAAAAATATAATTAGGATGGTGATTTTGCTCTGTAATCATAATGTCCGGTACTGTCGTTTTGGTCCTTTGGAGGCAAAGAATGGGTGTTGTAGGGTCTTCTTGGCTGCCTGGAATTTTCAAAGGTGTTTTCTTATATGAAAGAGATAAACCCAATATTAGTCTTTTCTAATGGGAAAATTTTAGCCACTTAAGAGTTTGATTGGCTCAAAGTGGTTCCTTTTACTCTCACAGGTACAAGCACAAGTACGCCTTGCCAAAAAAAGCTTTGACAAATTGAAGATGGACGTGTGTCAAAAAGTGGATCTCCTCGGAGCGAGCAGATGCAATCTCTTGTCTCATATGCTAGCAACATACCAGGTAACAAAGTGATGTCTGCTACCGTGAACCAAGAATGTTATGAGGTCTAGAAAACAGAAAAATGGTGTTTGAGCTAAAAGTATGGTTTGGGCATTATGAAGTTCTGAATGCCTTTCTCATAATTTACTTCCTACATCTCTCCCTTCTAGTGGACTACAGTTTAATCAAACCAAATATTGGCTATTCCCTATACATGCACTATAATGCCCCACTTCCCTGCATTGGCATAGGTGGTGATTCCCACCTGAGTGCCCTTCCCCCCTCCATTGTTGCCCTTCCAAATCCCACTTTGTTTGATGTACTGGACTGTGTCATATCCTTCAGAAAGGCTCCTGTGAAATCAGCACCGATCCTGTACGTCTGGCACAGTCGCTTACTCCTCAGGCTGTCATCATTTAATGCCCTTGGTTGTCTCCCACTAACCTCGGGTTAGTGCTGTGTGTCCATCAACAGTATCATGAGCACCAACCGAGTGTGGGAGGCCACCCGCTAGTGTTATTGGGAATATGAGAAATAATAAGATCAGATTCTCTGTCCCCAAAGGTTTAGGAAGAAAGTGAGAAAGTAAAATCTGACTATATTTTCTACACCTCAAGGACAGCACAGGGTGTGCTAAGTAAAATGAGTTCTATAAAATCTGACCGGTGTTTGAAGAGGGAGAAAATGAATCAGTTGAGGGATCAGAAAAGCATAGTTAACAATTCATGCTGGGTTTTGGAAGGTGGATCTGGAATGAGTACAAAGTCAATGGAGAGAAGAATGTCCCTGGTGGTAGAGCACCTAAGCCACCGGCATCAGCGTGTTTGGGGGAACAGGCAGGCACTGAGTTTGGCTGACATACAGGGGTTCAGTAGGGCCATAATGGAAAAGGCGTCTGCCAGGGAATCATATTTTGGAGGACCTTGACAGCCACAGGTGGCACATTTCTCTGGGGCCCATGACTAGAACTCGGCATTCGAAACTTTAATAGTTTTACTGTCTTTCTTTACAGACCACTCTGCTTCATTTTTGGGAGAAAACTTCTCACACTATGGCAGCCATCCATGAGAGCTTCAAAGGTTATCAGCCATATGAATTCACTACATTGAAGGTATGAAAGCCAGAGAGGCCATTAGAAAATCTTACGGAAAGTCAAGCCTCTTTATTCTAACAGACCCCAAAAGCAAAGTGAGAACTATGCCCCCCAGCAGAGACTTAAAAAAAAAAATCCTCATCCAAGGATATGTTTGTTGATTTTAGAGAGAGGAAGCGGGGGAGAGAGAGAGAGAGAGAGAGAGAGGAGAGAGAGAGAGAGATGGAGAGAAACATCGATGTGAGAGAGAAACACGGGTCTTTTACCTCCCATATGTGCCCCAACCAGGGATCTAACCTCAAACTAGGTATGTACCCTGACCAAGAATTGAACCTACAACCTTTTGGCATATGGGCTTATGCTTCTACCAACTGAGACACCCAGCCAGGGCCCCCAGTGGAGTCTTTTTACTGCATCAGTATTCAAAGCTAGAACAATCCAAATACACAGGTTGAACCTTGGGGGGTACATGTTACTAGGAGACGAATTGTGGTGAACTCCAGCCTGAGGCTGGGTCCTGCTCCTTTCAAATGCTGGTTTGACATGGCTAAGGGGAAGAGTGTACAAGTCTAGTACACTCTGTTACTTTTTAATTATTAAATTCAGAAATGCTCACTTGAGAAAGTATTTTTTCTCCCTTACTTCTGGCAAATAACATTTTATTCTGTGAGTACCATCCAGTGCAGAAGTGGATTTTATCCTAAGACTGTAGTAATATTCTCTAATTGAAAAAGCAACATCAAACGCAATGATTTCTCAACTCAGAAGGGATACATGCACATGTCTGGTTTCCAGTTTTGCAGCTGAATGTGGCATCATTTTGCTCTCTAATGGTTGCTGAGGGTGAGTGCATGGCAAGATAAGAAAATTATTTGGGTTCCACAAGGATTTGAAGAATGGTGAGCGGACACTGGGTTGCCAGGTCTTATCATTAAAAAGAAAATACCAGGAAAGAACTAGTTCAAGTTCACCTTGACATTACCTTCTTTCTGATATTTCAGGCAATTTGCGTCTCATCATCTTTCTTACTAACAAACATTAAAAAGCTATTTTTCCCCATTGAACGCGTCTTTGATTTAAGATGTTTGTAATGTCATTGCATCTACAAAAATACTAAGACAGAAACCCTTTAAGTCCTTGGCCCTTTAAAGGAAAGTCCCAAGGGGAACCCAAGACAGTCTACTCACCTTGTGATGTACCTGACCTAACACCAGACAGGACCCCTGGCCATGGGGTTGGCTCCTCACAATCCCTCTGTCAGCAGGTCACTTGCTCCCTAACAGGCTGCATGAATGGATTCAGAATGTGCCTTTACTTCTGTCAGCTGGCCTATGAGCACTTGAGGAGAGGTACCTTTCATTTTCACACAGTGAACCCACAGCCTTCCTCAGCACATTGCAGTGTTGCCCCTGTGGGTAAGGACTGAAGCAGTTATCCCGACCAAGGCCTATTGATTAAAATTAGAAAAAGAAAAGAGAGGAACATAGTTATAAAGAATAAAGTGACAATAAATACGTACCTATCAATAACACTTTACATGTAAATGGCTTAAATGGTCCAATCAAAAGACATGGGGTGGCTGAATGGATAAGAAACTAAGACCCTTACATATGATGTCTACAAGAGACCCACCTCAGCACAAAAGACTCAGACTAAAAGTAAAAGGGTAGAAAAAGATCTTTTATGCAAATGGAAATGAATATAAAAAGTTGGGTAGCAATTCCTTTATCTGACAAAAACAGACTTTAAAACAAAGACCATAATAAGAGACAAAGAAGGACACTATATAATGATAAAGGGAGCAATCCAACAAGAGGATATAATCCTTGTAAACATTTATGCACCCAACATAGGAGCACTAAATATATAAAGCAAACCCTGATGGACATAAAGGGAGAGGTCAACAGTAACGCAGTCATAGTAGGGGATTTTAACACCACATTGACATCAATGGCTAGATCTTCAGACAGAAAATCAATAAGGAGCCAGCAGCCTTAAATGACACACTAGATCAGATGGATTTAATTGATATCTTTAGATTGATTAAAACTAGTACAACTCACCCTATTTATATTTCTTACACAGGCCTGAGCAGAATCCTATGGATTATTCTTTGATAAAGCAGAGAGGGAATGAATGTGCATCAGATTTTATTTTATGCTGCATACAACTTCAGAGGTTGTCTTTTGAAAGACTATTGTGCGTAACACAAATCAGCCAGGTAGAAGATAAAGTGATGCCTACCCCAAATACGACTTAAAAGAAGCTCAGGTGTGAGTTAATTGCATATAAAGAACAATATGAAATTGAATTTGTGCCACAAGAATGGAAGAATCCTTCTGTGTTTCCCTGGCCTCCTGTGCAGAGGGAAATATGGCTTCTGAATTTTTGCCATGATATTTAATTCTGCTGAGAGGATCAAGCTGATTATGTTAGAGGACTTCTGGGCAGGGAATTTAGTGAAAGTTTGATGGCAATGGTTCAGGACATAATTGCAAATATTTTGGGTAGATGACTCTCCATTGCCTTTCACATCCCCGGAGCCTTCCTTAAATTATGGGTTAAGTGCCAGATTATGGTTTACTTGTAATACAAACTCAGTAGCAGTAATACATCTGTTAAGGTGTAATATGATTATGGTAATATCAAGAATGTTAAGTGTCCAGAAATCAACCAAATAAACTATGCTTTTATTACCTCTCTTGAATGCTATTCATTTAGACTCTCAAGCTAATGGCTAATTATTTTTATATGGATTCAAACCTGTATAATAGAATCCTGTTATTCCACAGCCCATCATTGCATAGACAGAGGTCCGTGCATTTCCTATTGTATGTCATGAAACATGAAAATGAAAACCATCAGTACCTTCTATATCGCCACCAAGCCTGAGGATATTACCTGACTTACTAACTCTCTTGCACTAACATATTTTTTAAACACATGCCTTATAGTTAGATTTTGATTTGATCAAGTCATCTTTTAATGTATGTAATTTTCTTCTGAAGGGCAGTGTATTTCCATAATGGATACTTTGACATTTAAATAGATATTTTCACGATTTATTTGTTCTCTGGATTTACCTAAGTAAATAGTCCCTTAACTGCCTTTTGGGTCTCTGGCTAGACAGAAGACATTGTCTTTGGAGAGGTTTGCCAGGCTCGGTTAATGAAAAGCGACCCATTTGTTTTCTTTGCTGCGGGGTGTATTCTGAGTGTGTTGATAATTGTGCCACCGCAGCTGTATTTCCTGACTGTTAGTTTTATGCTTGATGAAGGATGATAATTAATGTGTTAAACACTCAGTGCATCCTGTTTGGAGGGAAGAGTCTTTTGCTGCAGAATTGCAAGGATGTAACTCAGGCCCCAGAAGTTTGTTTTATTGCTAATGAGCCTTTCTCTAGAAAATAGGTATAGTTCTTTTTCAAAATCATTTTATTATACACGTGAATTGAAAAATACCCATGTCACTATCTTGACATTTTATAAATATTTTGTGGTAATGGTGTGTGTGTGTGTGTGTGTGTGTGAGAGAGAGAGAGAGAGAGAGAGAGAGAGAGAGAGAGAGAGAAAGGGAGGTAGGGAGAGAGAGAGAGGGAATTGCTTTTACTTGGGCCTGGTGCAATTCTATTGACTCTACTTTTCGTGACATAGTCTTTTCATTTTAATTTATGATTTTTGTAGAATGTTAACTTCATGGCAAATTTAGCATTGAAATTCAATATTACAAAATTTTGTGATCTAATTATTTTAACAGCTCAAATTTAAAGTAGAGAGACTATTTCTAAGTGATTTCCAATAAAAGAAGCAATGCTATAATTTCACATTTTCAAACAATAAATATTTATTGACTCATTAACATGCTACAAAGCATATGCATTTTTGCATGCGTTATCATTAATGTGCTAATTTTATACCGATTCTGAGTCATCTGGAAATGTCTCTCACATGGTAGAAATTACCAAGTCATAGGGACAGGGGCGGAATGTTCCTAGCCTATCTTGAAAGCACTGTCCCTTTTTTAGAGAAAGTGATTTAGACTTAGAGTTTAAAGCATTATTTAAAAATCTAAATGAAATGCTGTCTGTAAGAAAGCAGTACCATCTTCAGTTACCAACCCTCAGATGTGGTCATGTTTATCTCATCCTTCCAGGATGTCATTTGCTTGCAAATGTCCCCATGAATCCAGAACAGACATGGGAGGGGTGGGGGTTGGGACATCAGAAGTAGTGGCTTTTCTCCGGAAATTCTAAAATCCTGTTTGTGTCAGTGGCCTTGTGGTCCTTATGTGGCATGCTGGCATGCGGTTGAGTTCAATGTCAGCAGGAGGAGTGAGCACGAGACCCTTTGAAGAAGCAGCACTCATTCAGAGCTGGCAGAAGAGAAGGCATGTCTTCTGCACTTGTATTTGCAAGGAGACCAGAGTGGCTGTATTTAATGAAAATGCCTGGTAGCAGAGTGTCTGCCTATGATGTGCCCATTCCAGTGATTTGGAAGGAAAGCCAGGTTTTTTATTCTGGACACAGGGAGCCAGCAGACCTGGCTTTAAATCCAGCATGTCACTTTCCAGTTGTGTGGTGGTGGTGTTTGCAGTAACGGTGTCAGCCATGGTGGTGGCACCAGCAGTCCCAGTGGGGGTAATAGGGATGGATTATCAGGAATGCTGTAATCGCAAGCACGTCAAACTCGCGGCCCGTGGGCCACATGCCTCATTTATTTGACCAGTGTTAGCCTTTGGGTTTGACATGCTTGCTGTAATGGGTCCAGAAGGCAGCCATTGGCAGTATCATATCAACGTAGAAGTGCTTGTTGAGGTTGCCAGGTTCCGTAGCCCTGGCAAAGCTTAAGTTACTTTCTTACTCATCATCTTCACCCTGGGTGATTGGCATCGCAGTGAGTTTCACAGGCAAAGCTGTGAATGGCAGTGGGATAGGAGACATCTCAGACCTCGCCCAGGTAACCCAACCCACTCCCTCCCCGACTCCCAAGATGCTCCAGCAGCTCCTTCCCAACCCTTTCCTTCAGCCCTGCAGGCCAGTCTGGGCTCATCTAATACCCACGGGGATAGGAGAGGGGAGGGGAGAGGGCAGGCCCGCAAATAAGAAAGGAAGGAGCGCTCCCACCCCTGCAACAGGGTTTAGTCTAAAAATGCAGTTGGGCTTTGCAGCAGACTCTTGGTGTGTGCCAGATTTTGAACTCTGAGGAAACCTGAATGTGAAAACCTAACTCTGAGCATGTTCAAAAATAACCACTGAAACAGATGTGCCACTGTTCCCTCCTGTCTCCTGGGGTCTGAGACGTAGCGCTGTCATGTGGAACATCATTCCGGAGACCAGAATGCTTTTAGCTTTCACAATCCAGAAATCCTCTTCTTCTAAATTTTGTTTTTCTCAGATTCGTATGCCTAACAGCCTTCTTCCACCCACCTCCACATTTCTCAGTTAATCACTTGAACATTTACCGACAAGCCACATGGCTCTGTAGTTACTTGCTTTGAAAATAAAGCCATAATCGTTTTTATGAAAATTGGGTAAATATCTCTGCAATGCTGTTTTCGTTGCCAGTCCCAACATGGCAATTACTCATGGCCGGCATCCAGGAGATCCTTTCAGACTTTCAAGTTTTCGCTCAGTGTCATTACTTTACACAGCATTTACAGAGCGATTTTTTTTTTTTTCTTACCTAAGCTGCTCCGGGCCAGCTCATTGCAAACAGCAAACTGGGATGCATCCAGGTCACTGGGAGAGAAGTGGTTAGAGGGGTTGACCACGTCCACCGCTGACCTCTGAGGTGGGCAAGCCAGAGTCATCATTCATCCAGCTGGTCATTGTTCGTCCAGCCCTTATGATGACGGATGTTTGTCCTTCTGGGCAGCTGGTCCCTCGGGTTCTCCTCACCATTGGAGTTCTTCTCCATCCCTCTCCTCTTCTCATTCCTTAAGTCTTCGTCAAGGGGAAAGGAAAAACTTACCATTGTGTGTGTGGGTGGTTCCTTTATGCCAAGCACTCTGCTACGGGTGAGGTGTGGTAATATCTAGGAGAGTTTGTCATGCTATGCGTGGCTCTAATGTACCAAGGTTGGGGATTCTAGTTAATTATACTATTAGGTTCGGCATTGGCATGTAGAAAGTGAAGTGCATATGTTATAGTTAGCCCTCAAAATAACCTTGGGAAGATGGGCATCCTCATCGTGTTTGCATGTTTCCAAGTGGAAATCGAAGCTCAGAAAGGTCTAGTAATTTGCCCAAGGCCACACGTCCAGGATGTGGGAGGTCTGGGACAGGCATGCTCTCTGCCATGTGGCATTTCTTCCAGGTGGCACTTCTGGCCATGAGGCAGGAGAGCAGGAGAAAGCAGAAGTGCCATCTTTAAAAGGTACAGATGTAAGGCCCTGGCCTGGTAGCTCAGTTGGTTAGAGCATCCTCCCGATCCATCAAGGTTATGTGATCAATCCCTGTCAGAAACCACCAATGAATGCATAAATAGGCAGAATAACAAATTGATGTTTCTCTCCCTTTCCCCCCCTCTATAATCAATAAATAAAAATTAAAAAAAAATACAGCTACAACCTTCCAATTAAAAATAACACTTTGAAGTGTTTGCTTGTAGGCGAAAGCCTGTTTTACTTGTCAGCCCCTCAGACACCTGGGAACCTATGGTCTTCCCTTTAGAGTTTGGAAAGAGACCAGAGTGGCTGTATTTGTAAAGACACCAGAGTGGCTCTAGATCTCCTTGGCACTTCATATGAAAAGGGAGTTCGGTAAATGTTCTTGGCTTGGCTATTTAATACTAGTTCTTAACCCGTCGTAGAATTTGAAAGACCTGGACTCAAATATTGCTTCTACCTGTTAGTGGTTGAATGGCCTTAAGCACATTACTTCACCTCTCTGAGTCTTCATTTTCATATTGGGAAACCAGGAAAACACTGCTTGTCTGGGTTTTGTGAGATGTGTAAATCATGCAGTGCAGTACCTGACACAGGAAGAACCCTTATGACATCTAATTCCTTTGAGATTTTTAAGTCATTGAAAAGAAAGCACCTTTTAAGTGCTTCCCATGAGCTTGGTACTGTGTGGAAGCATTATTTCAGTTCATCCTCACAATGTCCCAGGAAAGGTGGACTTGATATTAGTCCCATTGTTCTGATGGGTAAACAGAGGCCCCAAGAGGGGATACTATTTTCCATGTCACCGTACTACATAATCCACTGCCAAAGTCCATCTCTTTCCAGGACACTAGGATGCCTTCCCAGTACCACTTTTCCTTCTTATGTTAAAGAATAAGATTATATAATTTACAGTTGTGTTTATTTTTCTCTCATTTTACTCCTTAATATTTGTTCTATAGTACAACTTGAGAGTACCTTCTGGCCCTAGATTTATAGTGCTCCGCATATAGTGTCTTCCTAAATGTATAACTTTATAACTGCATGGCTGGGGAGGACGCGGGCTTCATGTCCAGGAATTGCGCGGCTCGTGCACATCATGTCCTCTGCTTTTGATTCCTCATGTGCTACCAATTATATAAACACAAACACACACACACACAACTGTGTCCAACATCTTTTCACCATGCCTCACTATTTTGAGCACTTTCATTTCCTTTTATGGACAATATTTGGCACCTTCATGTGCATACCAGTGTAATTAATGGGAAGGAGCCTAAGAAAATTAAACGTCGTCATTAAAGATTAGAGAAAATGTTATCCAATTGTTAAAGGCAAACGTTACATTTGGGTCAGATATTAGGGCTGGCTGCCGGCCTGTTGTCTGTGAAATTTGTTTGCTGGGTCGTTTTGCTTTCATTCAGATGACCGTGGCTCTGGCTTTTTTATTTTCCTAATCTAGGAAGTAGTAACTCCCGTTATTATATGAAGCTGTTTCCTTTCTAAGACACTTCTGCAAGCCCGGGCTGTGCGTTCCCTCTGTCACGCTGATCTTATATATCATGTGTGTGCTTCCTGAAACCATTTAAGCATTGATGGAAACTATTAGCATGTCAGTGCAGCCTTCACAGAGAAAGGTTGCTTAGTCCAAAAACATTCTTTCCCCCTCAGAGAACTTTTCCGTTTCAGATGATGCTGTATGGCTGCTAATAGTAGTGATTTTCACGAACAATTATAATGGAGGACCTAGTGGGTTTGGGGGTTAGATTCAGAATGCTTTGACATTTCATCTCTGGGCGTGGATTTGAATGTGGCTTCCATCAGCCGGTGATACAAAATAGTTCCATCTGATGGCTGCCTCATCTGTACCGTCAGCCAGGCCTCTTGAGGTTCATTTTGCCCGAGCAGGTGTGCATGTCACGGAGAAAATGCTGTCACCTCTGACTTTCACGGATGCTACAGGGTTAAGTGTTTTCAGCTGAGTTGTGGACTTTAATCTAGAGAATTCACCCCCACCCCAGCCCCCAGTTAGGTTTTACTTAAACCGTGGGGAGAGGTCCATTGTGTAGAGTATCCTGTACCTAACAGTCACATCCAGGGGCTGATTTTGAGAGAGGAAAGAGGACATGATTTGTCCTCAGTGATGTTTCAGAGTTTCTCTAAGCCTCTTTATCTCTTCAATGTATACCATCTTTGTGAGAAACAAGTTCCATATGTGTTGTTGTGGGGGTTTTCCCTGCTATGTAGAGGAGTATTTAGCCTAGTTTGATCTAAAAACTCTTTCTTTAAGAGATGCCCCTTGAAAATGTTCTAAAGTGGATTGTGGTGATGGTTGCACAACTCCGTGACTTTGCTAAAAATCATTTAACTGTATGCTTTAAAGGGGTGAATTCTAAGGTATGTGAATGATATCTCAGAAAAGCTGATATGTGTGTGTGCATACACATGCTATCCCCTTGGTTCGAAATTCTAATATTTAATAAACAAGCTCAGTATTATTTTTTGCTTTATAAACTTTTCTATATTATTCTCCTGAGCCTTTGCATTTCCTGTCTAAAGCTCTAACTTTTGCAGTTTAACCTTCTGCACATTAATTTATCAATCAACAAGTATATATTTAGCATCTCTTTTAAGTGGCAACAGCCAGGTTATGAAAAGGACAATGGTAATAGTAGGACGAGAGGAGCATTTGTCACAGGAATTATTAATAATAAATTAAAGTAGCAATTGGAATGGCGGCCATTCTGTCGGTGAAGCACAATAGTGATTTAACTGTGATTGTGGTGACAGGGAGCCGACAATTGAGTCCCTGCTAATGGCTCAACAGGGGAAGGGGCTGAAAAGAAGGAAGGAGTGGTTTACATTACAAAGGGATTGTCTGAGAGCTGTTCAAGTGTGGTTCTGAGGGGAGGTCAGGCCTGAGACAGAGGGGGTGATGACCGTGGAGCTGTCAAGGGCATCTCAGGGGCTTAGGGGAGCGCCGTGGCAGCTGGACACAGCCTGGCGGGAAGCAGCCGTGTCCTGGCCCTGCCTAGTTCTGACTGATAAAAAGGAAATGCAATGAGAAGATAATTGAGGGAAACCGGAGGCCTGGGCAAGTGTCACAGAAATGAAAGGGGAGTCTTGGAGCCATTGGAACCTTCACTGGAAAACTGGCTTCACTTTGACCAGGGTTGGACCACTCTTTATGGGAGTGAAACTGCAGTAAGGGGTGAGTGTGTGTGTGTGTGTGTGTGTGTGTGTGTGTGTGTGTGTGTGTGTGAATAAAATGCTGTGATTGGCAGATCTATTGAAGAGCAAGTCCTTGACATCTTTTGAACTCCTCCTTAAGGTTGCACATTTCCAAAATACACACACACACACACACACACACACACACACACACACACACACACATATACGCACACACATACACGTGCCTCACTTTTACCAGATGTTAATGAAAACAAAGCATCTAGACAACAGTCCATATTCCACTTGGCACATTGTGCCAGTGCTGTTCTTTATAGCATTTCCCCCTCCAGCCAAGGATCATGGGTCCCATTTAGTTGGCATGCATTAGAGAGACAGAAAGAGCCCAAGAATATGATGAAACTAATGAGGCAAAATGTTAAATATTGATGAATGGGGTAAAGGCATGTTCTCCCTGTGCGACCCCTGCTGACCTCTTTATCCCGGTCTCATAAGTCTTGTACTCTCGCACACTATACGCCAGCCCAGTGGCATTCTCTTTGTTCCTCAGACAAGCCAAGCTATTCCTACCTTTCAGCCTCTGCACTGGGGGCCCCCTCTTCTCCCTGAGCTGCACTTGGCCGGCTTTTACGTGTCATTTAGCTCTCAGTTGAAATGTCACTTCCAAGAGAGGACATTCCTGTGAACTGAAGTAATGATCCAATCACTTTCTATCCCCCTTTTTTAATTATCTGCCTAGGCCCATCATTAGCTGATAATTTTGTCTCTCTCATTTACCAATGAGACATCCAAAACAGCACCTAGGTACTGTAAGACTATTTGTTGACTGAGTGTACTAATCTAAATGCCTAGAAATAGGGAGTCATTGCAAATGATGGCAATCCATGTGGTTTGTGCGTGAAAATGAAATGCTTCAGATCTTTAATCAGGGACACATATTCAATGAGAAAATCTTGGCTCTATATTAGAATAATGGTGAATAAATGTACTTTTATTTATTTTAATTTAATATTAAATGTTTAAGACATATAAAATCTTTTGTATATTCTCCGCTATAATAAAGAATGTTTTTTAATATGAAATACTGATACAAATTATATTGGTTAAGAGGACATCTCTGTCTATAATCTATGTATTGTATACAGAGATTCCAAGTATATAAATAGTTTTAACATAAAAAAAAGGAAATACATGAAAATAATAACTCATTATTTGGGGGGAAATGAAATTATGAGTAATTTTTCCTTTTTAAAGTATTATACAGAATAGATATGATCAAACATTAATAAAACTGTAAATGCAGTCTGGACATGCAAGGACTTTCTTGAATTTGGTTTGCTTATTGCATGAAGTTTTATGGTAAACATCACTCATCTGGGTGACATACTTTCAGGGTGGACAGATAAGTAGAAAGAGCTCTTTGGCTCAGAAGCAGAATGAACAAAGATAGGAAGGGACTGACTAGGACATAGGAGACCCGCCTAATTGAATGGAAAGCTCGCCTTTGGGGGCTAGTGGGAAGTGACTTGGGCGAGTGAGATAGGATCAATGTAAGAAGATCTTTAAAAGTGGACTGAGAGGTTTAGACTAGCAGTGGGAAAGTATAAGGAACTACTATCTGTTCTTGAGAAAAGAGGGCAACATGATGGCCTGGGAGTTTTAGGAAGATGATTCTGTGCAGGGAGTGAACCAGAGATGGCAGTGAGGAGGGTGACACCAGTGCCCACCTGGTATTCACGGCAGACACCAGTCAGCCACAGCTCTGCTCTGCCCAGACTCGGGAGGCCACCCTCATCCAGCCCTGTCAGTGGTCATCACCGGCCAGGGCTGGCATGTGACACTCAGTTGTCTCCTTCCCTGCGTGCTGTCACACTGCAGAGGGGAAAGCTGGGGAGAGGGAAGACAGGACAGGCAACGGGAAGGCCCACGGGATGCGTAGTCCTGAGAATATACGAGGGATAAGTAAGTATCTTGAGAAGTTCCTTTTGTGTTTCTAGGTTTGTATTTTAATTAGGGCCAGAAATAGAGATCTTTTTTTGTGTAACTCCGTTATTCAGTTGTTAGAGAAATGTTCTGCCTTTTCAGGCTTTGTCACTGGTGGGCCGTTTTTAGGCCGTTGCTTTTTTTTAAAAGTCTTTCCTTAAATATTTAATAAACCTTGAGGACAGTCGCTCCAAGAAATGATGCGTCATAAAAAGACTCTCCCCCATTTTTCATCTACAAAGATTCAAATGCACCTGCTCTGTCCACTCGTGGGGGTTAACTTGTCAGATTATGCTCAGCCACTATTTCTGTTCTGTGTTGTTGTTGTGTTTTTAAAGGTTTTGTTTTCTCTTGTTGTTTTTCTAAAAGCTGTTTTTAGATTGCAGAATAGCAAACAGAATTACAAATGAAATGAAGTCATCTCATCTTTGGGGGAGAAAAGACTTCTATGCCGTCAGTGTGTGGGCTGCTGCAGAGCAGAATGTTTATCTTAGCTGCATGTTAAAGATGGGAAATAAAGTTAGCAATAGCCAAAGGCCTCCTTTTGAATAATTTATCACAAAGGGGAAAACATAAATCTAGTGGCAAAACTACTTTCCTTTAAAGGCTAGCGTTTCTTGGATGGGTCGGCGAACATATAAAATGTCATTTCTGCCCACTTGCTTGGTTCCAGGTAACCTCCCCAAATTTCTAAGTCAAGGTTTGGTTGCTGGGACCACTGGCAGTTGACTTTTCTTATGGGTGATCTTTCTTCTGTTCTTTTTTCCTCTTTATTACCTATGGTTCCTGATCAAGAGTTTACAAGACCCTGTGAAAAAACTGGCTGAGAAGGAAGAAAGAAAGAAGGTTGCCCGGCAGGAGCGCGCCGAGGCCACAGCGGAGGAGCCCAGCCAGTAAGTCAGGGGCTGCTGGTCTGGACAAAAATCTTCGTTCCCACAGCTGAGGGCAGCGCAGTCTGGCTGACCACGTCTCTCGGGGCCTCATACGCAGAGTAATGGCTTTACTCCCTCACTTCTCAGAGGAGATGTGTTAATATGGAGACCAACCCCAGCACATATTGCTACCAGACCAGGACTCCCCCCAGTAAGAGAGCCATGGAAGGGACACAGTTGTGAGGCGTTTAGTGGGGCAGGAAAGGGTAGTGTCCCCTCGGCTGCCTGGCTCTCTGTCTTGTGGTCTCGGCCCCAGCTTTCTGCTGGCCCTTTTGTCACCATCACTTACAAGATCCTGTCCTAGATAGGAAATCCCCTGGCTTTGGTCTCAAGGAAGGAAATAACCTATGAAATTGCGTGGTAACTCATCTGGTACTTAGGTGTTATCATCCGAAAGTGCTAGGTGTTGACATTTTGTTTGCCACCCTTCAGCCCTGCTGTTTTCTTCTGCGGGGTGGGGAGACAGGAAGTGACTGCTCCATCCTCCGTTCTCGCCTCTTTGCAGAAAAGGTGCCTCCAGTCATTTTAAAATAAGGAGAGAAACAGTCAACCTAATTGGTGCAAACCTTCTCCCACAGCATGGAGAAGGTTTACATGTGAACCTATGTCTTTTTCTACTGACATGTCATAGCCTGCAGGAGCGGCATTAACCTTGAACGGGCTGACCTAGGAAACCAAAATAGATCTCCCTCCCACTTGCTGTTCCTTTTCCACACAAAAGAAATTTAGATGACAACCTTATGGCAAAGCAGCCTTATATTTTTTCTGTGTTTCTAAATAAAGTTTCAAATATATCCATGTACATAGATATATTAGTCCCACTCAAATACTTGCTGCCAATTTTAGCTCCCCCCTCCTTTTTTTTTTTTTTTAAGCAAATGCTAGAAAATTTTGTTAGTGCAGAAGGAAAGCAGGTTTTCACTGTAGAGAGGCTACAAAATGTGATTTCAAGGTAGTACAGTTGACGATATTGGGGGGAAGCAGTTTAACCTATTCCTAGTAATAAAAACAATGCTAGCTGCCAGTTAGTGAGCACCTACTCTGTGCCAAGCCCACTGACAGGAGCTTTATTTATGACATCTCAACCCATCCTCACGGTAACCCTCCATGTAATCAGTGTAGCCGTTTCCCCAGCCTGCGAATGATGGCAGTGAGGCCGAGAGGCTAAGCGACTGCCCACCGTGGTGCAGAAAGAGGCAGAGGCTGGAGTGGGTCTGGCACCTTCTTTCACCATATCTGCTGCTACAGTCCAAATAAAGCATTATCTTCACTCAGAAGGGAGCTACCCAAGAGCATCTCAAGTAGTTTTAGTTAACTTCAGAGTTCTGCTTTCTTTTAGTACTTCATCCTTAAAATCTCAAATGTATAACCCAGAAACTATTTTAAATGACAATGAAAATTTAATAAGATTTTTTTTTTCCAGAAAGAGCAGGCAAAGGTGAACCACTGCAGTAGGAGGGAGGTTCGGAGGCGCCCGCTGGGTCTCAGGGTGGGGATGTGTGTCTGCCATGCTCTTACCCATGTATGGTGAGAGCTGAGTTGGCAACAGTCATCGATCTGCATTTGAGCGTGACCCAGCTCTCAGCCTCCTGTAATTTAACTAATCTACTGAGGTGTCCTTCCTGGGACACCAGGAATCAGGATAAACACTTGCTTGCCCATTGGGGTTTTTTTAGCTATGTTTTTGAAAGTGATATCTTACTTGTACCTAACTAACCACCTGGATAGTTTCAGAATATGTGCCTTGTGATGAAGCCAGATTCAGATGTTAAGATGCTACTAACCAGCCTTGGGACAGGAGAAAGCCAGCAAATGTATTTCTCCTTCAAAAAGTATGCAGCCAGCAAATGACTATACATTCGTGTGTGTGTGTGTGTGTGTGTGTGTGTGTGTGTGTGTGTGTGTGTGTGTTAAGTACAGTAATTTGTATTGTATAGAATATCTGGCTGTATCATAAATATAACATTTTCAGAACTAGATACTAAACTTTTTTTTTTCTTTCAAGGTTAATTTCATTAGAAGAAGAAAACCAGCACAAGGAGTCCTCTAATTTTAAGAGTAAGTTTTAAATTTTACTTAGAATTGATTCTGAAATACTACTGCTCAACAGCCAACTCCTTATCTTCTTTGGCCAACTCCTCCTAGGCCTTGCTTCTTGTCCAGTTGAGAAAATTGTGTATGAATATGCTTTCAGTTTTAACTTTCCATAGCTCAATGAGGTCGGCCCAGAAGTGTTATTGAGAGACTGTATATTTTGAACCAAAAATGGCATCCTTAATCACTATGGCAGCAGCCCATCAGAGGAGCGTCCACAATTGAGATATGGCAGAGAGCTATTTCTTTTACAACAGGTGACATCATTTCTGCTATTACCGTTACTAGAGCTAACTGCCAGTTGGGCTGTAGAGACAGTTTTAATAAGATCACATCGGGAGAGTATGGCTTTCACTGTGTTATGGGGTGGGTGGTGGGCATTGTTGGGAACAGGGGGAGAGCCCGACACTGCCTTCCAGGTGATTCCTGGGCTCTTCTACAGTGAGTGCCAGATCCCTCAGTGTACCGACTCTCCTGTGGTTGGAAAAGGGACCAGAGCATTGGTGGATGATAGGTATCCTGTGCCCTGGGTGGCTCATCAGCTCTCCCTATTTCCTGCCATTACTGCCCGTTCATTCATTGGCTCATTTTCTCCTTAAGGAGTAGAGGGAATGGCACACTGCGGTAGAATTAAGGTGATGTAATGCTGAGACTTCCGCTGGGACTCAGAGATGCAAGGGAAAGTTTTACAGGTTATAGGAAGAGAACTGAAATTGCCCAACCCTCTGATCAGCCTGGCCCTCCCAGCGATGTATCTACATCTTCCCTTAACTGCAGCAGGTGGCCTTTTCAGCAGCTAGGAGGAGGCACAGTAGACCCTTAAAGTTCCCTCTGCTTAATCCTGTTCTCCACCCTCCATCCTACTTCTGTCTTCCTTCCTACTTTCCAACCACTCACTCTATTCTTCTCCCACTGTACTGCTTCATTTGCTTTTCTCCCAGGTGCCATTCAACAGGAAGAATCAACTCTCACTCTTTTGCCTCTAGGTTGGATACCTTCACTTACTCCCATACTTGTTCATTTGTTCAACCGAAATCTCTGAGTGCCATCTCTGTGGCAGGCACAGTCCTGGGCTCTGAGCATGCAGGGGTTCACCAGACATAGAACATTCCAGAACATGGGGCTTACAGTCAGAGGGAAGCAGGTGGTGATCTAACAATGATACATGTAATGGGGCAACTCCAGCTTTGGTGAAAACTACGAAGGCTATGGGCATATCTGATAGGGAGACGTCACCTGATCCGGGAACTAGCTAAGTCAAGTGCTGTTGTTAGACCCACCAAAGCAAAAGGAACAGCGTGGGCAAAGATTATGAACAAGGGAGGACCAGGAGAAGGTCAGAGACACAATGTTCTAGAGCATGAGGGAGGGAGCAAGTGGCAGAGAAGCAGGCAGCCTGGTCCTGTTGGCCATGTAAGCACTCTATCAATCCACACCCTCCAGCCTCAGGATCCCTTGGGTACCAACAGCATGAATCGTGCTGAGGGAATCTAGGTAATTGAATCAAAAAATTTAGTTCTGTGGGAAAATGTAAACTACAGTTTATTCTGTTTATATTCAAGTTGCATATCTACATAAATCATATATTCATGCAATTTGTGACAATATAGGAAAATCAAATTTTCTTTTCCTCCATGCAGTATGTTTACTTGCTTGTGGTATTTACATAATATTTTGAGACTATAAATATTGATCACCTTCTTTTATATTTACACAAAATGGAATCCATTCAAATGAAATGTCATCTTTTAGTCTGAGACTTGTAGAAAGTCTAAGGTTCATATGCACAAACCAAGTTTTAAGGCTGTTCTGTTGTGTTTGTCTGTATGTATATTTACACACACACACACACACACACACACACACACATGCTATTATTTAGAGTAGTTTTTGGTTCCCAGCAAAATTGGACAGAAGGTACTAAGATTTCCCACGTACCCCCTGTGTCCACATGTGCATAGCTTCCGCTATTATCAACATCTCCCACCAGAGTGGTGCATTTGTTATAACTGATGAACCAACGTTGACACAGCTTATCACCCATAGTCCATAGTTTACATTACGGTCCACTCTTGGTGTCTTATAGTCTATAGGTTTGACAAATGTATAATGGCATGTATTCACCATTACAGTATCATACAGGATAGTTTTGCTGTCCTAAAAGTCCCCTGTGACTTCACCTATTCATCTCTCCATCCCCTCAAACTCCTGGCAACCACTGGTCTTTTTACTGTGTTCCTAGTTTTGCCTTTTCCAGAATGTCGCATAGTTGGAATCATGCAATATGTAGCCTTTACAAATTGGCTTCTTTCACTGAGTGATCTGCCCATATACTGTAGTCAAGCCCAGATGGCTGAAGTTCATTAGCACCATCAAGGAATAGTCAGCCACTTAAGTTGCACATGTGTCCATGGGAGGGCAATCGTTAGATCATTTTTCGCTAAACAAAGCAAAGATTCAGGGCTGTTAACTCAGCATTCATTGAGAGCCAACAGCTCGAGTAAAACATAATCCCAGGACCCCTGCTTCTGGTGAGTGAGTTTGTGGATGCCATTTCTTCCCAAAGCTGTGTGTTGACCTTACACTGCGATCGATAGCATGTGAGCACGCCCCCCACTCCGAATCGCTGATAACCAGCTGCATGTTGTATTCACAGCTGAAGAAGGAAAAAGTGATTTCTCTGCCTTAGACAAGCGCTCTCCACATAATGCATGCTCAGGTAATGCGGATGAAAGAAAATACTCAACTGTAGTCATTTGATTCAAACTCCTTACAAAATAAAACTAACTCGTGATTTTGTTTTCTTTCCCCTCCTCCAATGGACGAATAGATGATCTAGTAAACATGACACCCGAGGAAGGTGGTAAGATTTATGCATTTCTTTTGGCTTATAATTTATTTCATTTTTTAAATAGCGGCTTCACATGCAGGGAAATGTAATGTTTATATTTTGAATAGGTGAGTGTCATTTGTCTTCATAAATGAATTTTAATATGCTCAAGCACATGTTAGTATGTGTGACTCTGTCATCCTTAATATAATTAATTTCAAGATGTCAAAGTACTAACGCTAAAAGTTAGGATGTCAAAGGTTATGTGTTGTAGTGGAGAAAACGTGACTTTCAGAATCAGAGAGGCTTGGATTTGAACACTGGTACATCATAAATGATCTGTATGGCCTTCAATCATTTGCTTCATGCTTAAACTCTTTCACCCTCAGTTCTCATTTGTAAAATGGATCCAGTAGGGAGAGTCCTGCTGGGTTATTGTCAGGACTGGAGATCATGTATTAAAGGGTCTTTCATGAGCTCGGACATAGCGACACTCTTTAAATGGTAAGCAGTTGCCACAGTAGGACTGGAAATGTTGTTCTGAAGGTGTACTGTGTTGCATCTCCATTGAACCTTTGTCAAATTCAGAGAGTTTGCTAGCTAGGTCCCACACCCAAGTTTACCAAGCCTAAAATCATTTACTGAATAACCATCCAAAAGAGAATTCAGAACAATGGATTTGTATGGGACATGCATAACCTTAAGTAATTTCGAGAAATTGAGTGTGCGCAACCTGGTCCTAACAATTGCTCTCCATCCTCTCAAGGGTTTACTTCTAATGATTGACCAGGAGTCCAGAGATTCTGAGCCATGCTCTAGAGCAGCCCTGTCCTTGCTGTGGGCACATGGTCTACCCTGGTCTTTCAGTTTTCTTACAGGACTAGAAACAAGCCAAGGTCATCCTACAGACTCCAGTTAACTGGAGCCAATGAATGTCATGACTCATTCCAAGTGTGCTTTGGATTTAATTCACAAATTGTGAGAGGAAGAAAATCTAGAAAACAGAGGGCATTGGTTAACATTTTCTTTTTTTCAGAAATGGAAAAGTGGCAGAACTCTGACATTAAGTTTCTAGGGTTTAGGAATATAAACTTGAGGGCAGAAGCCTGCTTTTCTATTTTTCCAGGCAACATACTGCGCAGTATGTTATGAATGTCCATGTTTATCTTACTAGCATCACTACTGATTGAGATCATACCAGGCTATAAAAGTAATAAGCAAGTAATTAATGCAGATGGCCATACGTGGCCCCATTTTCATGAAAATATTTCCTTCTTGGCTAAGGGTAGAATATTTTGATGATGGAGTAAAGGTTTTTTAATAAATTATTTTTTGGAGGGGGAATATTTCAGTCTTACAAAGGTGAGATAAAGGCTATAGCAAGCACTAGGTTCCCCTCACCTAGTTTTAACAAATCTTAATATTTAGTAAGTATATTTATAATCATACACATGCTTTAACCTATTTTGATAGGAAGATTGTTATTTCTCCTATTCCCAACCTCTTGTGTACATAATTTGGTCTTTGATCTTATTACCTCCTATTTAATTTCATTATTTAAAAAAAAAGACTATTTTTGAATAAGTGGTGTATTCACATTGGTACAAAAATTGATAATAAAATGTACAAGTAAAAACCTCTCACTCCCATTCCTATTCCTTACTCTCCCAGTGTACCTTCCAGCATGTTTTACATAGACACAAGCAAATATGAGTCTATATTCTCATGCTTCTCCCTTCTTACAAAAAAAGGGAGTTTTGGATTAGACTTTTTTACTTAGTAATGGTAGACCCTCACCCAGTCACCTAGCATTTCTTTACAGAATTAAATCAGAAATGCTGCTGCCTGCAACACATGCTGACTTTCATAAGCTTCCTCCAAAGCGTGTGCCAGGATACATTGAAATAAGGATATCTTTCTCCTTTATTAAAACAACTGTGATCTCATTGGTTTATAGTTACAATCTTGGTTTCAAAGAATAGCAGCTCATATCCTTTTTTTGTTTTGTTTTGTTTTTTTGGTGTTTTTTTTTTGCACTCAGTTTAACTGTAAAGATAGAGAGATAAAAGTACTCTATCCCCAAATGTGTTGTGTGTTTTTTCAGGCAGAAAAAAAAAATTGATTTACAAATTTTCTCTCTTTAATAAAACGTCACATGAATTCTCCTTCCCCTTTATCTCTGCCAACCCACAAAGCCCTTCTTTAGTCACAAGCCATGCTTTTCTATCTACCTCTTCTGCCTTGGCAGTCCCTAGGGGAGCATCAGCTCAAACATGAGCATGGCCACGAGTACACAAATATTCTCTCAGTGCACAGAGAACTTGGGATGGCTGAAGGAAGGAACACTCAGTTAATTACTTGACTTCCAAATGTATGCCCTTCGGAAAATTGCCAGAAGGCCCGGATCCTGAATTAAAATACTGATTATAATATGCAGGACATTAAACCACCAAGAAATTAAAAGAGCTTAATCCAGGGATGGCTGACTTTAGAGGACTCGGGGGCTGTAAGCTCTGGCGCCCTCCTTGCCTGGGGGCCGGTTCCCTCTCAGGGTAATTCTGAGACCAGTTGTGGCCAAGCTGTGGAATAATGTCATCAAAAAGCAGACTGCTCCTGACAACAGCAAGGAGACAATTCTCCCGGAGCCATTGCTCGGGAAATCACGCTGATTCAGCTTCAGAGAGAAATGTGTTTTCTTCTACCAAATAGGTAGTGTTATGGAACATGAATCTTTGGCCAGTTTAAAAAAGGTTTTAAGCTGAAAACAGAAACTGAACGACATTCTGAGATGCTTGAAAGGGGCTGTGACTTCACCTTGTGACCACATGTGACAACCCCAACCTCAGTGCACACGTTGAAACGTGTAGAAGTCTTTGTGTTCCTCTAAGGTGGGCCAAGGAAGAGAACCGTCAGGTAACTGAACAGAAAGGAGTGGCTGAAGCAAGAGAGTGAGCTGAATTCAGCTCACCTAAATCTCATCACTCAGCCTCACCCAAAAGATCCCTCTGCAGACAGGACTCACTGAACCGATGTTTAACAAGGTTAATTGTCCATGCTACAATTTAAATGTTTGTCTTCTGCGACTTCCTTGGTTACTACTTCCAGACGTAACGACTCTAAATTCTGGCCAAACTTCAGAACGACGGAGAAGTTCATTCAGTAGCTCCCATAGGCATGGGTGAGACCCTTTCGTCCACAGCAATAAGGCATGTTTCTAGCTCTGGGCCCAGGTCCTCCTGAGTCATTCAAACCTTCCCCCGAAGTTCTCCATAAATAACTGACCAGGAATCCGATTGCTTCCTCACACGCAATGTGGCTGATACTGAGCTCGTTATCTTTCCTCATAAATCCCTTCTCCCTACCTCCCTCAGCGTCCTTGGATGAACTGCTATAAAATCAGGGTGCGCTGTTAAAACCAGTACTGTTCTTACTTGCTTGCGTGTAGTCAGTAGAATGCTGTGGATATTTACCCATCCCGGTGTTGAGTTTGTCAGTAAGATTGCTTGCTTGTTAAGATCTAATCCTAACTGGAGGAGCAGGCTGGGATCCTCCAAAAATCCTTTCTGAGTGCCTGCTCAGGTCTAGCCCTCTGGGGTTGTGTTTTCTTATTGTTTTATTTGTTTGTTTGTTTTGGGGGGAGTGCTTTTTGTTTGTTTGTTGTATGTCTATGTTTCCAAGATAGTGGTTTTATACCCAAATGTTCTTATCATCTATGACTTTTTCACCAGAAGGGAGTTTTTACAAGTATTCTTGAATTCCATACAAGTACAATTTGGGACCAGAGCTTTTTATGATGAAGAATATTTTTCTTGTTAGACATTTTTGGGAGGTAATTTCCTACCCATCTTTCCCCCTGTACTCTCACTAGGGTGGTGTGAGGATGGTGTTGGGGGGTTCACGTGTGTGTTGCAAGCGTGCAGCCTTTGCAGTTAGTCATAGCGCTGAGAGTGGGGACCAGGGAGAAAACCAGAGAGCAGTCTTCCTGTTTCACACACAGATGAAGGTAACTTGGGTGACATTTATCTGTTTTCCTGTGCTCTCATTTTCGGTCTGTGTAGTTGTTTCCATCTTCTGTGTTTCTAATTTATGCTGAGGTCATGAAACTCAGTATGATTTCAAAAATATTCCCTGAGGGGGCTGCCACCACTTTCCCACATTAGCTCTCTGTCGCCCACACTCTGTCTGAACTTGAGAGAGCTTCCTCTGTATGTCAGTTTTCAGTCTTTGAAAAACTCCTTGGGCCAGAATCAGTCAGAGCTCACTGGTTCAGGATCAGTTTTCCGAAGGAATGTTTTCCCAGGGGCGTAGGGCTTTTATTTTTGAACGCTTGGGCAGCGCGGGCCGAACATGCTGACCGGTTCTGCCATCCTGGCCATTTTGCCACGGCGCCTGCAACCAAGAGCTTTGTGGGGCGGCCAGTGGAATCATCTGACCTTAGAAACCCTTAAAACAACCAAAGCTTAGGTGCTAGTTTATATATGAGATCCTCCACAGGCTCCGAAGTGAAAGCTGTGCTGAGAAAACATGGGTCTCCAGCCAGATAATGTGTCCATAATAGATTACATGGCCTTGGGCATGTGTCTCTCTTTCCTTCTCTGTACAGTGAGTTAGAGGAGACGATCTCTACGATCCCTTCAGTTGAATGTGATTCTTCTCTTGGGCATCTCATTGGGAGAAAACAACAGGTTTCCAGGCAGAAAAGCAGGAAGGCACAGTTGAGAAATGGCAAGCAGAGGAGTTTTGTAAAATCATAGGCTTCCCAGAAGGCAGTGTTGCTGAAAGGGCTGTGTTAGAGCTTGACCGTAGAGGTTCTGAAACCACTATAAGGAGTGATCCTTTACTCGTGAAGGTGGTTTTTTCAAAAATATATCTTTATTGATTTCAGAGAGGAAGGGAGAGGGAGAGAGATAGAAACATCAATGATGAGAGAGAATCATTGATTGGCTGCCCCCTGCACATCCCACACCAAAGATTGAGCCCACAACCCGGGGATATGGCCTGACCGGGAATCGAACCATGACCTCCTGGTTCATAGGTCACCACTCAACCACTGAGCCATGCCGGCCAGGCACCATTGAAGGTTTTGAGTAAGGGAGTAATAATCTCACAACTGAATTGAGTAAAGGTGTAAAGGGAGGGTGCCTTTTCTGGAGAGTGCCAGCAAGCTGGCCAATGGGCAAACCCTGAAGGGTCCCCACGTCAGGAGTGTGTCATCAGAGTTCCAAAAACACTTGGAATTGCACTTGGAGATTTGAGAATCTTCCCAGATGAGATTGGAACCATGATAATAAGTGAGATCTTCTGTAGAGAACTAGGGAAGGAAGATGATGGCTTGGAGTAGCATCTGGGGGGTTGACACCTGAGAGCTCAACCACCTCTGTTTATCCTTTAAGACAAGAGCAGGATAGGATGGCATAGCTCGGGAGCAGTCTTTCTCATCTACTGGTAGCAGCTGTGACTTGGGTTGTGTAGCTCTTACCAGGGCTTCTTTCAAAGACCTTGTCATATCTCTGTGTTTTTCCCTGTGTTCTCACAATTGAGTTGAATTACTTCCGAGGAAAAGGGGATCGTGATTCTTAAGAGACAGCTGACTAGTGTTATTTTTCAAGTCTCGACTTGTCTGGTTACAGACCCAGACCTGTCCTTTTCTGCTTGTAATTAAGTTTTTCTTACAAGTATGCATAGTAATCTCAAGCATCTTAATTATCAGGGCAATAATTGGGAGGTTTCCTTATTTTCTGGTTCAAGTCAGTGCCAGTTTCATTGCTCTGAGTTAAGTAATAAGTTCTCTTAAAAGAGAAAATGTCCTGCTTCGGCTGTTAAAGAACCAGGACACCAAGTCATAGGCCAAATTCCATGGTAGACCTCAGACTTTGTTTTGAAATAGCTCTAGACAATATCATCCTCACCACGGGTCTTTTTCTCAATTCTGTCACTGAGTGTGCGTTAGATTGGATACAATAGTAGTCAGGAATCTTTTGGTTGGAAGTAATAGTACCCTTTTCTAAGGAGTTTAGCTTTAAAATTAAAAAGGAAAGAAAAGGAATGAATGTATTGGGTATTGGGGACATGCAGTGGTGTGTTGGCTTCAAGCCAGGCTGGATCCAGGGGCTTAGACAGTGTTGTCAGCATTCTCTCTCCAACTTCCGACGCTATTTCTCTCTGTGCTTGGCTCCATCATAGCCGGGGCCTCTACACTGCATCTTTAGAACTTGGAATCCTAAAGACAGAGAGAACCTCTTCCCTCCTCCTTCCATATACCAACCCAGGGAAGCCCCTGGCATGTGCCCACCCCTGAGCCGGTCACTAGGCCTGCAAAATGCGGGACTCTGGCCAGCCTATGTCACACGCCCACCTGGATGAGGTGAGATGACGCATCTTACATGATGTCTCACTAGGATCACATTGGAGAAGGGGTTTCCCCAAAGGGGAAAACAAGAAAAGGAGGAAAGGAATGCTGAGTTAGCCAAACTCAAGAAGTCCATTCTACATACCATCCATCACACAAACCCTAAACAGTAAACACAAAGATAGAGCTTTCCCGGTCTGTGGTTATTTCTGGAAGGCTCAAAGTTTACTATTATTTGTTGTCGCTGATGTTCATTGTGATCTGCCCTGGATTGACATCTAGATGCAAGCAGGAACGCCTCCCCCAGGGTGTGACTAAGCGGAGGCTGTAAAGTGACTTCAGGAGGAACACCCATCATTCCCAACGTTCATGTAAAGTCATATGTCCCTCTAGGCACACAAGGATTTGAAGGAGTTCCATTGACACGGGTTTGGTTTAGCAATCATCTGGTTTCAGTTGGGCCAGAAAGAAAACCATGCGAAAAAGTTTGGACATTTCAGCCCCAACTGAAAGTAGGAAGTACAGATATTTGTGAAGTTATATGTAAAAGGAGAGAGGCTGAGAGAGCGGGGGAAGGCAGATGCGTAGATGCTGTTGACAGACACACCCTGTCTCCCACGTTCCTTCCTTTCCTTTC